>NC_083648.1:20801979-21133841 GCF_963576545.1 Limanda limanda | reverse complement strand
AGAACACCAGGAAACATCCGTGTCGGGCGCCCCTAGGAACAAGGCCGGAACATTTCCATACGCCGTGACCACTGCAACGCTCCCGTTTTGTTTGTTGTCATGAAGTAAGGAAAGATGCTGAGCAAAGGAATATCTCATTATTCATTCCTCACGTCCCTGCCTGCTCCTTCCACTCGTGTCATTAAGTGTAAACCTAAGTTTTGACCGAGTCGACAGGCGATGTGCACAAATTTTACACTTGCTGCCCCTGTTTAAATTTCACCACAAAGCAAGCCAAACAAGAATTGATCTGCACAGTGAACACACACAAGTTCACATTTTTCGCTTTTTTTATTTTCCTTTCTGCCTCTGACTGTGTGTTTGCTCCTGGTTTCAACCCTCACAGTCAAAGCCTGAGGTTGACTCCACATCAAAAGCCTAACTTATTACATTAGTTATTATTATTTAGTTCAATTTTATTTGAATAGAGACAAATCACAATATACATCTCAAGGAACTTCAAATAGGAATGTCTCTCTAAACTCAGAAAACCCAAAGAGCCAATATCCTAGGAAATAAAAAAGAACTAAAAGAACGTCAACATTAAAAGCAGAGTCAAGTGTATGTGAACTGTATATTCCTGTGACAGATGCTTGTGAGGAATTCTTCATTAATCCATTATTTTGACTTCTATTGTATCTGAGAGTGAAGTTCACCACTGGTCACTGACAATTTCAGCACAGTTTAATTTTAAAGCCATTCTCAAGCAACTGCGGTTGTTCAGGGAACCAATTTTACTCTTTCCAAATAGATACAAAAAGGCAGAAGTTCATAAAATGAGCAGTTGGTCAGGAATGTCTTCCACAAAAGAGCCGCTGGAGAACCTCTATCATACCGGCAAGAAAAGATATGGACAATATGAAATTATTCTAAATGAATTCAACAGCACCTGAGAAAAAAGGTTTCTCGGTGTAACAGTAGCTGTATAGACTGCTTTTGTGAGAAATGTTCTCATTGTGAAGGTCTGAAACTAAGTGTTACTCTCAAGGACAACAAAACAAGCCCGGCTCTCTCTGCACACTCTGCTAACATAATGCATCACACAAACCTCTTCAAACCAAGGCTCCAATTCGCACACAGACACACACACACACACACACTTATACCATTCTCATCCATTCCCCCTTGCCTCCGTCACTCCCCCTCTTCCCCTCCCTCTTATCACAGTCTTCTGAGGCGTCTTCAAAAAGATAGAGAGATGAGGGGAGTACGCCTGCTTGTTTTTGCACTTGTCGTGTCTGTGCGCACGCATGCAGCTGTGCATGTATGGTGGATACCAACATATATAATTATAGTGGGAGCAGCATCTTGTTAGAGGGAGATAATTCAAACAGGGATGGGATCTGGAAAAAAACAACAAAACGAAACAAAGAAAACGAGCCGGAGCCGAGGGATATAGAGATGTAAACCCTCCAGAGGGTTGGATGGAAAGGATATGGGAATGTTTGCAGCTGCATAAAAATATGTCTTTATACTGATGATAATAATGTGAGACATTTACAAAGTAAACATATACTGTGGGATGACAGAAATCGCAGGGGTAACCCTACGAGTTTCTACACAATTCGAATACAAGTTCAAATCAAGGTCTGCTGTCAATCTTCTCACTTATACTCTGCAGCCAACTCTTCATAATATTTCCACTATAACCTTCAGTAAAATGATATCCTGCCTGTGCTCTGATCCCTGCTCAGTGGAATTTTAAGCATGGCTAAACGGATTCAGTTTGTCGCTGTGTGTTGCATTCTCAGTGATTGTGTTGTGCCGGGACCTTGCTTCAGTGTGGCATGCCAAATATAAAAAGTCTACAAAGCTTGCTGTGCAGCAATGATGAATGAGTAAAGCTATAGCTCTCAGATCGATCAAATCTCAAACACAATCATTTCAATTAAACATAAAAAATCTGCATTAAGTAGTCCTCTCAATCAATGACAAATGTACATGGACAGCAATGATCTGACTTGATTCTGAATAAGACATTGCTTCAATTATAATGTTTAAAAGAGTAGTGTGTGGTGTGCAGTGTTAAGTACTGTCACCTCACAGCAAAAAGCGATTCCTTACATATTTGCATGTTCTCCCTGCGTCAGCATGGGTTTCCTCCAGGTACTACAGCTTCCTCCCACAGTCCGAGACATACAGATATGGGGTAAGGTTGACTGGACACTGAAGGTGTGAATGTGAATGGTCGTTTATCTCCATATATCAGCTCTACTTAACACTCGCAACCTGGGTGTACCCCACCTCGAACCCAATGTCAGCTGGGATCGGCTCCTGCTCCCCCCATGACCCTCAAAGATAAGTGTTGTCGATAGCGGATTGATGGATGTTTACATGACTTGCAAATAGAATATACCATTCATATTCCTCTTAACATATTACAGAGCATAGTCTGATTATGTCATATTTTAACATTACTACTTTCACTATTTTATGTATTGGTGTCCATGAGCATAGAGCAACTCTGAATGTGGAGGTTTGTATCCATTATACACACCAGAAAATTTTGTTGATACCAATGTTCTGGTAAAACTTTCAGAATGTAGCTTCCATATGTTTGCTCTTCAAGATTAATATGTGACAGTTAGCTGCTTACATGACAATTGGATGATTTATGTGTTGCAGGGCAGAAATCCGCAGCTGAATCAAAATGTAAACCACTGCTGAATTCATCTGTTGAGATATCACTTATTTAGTGCTTAAGGTCTTCTTGTGTAGTGGATTTCTTTAACATAATAAACTAATAACATCCAGCGAGATTCACTTTGGCAAAACAATAAAACATTAGAAAAAGCCTACAGGGTAAAGAGATTGTGTAGACAGTGCGTATTTCCATCACTTTACAGCAATAAGAGCTGATAGAATTTCTTCCCATGAGGTGTTTAGCAACAGAGTATTTATCCCTGGATGTTGTTAACAGATAGGAAATTGATTTTGCTGATCAAAGTTAGATCCCCAAAGAGTCTGTTTAATGGAGACAATGTCGGCTTGAAGGAATATTTATGTTAAACTACCTAGATGGAGAGAGAAAGAGATGAGGATGACAGAGAGAGGAGTAAATAGAAGGTGTAGATGAGTAATGTGTGTTAGTGTTTGTCTGTTAAATATATATTTGCATTTTGAGCACATGAGCACTCTCATGCATCATAAGCAATGGAAAAGCATCAATAACTGCCAGATTACCAAAAATGTCCCCCTTTGGGAGCCTCTAGAAAGCCATTAGACAGAAGCATCAGAGTGCATCTCAAATTTTTCTTATGTTTTTCCTTTTCCTTTTTCTTGCATCAGTCACCCAGCTGTTTGCTTGTCTGGGAAGAAGCATTTCCTAAGCCTCTGTTGCACTGCTTGTCAAGCTTTCAGTTCTCACACGGAAGGGAGGGTGCACACATTATAATCATAACAGTGGCAGCTATTCCACTTGAAATACTTGGTCATTTAAAAAAGATGGGTTCTTCAAATCAGTCAAAGGTAGACAAGACTTACATTTTAATCTGAATTTCCCCCACAGTCAAAAATTTAGACTCAAAATGTACCATAGGTGTGAATGTGTGTGTCATTTGTCTTTGTATGTTGACCCTACAATACCCTAGTGACCTGTCCAGGGTGTCTCCCGCTGCTTGCCTCGTGTCAGCTGGGGTTTGCTCCAGCTCCCCCTGTGAGCCTGAAAGGATAATTGTAATGGATGGATGGAGTAGACACTAACGTGTCCCTCAGGGTGAGCCCTGAGCCCCAGCTGTGTGCCTGCCAGGTCATGGTCAGGGTGATACAAACACATATGTCACAGTTAGGTGGTTTTGCTGACAAGCATTATAGCGAATAGCATAGCAGATGCACAATGTTGCGCTGTCCAGGAGGGATAAAAACAAAAGCCAGTGTGTCTAGATTGTGGGAGCAGCGTTGCATGATGAAAAAAGTCAATCTTGGTCATCATTACAGCTGGAAACATATAGCTAAACCCTATCTTTTGAGAGGACAAATGCTCGGATAAGTTAAGACTCTTAAAACCTTAAACTGATGGAGTTTATGTGCCCAAAAAGCCGTTTTCACAAGACCGTATTATGAGATCATCCTACACAGGCAAGTTGTTCAGTGAGCAGAAAATGAAACCTCATTCAGAAGGAGTTGCCTTGTTGCAGCTGAGGACTTGCTCCGAAAGTGAAATCATGCATTGCCTACACACACAGTGCTTTCATCTACTCTGCATGAAAATAAACCTGCCATGGCTAATTAATACTGAGGTGATTCTGCAAAGCTCCTTCAAACATTTGGTGAGGAGTCTCATTATATGAAAAGTAAATAAAAGAAACTGTTAAACTGCATTGTTAAGGTTTTAATGTGGTAAAAACTACTTTTGCCTGACAACCTAAAACACAAAATCACTGAGCAGGAAATCTACGATGAGCTCGAAGCTACTTACAACAACTGCTATGAGCATTTCTTATCCCAACCAATTCTTGCTAAGACTCAGTCCGAATCCAGACTCACTGACCCAAACATGGACAAAAAACAGTGAGCAGCTTCATCTTCACCACTACCATCTGACATCAGACACCTCGCCTTGGTGTGATATTTAAATTAAATTTGGCTCTTGATAGCAAAAATGTTTCCCACCCCTGGCCTTGGAATTAACATGGGCAACATTAGAGATCTAAATAGCATGCTAGTCAGCGAGACAGGCTAAAGGTAGCATCTTACTTCAAGCTTATAAACACATTATTCAAACTTACAATATGTAACTTGGCCCCTAGGTGTCCTCTCAATCAAAACAATAACCAACGGACTACTTTGAAGGACGTTGTGAAGAAGCATGGGCTCATGGGAGTTTATCCAATACTGTTACCAATGTAATTCTACATGATGCAACTCAAGTGCAAATCATAATGCATTAATGTTTAATTCATGTCACGCAGCAAACAGCAATGAAGAATCGTGAACAAGGACCAATACAAACAGTGGAAGGAAAAAACAGCTGATCAGAGGATGGGCTTGCAGTGTGTTTTTTTCTTCTTTATACATTGTTTGCATGAAGTTGATGTGACAGTTAAAAGGCAAACTCAAATCGAGGATTTCCTTGGGTTTGAACATTGTGGGTAATATTTTGAAAAATGTAACATAGGTCTCGTAGTTTTTAGACATTTTAATAAAGAATTGTTACATATTACACAGGTATCTTTAATTCCATTCCTTGCATTTTTGCTTTTGCCTTGTTTGTAGAAAAAAAATAAAAATATAAAATAATGACCAATTCACACTAGGCACACTGCTTCAGCATGTGGAGCCTTCACAGGTGCATTATAAAAACTGGATAGAAACTAAAATATGATGTCCAATATCCTGAAGCCAAAATAGTTCCTTGCATCAAGATGCATTAGTGTTTCTCCTAATAGCCCCAACTGAGTGACACATAGACATTCGCGGGACATCATGAAAGTATAAATCCGGTTTTACAAATATATAGCCTCCATGGATTAAAAATGATAATACAACAAGTCACCGGCTTTACACACGTTTCATTTTCAAAGGTGGTTTATGGAGAAATCAAATTTGCTGTGCCTAGTTACAGCAGCTTAGCTTGATTGGACAGGAGGGGGGTTTGGCGACCAGTCAATTACATGCGAGTGTGACAGCTTTTCATTAGAGAACAGCGCCCCTCACTCCACCTACCCTCTGAGCTGATTTCACGGGATCGGACCAGGTCGCTCTTGTTGCCCACCAGGATGATTGGTGTGTGTGGCTGGGCCTCCCTGAGGAGGAGGCGGAGCTGGGAGGTGCGGTGGAAACTCCGCCTGTCAGTCACCGAGAAGACCAGGATACACACGTCACACTGTAGAGCGGACAGGTCCTGGGGATAGAAAAGCACACATATACAACACATGCATTAATAAATCAACACCCTGGCTGAGAAGATTAGCACATGCTCACACACGGGAGAGATCCAGTGACGGCTGAATAGGTGTGGAATGTCACGTAGCTGCAACACAACACACAAGATCCCCTTCATGCCATCAACAAATTGGCAATTTGTCCTTGCACACCATTTTAAACTCAGCCTCCTTCTTCAAGTTATTTTTCTGTTGTGCTGGAACTTTGCCACTGAAAGGACATTAATGCCAACGCCAGGAAGACGGCACTTTAGTTTTTATCACTGTCCCAGGGGAGGACACAGAGGAGGCTTTGCTCAAGCTGACTGTGCGCACATCACGCTTCACTTTGAATATCCTGACCCTTTTAACAGTGACCACCAACGTCCCATTGGGGCTCCTGTCACAGAGGCTCAATTTGCAAGAGTGGCTGCAGCAGGAAAAAGCAGCTTGGAAGAGCCTGGGACCATCATTGTCCTCTTTCGCTTTGTCTCTCTGATTCTGTCAGCCACATTTAAATTTGACTGAGGAGGGTCATGGGTGTAAAATTACTCGTTTCAAGGTTCTCCTGGGTATTCCTGAATATTAATGATCGTTCATTCCCTGTACGCTGATCAAGACAAAACGTGACAGCACAATCTCACAGTAAGAGATTACATTAAGTAAGCATTCCCAGCCAGTCCCCAAATTATATGTTGTCTTTTATCCGTCAAAGATCTGGTCATTTGTCAGTGACATGTGATGCAGGGCCTCACAGTGTTGAAGTGGCTAACACTTGAGCAACAACATCTAGTTTGGCCAGGTGCTTTTCTGGGATGCATGTTCATCCCATGTCTTTGGGTACTCTGGCTTCCTCCCACAGTCCAAAGACATGCAGGTTAGGTGAGTGTGAAAGGCTGTTCCTCTGCATGTTGGCCCTGCAATATGCTGGCGACAGGGTATTCCCTGCCTCTCAGCTGGAATTGGCTCCAGCTCCCCCTGCAACCTCTTCAGGATTAGCTCTGTAGATAATGGCAGGAGGGATATTAGATGCAGAGACTCCATATGGTTCAGGGTTTACTGAACTCAATTCCCTGTGGTTGTGAAATGCAACCCAGGTTTGGATGTAAGTCTGAAGTATGTGGTCATGTGGATTACATGCACATTTATATCACAGAACATCGTAGATTTTTACATTACACACTTTCTTTGTTTGGAACATGGCCAAAAAACCTCAACCTTAACCTGTGCTTCCTGGTATGAAGATGCACTGATGCATATTTTCATGTAAACCTTATGGGTCAAATGAGACATGTAGCCTATATTGTGAAAAACTCAATCACACAACCTGTCCAGCACCAAACAGCAGAACCGTCATAGGCTAAAACACCAAATGATGTGTCAGTACTTTTAAGTTGGACGAGTCAATATTTTACATATTAATGAGGGATCAAAAGTGGCAGGTTACAGCAAAAAAGCACAGATAAGCCCACTGTCTACGTACTGCCTAGCACCAGACATGGTAACAACTAGCAATAGAAAATAGTGCAGCATTTAAGACATTCAAAATGAAAAAGTTAGTTAATATATACTGAAATAAAAATCCAACTAAATGCTCCCAGCTAAAAAACTTCAAGGTAATAATACATCAAACTCTTCCTGCAGCTTACCCCCCCCCCCCCCCCCCAAAAGACTATCCCAAACTCTCAAAGCTTTAAAACTCCAAAGTGAGATACAGAATCTTTTTTCCACTCAGCTTACATTTGTATCTGCTTGATCCACACCTTTAGAAATTTATTTAAGTTATTTTCTATATATTGCAGGAGAATATTTATGTTTTTAAAATCCTTGAAATGTTATCTCTGTATTTTACTTTTTTTCAATTCACATGGTTTAACAATGCTGCTCCAGACTAACATCATACTTTGAGGTTGAAAATATTTGAACAAAAGATTATTGTAAAGTAAATTTTGACAAGTACAATCGAAATAAACTATTTTTTATCCAAACAATAAATCTGTAGTGTACACTACACGAAAAGCCCAATTTCCGCCACTGGAAACCTCTGGAAACTTGCCTTTTCCTGGCAGTAACGCCAGTAAAAGCTCCATTATCTATTAATAACACAGAGAGCCAGGAATTCAGAATTAGAAAACACCCAGGAACTACTTTTTCACATCTAGATGGCATTGTAGCCTTCAAATCAAATCCAATGTATAACCACTGTGTCGACAAAGTATTTCTGGTTTATTTTATTTGTGGGTTAGTTGATGGTTTAATCTTTAATTCTCGGTTCTGTTATGTCTAAACATTGTCTATTTCTGACCTGTAGAACAGACAAAACAATCGATGTGTATTTCAGCTCAAAATAGGAGTCTGAAGCCATAAATAGTAGTGACTGAATCAATACAAAAGCATTTTATACCCACCAGATAACCCAATCTGCCTCCATGCCTTGGACTGCATATTGTCAGAGTGTATGTGCGCGTGCAGATGCCCTTGCCCTACATCCGCAGTCCTGAGGGTAAACTCCCGCCCCCCAGAGAGTTTCAGACGCCTGAAAAATTCACACCATTTCAAGTGGCCAAGTACTATCGGATCGGAGCCCGGAGCAGGAAATTCATGGGAAGTGCCTTGGCACGGTCTGTTTGACTGAGCACAGGAAAAGACAAGGGAGAGGAGAAAAACGGAGCTGAGCCAGCCAATGGCATGGAAGGCGGCTCCACCACCTGTCACAGTCTGACTGAGGGAGGAGGACGAAGAATGGAAACTACAAGGCACAGGGAGATAAAGTGAGGGAGAAGCTAATCTTTGTGAGCAAAGGAGTAACAACACGAGTGGACATCGATTAGGAGGTTGATGGAATGGGTCCAGGAAGAATACTGTGACCAAGCAAATCGAACCAAGGCAGAACAACCCTGGACACTGCCAACTCTCTCCCTCTTGATTAAGCAGCTCCTCTCTGTCTCACAGAGAACCAGCCATCTGTCAATACCTACACACACACACACACACACACACACACACACACACACACACAAACACACACACACACACACACACACACAAACACACACACAGGAACTGACACACAGGGACTGGCACACAAACACAAAAGCCTGGCTCACACAGAAGCACTCAGATCAATGAGCATTCAGGAAAGATATTCATTAAATTATCTCAATGACAAATATTTCATCTGGCTAAACAGACCATTTTCTCTGTAATGTCAGTGATCTGTAAAGTTTCCCTTGATCAACATCTGTATACTTCTTGCAAAGCTACATGGCCAAAAGTATGTGGACAGTCATTCTCTGAATATGTCTAGCGTAATTGGTGTGGAGGGGTTTTCCATGCTTTATGGTCAGGCCCTTTGGTATATTTTACAGATAATCTTAGTCTCATAATAAATAGTCAGTAATCAGTAACCTAATAATAATAACATCAAAACCTTGCATTGCTGGCTCTATATTAAAACATTGAATGAATTATAAATATTTTTGTTGTTGGAGGACTGTTGCTTTGGGCTATATTCTGTCAAAAGCTCATGTTAATGCCCATCATCTATAACTGTTTACGACTATCTATCTTATTGATAGCTTCAGTTTCACTGAAATACATAAACATAACAGTAATAAGTATTTGTCCTTTGACCATTAAAAACATGATACAGTATTTTAACTCTAACACATTTTCAAACACATCCTCCTTACTTCTTTACTGCAATTTCTGTTTAAAGGTTGAAATGTACGGCCATATGGAAATATCTGTAATGGTATAAATTGGTCTGAAAGAAACCCTTGAGACATATTGGTGCTCTGCTTCAGCTTCTAACTCTATATGAACTGAGTATAGGGCAATCAGGCCCTCATCCACCATGATAAATGTCATCTTCAAAAAAAGAAAGCTCACAATGCAGTCCTATCAAGCTCGATCAGATAGAGAGGATCACATGCCAGGCTTTTTCCTTTTACCAGGCGCAAATGTAGATAAGAAAAACACACATCCAATCAAACATGATGGGAAGCATGGTATGAATACATCACTTGACATGACTTTTCTTTTGAAAAGGACATTTATGATATGTGCAGACCTTACATCCAGGGGCTGTAGCTCAAAGCTCGTGAAGCTGAGGTTGAAAAACTGCATTTAATATTCTGCTGAACTGGAATGAACTTGAGTTTTCGTAAGCTTTTTAATATGCAGAGAAACAACACACAGCATGCGCACACACATGCATTAACATGCACTCAAAAACACATCAAACACCAACAAACTACACCAGCAACCATTAACTATGAGGACAATGAATCACTTATCAGATCTCATTTGCATAACTTGCTGCGCCTCCACGAGCACTCAAACTGTTATTACCCCCAGCTGGGAACAAAGGCAGAAAACACAGCATACGGACCTTTTTTTGAGAGTGTGCATGAGCGCGCTGTGTCTGTGTGTGTGTGTGTGTGTGTGTGTGTGTATGTGTGTGTGTGTGTGTGTGTGTGTGTGTGTGTGTGTGTGTGTGTGTGTGTGTGTTTGCGCTGGTGTTAGTGTATTTCTCATTATACAAAATACTCCCCCCCTGCCTGGAACACAGATCATGAACTATTGCAATCTATTGGCTCCAAACTCATTTTCTTTTCAGAGTAAGATACATGAGCAAAGCAGCTTACAGCCTTTACATGGAAACAAAAGGTCAAACACCTGCTTGCACAAACATGCACAGAGTGCGCACACTGATAAATGCATGTTACACCCGTGTTACCATTTGTCTTTATCAAAAGCAAACACATGCAATCTGCCTCTTTGGTTTGTGTCTGTCAGAGCAAAATGAAAGAGGGAATAGCAGGGAAAAGGAAGTAAGGGAAGCAAGGATCAGAAGAAAGACAGAAGAAAACCACTTGCTCTAAGTCAAAATCTGATAATTGGATGACAAAGCTTAGGGCGGACAGAGTGCTGAGGTAGTGGTCTTGCTCTGGCCTAACTTTAATACTGCATAGAGACAATGATTCCCTTAGGAAATATACTGCAGAGTCCATCTGGCCTGCACACACACACACAAAGCACACACGGAGCACACACGAGCCTGCGTGAGCAACGGCCACCGATGACCACATCATTCCCGAAATTCAGCTGACATCACACACACACCCACACACACAAACACAAACACACACAGAAGGGTAGTGTAGTAAGTGTCCCTGCATGACCCAGATTCAAGCTTTGTTATGACAGCATGTAGAGCCTCCACCCTGCTGAAGTGTCCATTAGCAAATCCCTGAATCCTTACTGGTATCAGGAAAGCTGTTGTGTGCAGTTGACCTTTGACCTGCCCTGTGCAGCGAGGATAAAAAAGGATTTCCGTCTAGGACACAATAAAATGCGATCTTAGATTAAAAAGGTTTTACCTGTCTTTTGTCCAAAATGAGACATTCACATGGCAAATTTGGGGGGAAAGGTGTATTGAATTACAGTATTTTATTGTCATACATTAATGGCCTCATAATTAGATACAAAAAATAAATAAATAATATTATTTAATTCCAGCTGCAACTCAGTGCTTCGCATGTCAACAGAAGGCCCAACACGCTTCTGCCTCTCACCCTTTGCTCTGCTGCTTTATGGTTGAGGTTATGAATAAATTAAGTGAATAAATACGATATGAATAAATTATGCAATGTTGCACAAACAGGTTTTTTGAAACTATGTGAATTACACTTTGAAGCTTAGAGATACTACTACCATTAACTATCATGCTATAGATGACTAGCTTATATACTGGCTTTTATTTTTCTTTAGTGCTTTGACTCGGTTGAATTCAAATCATAGTTACAAATGACTACAAGGTTCAGCATCATTAATCAACCTGTTTGAACCTGATCAAAAGATTATTTTTAACATTAGCTGCTGATTTTAGGTAGCTCACTAAGGTCAATTTACATAGACATGCTAACATCTATCAGCATAAATAAATGACACTACCATAGGCTGTATTTAAAGTATGTATTCACCCAAAGATACTGTGCTTTAGGAATAACAAAAAATACTTAAATGTCTTTCTAGCTGTAGCTAGCTAACGTGGGACTTGATGATGCATCAACATGGTGTTGTAACTAATAAAAAAAACGAGTTCCTCCTGGCTGGGAAAATTCATGTGAACCTCACCTCAAGTCAGGGAACCAACTCCGAAAGTATGCAAACATTTTGGCACACAAGTTGCTGAAGTCATCACTTATAATCAGCTCTAGCTGTTAATGCGAACTTGCCAAATGTTGCATTTTTGTCATTTTTAAGATTAACTTAGATGTGTTTTAAATAATTTACATGTCTGTCATACCAGATCCTTTCTCTTTGCTTTTCATTATAATGCAAATCTTGAAAAGCGATGTCAAGTTTTTTTTTTTAAATGCTCTAAACCCTAAATACTAGTAAACATGTGGGCTAGAGAAAGCAGACAGTACAAAAACGTTTTAAAATGATTTAATAGAAAAACTTTATGAACTAGAATGGCACTCAGTAGAGCGTAAACCTTCACCAAGGCCCAACGGTCCCATTAAGTTCAATCAAACTGCACCAAATTGCACATTCATGAATAACATTCCACTTTATATGTCTCATTTTTCATCAGGATCTCTTAATTATTTGAAGAGAAATCATAGAAGAAGTCAAGAAACATCTCGCAATGTTCAAGAAAGTATAAAAATTCCTGGATCCACCCACTGATCTGGATTTACACAAAAATGTGATATGCTCTTCCGTGAGGCATACCACATCCTTCCAACAAGTTCCGTGGGAAATCTGTCCAGTGTTATTTAAGAAATGTTGCTTACAATTAAAGAACAAACAAACAAACACACCAAAATAAATGGACAGGGGTGAAATATAACCTCCCAGGCAGCGGAAAATATATTGCAAGTTCAAATCTATTAAGACAACCAAGTACAGTAGATTCCAAATTTAAATCATATTACTGAAATGTTTTGACCAAAATATATTATATGCTAAGAACAACAATGTAGCTTTTTAAAGAAAATGAAAGATTTCGAAGGTTCTGTCTACAATACACCTGATCTAGACGACTGATATAGTATTCTGGCAGTTCCCTGGTAGCCCTCAAATACAATGCACATTTTTTTACACAATAAAGAAAAATGAGAAAAGGATCCCTGAGGAGACTAAAACAAACAAAACGGTTATAGTATAACAGCTTACATGGATTAGGGCAAGAAATGGGAAACTGTAAATGGAGCAGAACAACTCTTATAAGGAAGCAGAACAGCGAAGGATGAAAGAGAAAATAGTCCAGGGAAGAAACTCCCAGGACACAAGGCTGAATTCAGTCTCTCTTCCGAGAACTGGATGGTGGAACGATGTTTTTCTTTCTTCCTAATCGAGTGAAAGAATGTGGTCAAGCAGTAATTATCTCCTTCCAAATTACGTCCTGGACCTTCTCCCTAATTCGCTTCAGCAAAACAAATGATCCGTTCCTCCGCGGCAGCTTTTCTCGCTGCGCACTGATAGTAACACACATATAAGGCACTGGCCTACATTTCTCCAGGCCTCAGGCCGCCCCATCTTGGTTGTTTTTAATAAATATTTAAATTTCAGGCTATCAAATAATAATGGAAACTCTTAGACTGACTCAGGAAAGGTATAAATTTCACTAATGCGCTAACGTAGAGTCCCTAAGACAGCCACACACAGCCCCAAACGTTAGAGAGAAGGGTCTGAAAGTCCATCGAGTCGTCAGTGACCTCAATCTCCGACCTTGTCCCCTACATGCAGAACCCAATTTATTAAATGTTTGAGAGATACATTCAATTACACAACCAATGTCGGGCTAAAAGCAGAGAAGGGCACGGTCTTGCTGGGTCAAATTTGCCAGTGTTTCTATTTTAAGCACGCGGATGACTTATTTAAACCATCCAACCCGCGTGACGTCAGCAACGCTCACAACGTCCCAGCATCTGGCACAGCAGACTCTCAACCCTGTGTGCATTTGTACGGTGTTATGTTTTACACACTGTTATCAGTGCTACATGACGAAACACTCGAACACACACACACACACACAGACATCTGCCAGCATTGTCTATATGTGTCTCGGCAATGGCATTATAAGTGCAACCTGGGGTTTGTTGTGCACCACTCTTTGCACTGCAGTTGGGAAAATGACAGCTCCATCTCGACTTCCATGAGTCAATCAGCAAGACCAATAAAATCACTCGAACAAACCATCGCTGAGTGTCAATGTAACAGTTTTACATCTTTTTTTTGGCAGTTTATATCGCCACGGAACGATGGGGCCAGTCAGGGAACGGACGAAGCCCCAGAGCCATCAGCTTTGGATGCTGACTGTTGTAGCATGATGTTATGCGTGAGTGAGTGATTAAGCCCTGGTTGTGCATACATGAGTGTGTATGTGAGTGTGTGTCTGTCTGTGTGTGTTGCTATGGTAACTTGGGTGTAGGTTTGGATGCCCCATGGAGAACCCTTGCAGCTCGCTACAAGGCCAGAAGCTCTGCCTCCAGGGACTGGGGGTGCTGTCGGTTAATACTCTGCTAGTTGAGGTCCATGAGATGTGTGGTAGGTAGCTGGACAACATCTGTCTGACCGTGTGAGGGAGTGACTGTGTGCTCACAATGTATGTGTGTGTGTGTGCGTGTACATGTTTTCTATCTGCGGGCACTCCCCCCAAAAAAAGCACAAAAAACATGAGCACGAATTAGCAGATGATTTTAGGATGCTGTCCAGATCTCTCTGCCTTCCCCCACTGCTCACGGCCCTGGAGTTATTCCAAGCCTCCCGCTGTCCGGCGTCTGTTGCTTCAGTCTGAAGGGCCTGCCTCGTATTAACACGCGCAGAATAACAAATGTAATTAACTCTTGGTGAGACTTGACCATGGCAGGAAAAGGGCCACTGGAGAGAGGCGAGCAAGTGTCACAAAAAAAATGTAACAAGAGTGTGAATGGACGGAGATATTTGGAGATGATGACAGCTGCAGGCGGAGAGGGCGGCGAAATTGGGGGTGAGAACCAGAGGATAACGCTATAACAACGTGATAACAGGAAAAGTGAGGACACCAGCTAGCTTCCAGTGGACTTCCCCAGAGCGAAATGTGGCAGCGTGTGAATAATTTAACCTTAAGGCGGGAGCCCCTGAGGCCCGAGTGGACATCTGGTAAAGGATGCATCAGGGATAATCCACCCTAAACTCTAATTAGAGTGCTCTAACATTTCATCATCATTATTAACAGGCATTAATGACTGCTTACTTTTTCATTTCACATAATGTCATCAGTGTCACAAGGAGCTTTCGGACAAGCTGTTGAAGTTCTGTGCCGCTTTCCTGCTCAAAAACCCAGTTGTATTAACTCAATCACACTGTTCAGCTCAAAAGGTTGAGGAGGCATCACTGAAACTATTTTGGCCCTCACCACTTTGCAGAAAAAGAGAGTCAGAAAAGCTCAATAGCAGTCAGCGTAGTGCTCCTGCAGGATTCCCTTTATGGTGCAGCAAACACACACACGTGTAAGCAAAAGTATGAACACACTATCTCTGCCTTCAGTGCACACCAATCATCTGTCCATCACGGAAATCAAACAAATGCCTTTTTTTCACCTACAGCACCAGTCCACAATGTCAAAATCTGAAATAGTCAAATAGACGGCTTATGAGCAACAGAGGTCTCAGGAGCAGGAAAAGAGGAAAAGTCTAAACTCGATGATACAAACAAGCCCCAATGAGCAAAGCACGAAGCAGACGAGTAACTCACCTGTTTCCAGTTGTCGAAAATTATGACTTTGCTGTCCTCGTCGTCGACCGTCACCGAGCACTCGTAGCCCTCACCTGCAAACAAACACCGAGGTCAAACACATCAGCACACACAAAACATAAACAACACCACAACACACTGTAGGGCGAATACCAGTGTTGTCGCAAAAAAATATGCTAGTTGTTCTAGTTCTTAAAAAGTGTCCTTGACCTACTCCAGAACACATCAGTTTCTGGAGTTGTTTAAAATGGGCGAATTAAATCTTTAAAAATGGAACTCCAACCAATTTTGGACACTTTATCTTTTTTTTTATCTTCGTGAGGATATTTTTATGCTCTAAAATAGAGGCAATATTCCACATTTGTCTTTCCAACTTAGTTCTTGTAAAATGACCGAAACCAACAATATTTCAGTCCGGCCTCTCCTCCCTGCCTACTGTAGAGCTCTTAGCTCCAAACCCATTTGTTCTTACTGAAAATGCTCATCTTTAAAGTTTGAGTACAAATAATATTTTCACCACTGCTCAGTAAAAATGCCATGTACTGTAAATTCCTAAAACCCCTGAGCACTCTAGTCTTTAACATTTGGAACAGAAGATGGATTACACTGCATTTGTTTGGGAATATTTCTAACGTTAGACTATTAGTCAGATTTTACGTGAAAATAATCAAATAAAACGTACAGAAGAAAAAGATAATTTGGCTTGAAAAAGACCCACTGTGTTTGTCAGGTCTATTTTAAGGTACCAGCACGCCAAGGCTCCTGTTGTTATTCCTCGACTGTCTGTTACTGGTAATTACTTGGTGAAGACATATATTGATTAGCGAGGAGTCATTCCAGCCAGGAGGTTGATCTGAGGCTGGAGCTTCTATTTGAATGTGTCAAATGGGCTCAGTTGAACAGATTAATGTTTTTTGTGATTTCGATGTGTTGCTCATAGAATAATTTAGCAATCTTCTAAAATTCCCATGCATAATATGATTCCCTATCAGGGAAACATGTACAAGCTACTTGGATGAAAGTGCTTTTCCTGCCCATTTATGATGCATGAATCCAAGCGTAGTTCATCTGCACTAATGAATACTGTATGGTGTGAGCTATGGGTGTGAGTCAGAGGCATGTGAGCTTCTCCAGGACACCAGGTCCTTGTGCCACTAACAAATTGATCGGCCGAGGACCAGAGCTGATTATCGCTGGTGTTGCAGTAAACAGTGCGACAGGCCTACTGACTGAAGGGCGGGGGGGCGGAGGGGCAAAGTGGATCAAGCTGATTCAACAGCTATTTACACAATGAGGGGAATATTCATTGGCTTTCTTGCTGACTACTAACATATTTGTCTAGGAAGTAAGTTAGTTTAGCATACCTAGGAGCTTGAGATACAAGTATGGCTCAGATCAAAGGTGTAAGCTATCAGATAGTTAGCTAACTCAAACATACCTCGAAACTGGGGAAATAATGCCGCGTTCCATAAATCTCGGAGCTCGGAATTTCGACTCGGGGGCTGGAAAGCTAGCACTAACTGTCATTAAACGTGTTGTACACATAGTACTGTCCAATTACTGTCTCAGGACGTGTTACTATTGTGTTAGTAATGTGTTTTTACGAACTGTTTTTGATAAACATTGTTCCGATGCTACTTGAACGCTATCAACTCTGGTTATTTGGGTCATTCCGAGGGTCGAGCTCCAACGTGTAATGGAACATGGCATTAGTAGCATGGCTTAGTTCAAAGATGTGAGCTAGCAGCTAGTTAGAAATGTTTAGCATACGTAGAAACAGGAGCAACAATAAGCATGGCTCAATTCAAAGACAACATGCAACATCAACTTATCAATTGATATCACTCTCATGCCTGTAAAAGATGCAGCTAAATATGCAGTAAAAGGCAAATCTGCTGTAAAACCTTTGCACTTTGGTTTTTGTGTGTATAAGACCAACAGCGTTAAAGGATAATTCAACCAAACATGAAAAGTCACCACTACTCAAATTGTATTGGATTTGGCTGCAAGGCTGTTTACCCCTGAAACTCCTATAGTGTTTTATGGACTCAAACACTTCACCCAGTGGTGAGTTGATAATGAGTGCATTTTTTGGTGAACTATGCTTTTAAGATTGTTCTCATGTTTCCAGCTGACTAGCCCGCTATTATTCCTTTGAAATACAGTAACTATTGTTTGACAGAACTATAATTCTGTTTTGCAGTAAAATCCTCAAATGTAAGAAGAGGCTCATCTTACCCCGTTGTCCCCTACATGGCTGGACTGTGTGAAGGCTGAATGAGTCAAGATAAATACAGCATTGATCGCTACAAAGACGTCTGACCAAAGCTTATCTATACCTTGAGATTGATTTCAAAAGGTTCTCAGTCCTGCCATAGATGCACATGCACACAAAGACACACACCACACATCCCTGTGTAGGCTATTACCACATGCTTGTGTCTCAGAGTCTATAGAGAGGGATCTGTCGGACTGCCCGGCCAGAGATAAGGCCAGCGACGACTTGCCCACGCCGTTCTGTCCCAGCAGTACTATTCTCAAAGCTCCGCCGTGGCTGCGATAAGTTGACTGTGCAGCTGCCGATTGGCCGAGGGACTCATCCCGAGCCACCGCTGTGTCACTGATGGGCGACGTGGCAGACTGCTCCAAGCCCGGCATCCAATCGCAGTCCTCGGACACAGCCTCTTCCCTCCGCAGCTGGTGTTTGACAGGCAGGGGTGTGCTTCCTCGCCGCAGGGGGGGCGCCGTGGTGAGAAACATACTGTACTAGAATGAAATGAACACAAAAAAAAAAACCTATGTGTAAATATAGTGATGAGCCACAACACAGTCAGATATTGGGTTTTGCTACCTGGAGTACCTTGAAATAAACAAGCTGTGGATCTACCTGTAGCACTGTCTATTCTTGTAAACGTTAACAATGGAGGATGGGGTGGCAGTGGAAGTGCTTTGTGTGTGTGTGTGTGTGTGTGTGTGTGTGTGTGTGTGTGTGTGTGTGTGTGTGTGTGTGTGTGTGTCTGTCTGTCTATCTGTCTGTCAATCTGTCTGAGTGTGTGTGGGGTGGGGGGGTTCTTTGTGTGAAAAAGGAGGGAGGTGAAAATAATGAAGGTGAGAGGGACGGGTGGCAGTGTAAGAGAAAGGTGCTGATGAAGATGCAGTGTTTCAAAGGGAAACCTACATGAGGAAGAGTGGAGATGACGTTGAGGGGTGAAGATATAACGGAGACGTGGCGGGAGGAGCGCTGCTGAAAGGATGGCAGGGGATGAAAGAATCCCAACACACAGCAGGGTTAGGGTTAGGGTTAGAAGAAGAGAGGAGGAGGTATGTTGATAGAGAACGAGGGAGGGACAGAGGAAGAGGTTGCAGCAGTGTGTAATAAGAGCAGAAGTGCAGTTAGGTGGCTGTAAACTGTACATGGTGTGCATCATGTGAGCAGCATGAACACATCAAAATAGGTCAAAAAGATAAAGTCTCCATCCCTGGTTATTTAAAACTGAGAAAGCTGTTAGTGGTGTTCTCCAGAGCAATAACGTGGCTGCGAAAAAGTCCGTGTGACTAAGTGTGTGTGTGCATGTGCATTACTGTGTGTGTGTATCTGCAACCGCAGCAGGTCAACCATTGACGACCCTCATCAATTTTAATACACCAATTAATCTAGCTCCAGTGACACCCCTGGGCGACCGAGGCACAGCATCTGCCTACAAAAGCTAAGTACAGAATCGGGCGCTTAATTAAAGGGGATTGACACAATAACAGGAATGTATTAGATTAAAATGCAATCCATATCAACCCGACAGTGTAAAGTCTCACAAATTGCAATGAGCTGAATCAGGACCTCTCTTAAACAAAGTCAACTACCACACCTGAGTGTTTGAGAAGGTTAGGAACAACTGTAGTGCTGTTGTAAAGGATTGTATTGGATTGTGAGAGTGTACAGGTGTACCCAAGAAACTGGGGACTTTTTCTCTGGCAGCTTAGATCTCTCAGGAGTTTGCTTAGTTTTCCGTTTTGATATTGTATAATAAGATGGTCAATTCTGTATTGGTTCCATTGAATACTAAAAAACCATGCAGCTTAGGTCCAGTATAGTAAATTAATAAAGCAATGTATCTCATGATATAGTACTTTAGATTATGGTAGAGTACAGTGTAGTGTGGTATTGTGTTCTGTGATGTCTTGTGTAATACATGTTGGTAGAGTGTAGTGTATTAAAGTATACATTTACTAATTGCTTATATATTGTCACATGTAGTATATTCTGTGTAGTATAATAGTACAGTATGTTATTGTATAGTAGAAAATGTACAATATATAATATAGGTCAATATGTAATATATAGTATTGTAAAGCAGTATAGTATAGTAGTAGTGTTGCAGCATATGTTTAAGGTGTGGCTTCTTGTGACACAGTTGGCTTGCTACTTGATCTCTCTCTCCTCTCTCTCTCTCTCTCTCTCTCTGTCTCTCTCGCTCTCTCTATTTCCCTCTCTCTCTCTCTCTCTCACACACACACTCTCTCTCTCTCTCTCACACACACACACAAACAAACAAAAACAGACGCACTCCCCCCCCACACACACATACAAGGAAGCTCAATTAAGTTAATTGAACGAGCTAATCAATTAAGCATGGCCTTTATTGTCAGTGGCGCTCAGGGGAGCCATACACGCAGAAACAGGAGACTGTGAGCCAGTGTGTCAGGGGTTAATCTCCTTCTCTCGCCAGGCTGTCGAGAAAACTGGGGCAAACAACAGTGTACAATACAAAATTAATACTACAGGCAGTGTCTAGTGCAGCCAAATTATACTCACTGCCGCTGCTGCTGTGAACCTGCTGCAGCCACAGTGTAAACTTGTGAATGGTCCTGATTGTAATGTAGGTATATGAAATCATTTATGGTGAACAACACACTATAGAGGGAGCAAAGATAGCCTGAAGCTATGGATTTAATACCTGTAACCCAGACTAAGGATTTACTGCAAACACATCACAGCTATAATTACAGGGCCGAAAATCTAGCTGGCGCCTAAAGAATTTGAGCAAGTGAAGTTTACTATAAAGTCTCTACAGAGTGGTACAGACTCACTGAGAGTCCCTGAAGGCCTGATAATGTTCAGAAATCCTCTCCTGAGAGGGAAGATGAGAAATCCCCCAAATTCTGAGCTTAAAAAGATAAGTGTGACTGAGAGGAACCAATGTGAGCTGCATAAAAACAGACAGAGAGAAAGACAGAGACAGAGTGAGTGTGTGTGTGTGTGTGTGTGTGTGTGTGTGTGTGTGTGTGTGTGTGTGTGTGTGTGTGTGTGTGTGTCTGTGTGTCTGTGTGTGTCTGTGTGTGTGTGTGTAGTCTGGTCTATTGTAAGGAGCGCAAGAGGTGTGGTGCGTGGCCTTACCTGGTCAGCCATGGTTATTAATATATATCTTCTCTTTATGGAACAAGTGGTGTAGTTGCGACCTCCTGCACCGCCCGCCTCAGGTCATCTGTGCAGGCTGCACACCCGGCATCGTCTTCACCACGGGGGCAGGAGACGGCGCACAAAAGAGACGCACCACATTTCATCTGACATGATCATGTTATTCTTCCTCTCACTCCTGCGCGTAAAGCCTCCTCCTCCTCCTCCTGCTGCTCCTGCTACTGCTGCTGCCGCCGCTGCTCGGGACTGGGAGCCAGTTGCACGGGGACGCGCGGCGCATGGACAATTCACAAAGGTGTTAGTTGGAAGGGCGGAGTGAGGATGAGGAGGATTACACCTGCGTCCCAGTTTGGAAAAGAAGGCGACGTGCTATAGGAGGAGGAAGAGGAGGAGAGAGAGCCATCTGCACAGCGCATCACCTCCTGTCCTTTGGTTGCCCCAGCGGTGCTGCCCTCCCCTCTTGTTCATACCTGAGTCTCTCTCTCCTTCTCTCTCTCTCTCTCTCTCTCTCTCTCTCTCTCTCTCTCTCTCTCTCTCTCTCTCTCTCTCTCTCTCTCTCTCTCTCTCTCTCTCTCTCTTTTTATTGGTTGCGCGTGCTTGAGTGAGAGCAGAGGGACGATGGGGGAGGAATAGTACCCCTCACCTCCTCCCTCCTCCAGCGCATCCCTCATGGCTGAGACGCGCGAGTTCCTTCAAATGTGTGCCTTTGTCTGACACCGGTCTGGGATTTTTTTTCCCGGTGTGTTTCATTCGGGTTTTACGGTACAAAATCATTTGTTCCGTTATTTACGCTGTGAGGTGAAGGGCCCGCCAGAGGGAGGCAGAGAGAAGCGTCATGGAGAACGTGTCACGTGCTCAGAGGTTTTTTTGACCTGGTACAACCTCAGATAAGAAGTTTTGGGAATCTGCTGTATTCAAGCTTTATCACCTCGTTTAAGCAATCATTTGAAAATGTTGATCTAAGTGCCTCTTTCGTTGTCTACAGATCAGGGACTTTGTAGAGTAGGCTCCTTTTCCTTATGAACGCCCCCCCACCATTACGGTTGAACTTTCATAGGACCCTTATATTCTCCGATATACTCTTTAATAAACAGTAAATATGAGGATAACTTGAGAACCCTTTGGAAACAAGACCTCAATAGACCCTTTCCTGAGGATATGCGGGAGGCAATACTAAAACAGTTCATAAATCATCCCTACACTGCAGACGCAGCTTCGTCAAATTTAAGATACTCAGTACTACCCACCTTTCTAAAACTAAGGGGGAAATATGACGGATGAAATGCAGGCTCACATGTTCTGGGCCTGACCTAGCCTTCGCTCTTTTTGGGAGAAAGTGTTTCCATTTATCAGACCTACTTGAAACATATGGCTACAATCCAAGCTAATAATATCTCTGATATGGAGCCGCCATATCAGGTGATATGGGAGCCAGAGTCTGTGCAGTAGCTATCGTGGGATGGAGATGCGGTATCAAGGTCCCGCCGATGCACACGCACACCTGAGTCAGTCAGCTTTAAATTGTGATCATTTCACCCTGTTAATACATCATCAAATAACTAACTTACTAAACTTACTGATGGTTAACTAAGAGCTAGCTAAAAGGACTGAAACCATCTTTGAGAAAAACTTAATTAGAGTTTCCAGGATTACCAACCCTAGTTCTAACATGTAATTTGTCTTTTTAATTTGGTCCATATTCAGTCCATTAACACGAAAAAGGTGGGATTGATGACCCTTACTGCAGCCGGCCACTAGGGGGACGATCAAGAGGATTTGGCATCACTTTGGGGAAGCTGTCATATTGTGTATCTTTTAAGACAGTCACTACTTGGCACTCTCCACTCTGTGGCTCTTCATCTTTCTGAGGTGTGGAAAATAACAAAAAGGAACTGTATGACAATTTTGGTGCTTTACACGTGATATCTCAGCCCATTCCTTTCCTACAGTTCTTACAATTAAACTCACCATCAAATCTTAAGGAACACTAAACACGCTTGTACGGATGGCCTTCTTGGTGATCAGGCTGTTGATGATGTTTGTTAAATATCACATTTTTTATGTTTTTGTTACCTGGTAAAAGCTTTTATTCTTTTTGTCTTATTTCTCGTTTTCATTTCAGACCATTCCTCTCCAAAATGCCCATCAAGGGGACTGTAAGCACTGGTGTAAAGTCAAACCTGGATGCTCATAGCTCTTTGCCTTAAACAGATCCACCCTGTGGGACGTAAGTACTGTTAAATGACAGTGAATGTCCTGACATCCTTTGAAGGCCATCGTGGTAAAGGCCTGTCACACCCGAATCAACACGTCTCCAAAACGCTGATCCGGATGATGAAGTCTCTTCCATCGTAATACCCATCTCCTGAAGCCCTGAGATATTAATCTTCTCTCATTCTCACACTGCAGCCCTTTCTACTCACTGCCGCTCTTCGCTGAGTATTTTCAAAAGTACATCAGGCCTCCAGACACGTCGGCAGGGCTGCACTAAACACACTGAATGGAAGTGGGAAGGATCCTCTCAATGGGCCTGCTGAGCGTGACTTAAATTTTAAGCTTTCACTGATCTGTAGACGTAATTAAGTCTCATCAGGACATCCACGCTCGCTGCTGCTCGGCACTGTGTGAGAGGATCACAGCACAGACAGATGACACAGATAAGCGCCGTCATTAGCCACCAAGACGGTATCGACGCGGATAGGCCTTCTCCCTGCCAATGGAAGCATTCAGTCATAAGAATGTGGAGCGGTGCAGTCTGGGAGAGATCAGGCGGTCAAAGGGTAAACCAAAAGGTTTCTTAGGGGCCAATAAGACGACCCATGCAAGGTGAGAGAGTACTCTATGGATTTATTGTCATCACATCCCAACCATCCACAGATCTACAGCAGATAATGGCACAGCTGGATTTGAATGACCTTCCCATCCAGTGTAATTAAATATGACATGGTGGGTGAATATCACTTGTGAGCGTGAAAATGGATTATGCAAGCAGATGTTTTGGCCAACTGTTACTAAGTATAGTCAATATTTGTTCCTTTACCAAATGCCATTTATTTATTTTTAAGATCAAATCCTTGCATTAAAACCCACATAGATACAAAGAGAAGATACTGCCCTGTGTCTTTGTAAAAGAAGCTGCAAGGTTTAGCAACAAAAATATATTTCTGTCCAAATTAACTTGGATTATTTAACACATCTCTGTCTTTCCTTGGTGTTTGTGTTTGAAAATATATTATTTTAAAATGACCCATGACATCATATACACCTGTTCAAGGCAAAGCAAGGCAGTTATATTTTAAAAAGCACATTTAGTACAGAGGTAGATTCAAGGTGCTGTGCAGGCACATCAAACAAAATAAAATCAGAAAGCAAAGTTTAAAACAATTTTTATAAGAGGTAATAGAAATCGTCAGAGTCAGAGTAAAATGATACAATTCATAATCCAAAGAAATTCACTGTCTGGTGTCCACTAATGCAATTCAGTAGGTTGGATGCGTCGGGCTTTGATATGGGTTCACTTTAAACTGGGATTCATAAATATTATAGATTATTAATTTGAAGATTTTAATTTAAAGAGACAACAAAAGAATGTATGAAAAAACAACAGCACCCCAGTAAATCATCCAAACTAACATATAAACCACACATCTGAAGAGTAATGAAACAAATTCAGATTAATTTTATGAAAAAAATTGAATATAAAATCTTCACTGCAGAAAATTGTTTTACAACGTTTTTACAAAGTAAAGTAGGTGTGTTTATATCAGGTTAAAATGTCAGTGTGTGTTACAGATTAATATGTTAAATTATATTAAGATGTTTTTGATGCAGCTGCAAAAGAAACCCATTAGATTATATTCCAGGACATCGTAAGGGATTCCAATGCCCCAATATATTTAAATCTCTGCTTTACATCTCTCAGTATGAATAGCCTGACAACAAAAACCCAATTACACGCCCCCGGTCAATTTGTCAAACAAAGCTCCTGACCACTGCAAGTACATGACATGGCCTTTACATTGTGATATCAAACTACTTGGGATGTAAATTTGCTCCACTTGCTGAGAAGTCATTTCCCCCATGCAGTCATCTTTTGGTGTGATTCTTTGTGTCAAATCACAATTTAATAAGCGCTTTCCCACATTCAAGCTCAGAACGTAACAGGTACATTTTTATTGATGCTCCTCATAAGACAAGACAGGCCTCGTTTCACAAGGTTATAGAGATGACATTGAATTTAGATAATGCTGCAGCCAAGAGATTTACAAGGAGCTTTACAGTGAGCCCGGTGATACATTGTGTTTTAACCGTGTCACGTGGCTGAGTAATGAGGTTACAAGGTTGTATTTGTTGTTTTAATTGACTACATGTAATGTAAGGATGTCCTGGGAAGGTTTCTTAACACCGGCAGCACTGTGCACATGCTTCATGTCATACTAAGGTTTGTGTTTGCTTGGATGGGTTATGTGAGTCAGTGTGGGCTCAGCAGGCACCCAACAGTCCCTGAGAAAGGCCGTTAAGACTGCAGGTTCAGGTCCCACGTGGGAGGTCTGGAGACATCTAAGTTCAGTGACCTGGATTTTCAAAATGAGGATGTGCACTTTGATATAAAGAGAGAAACTGCTTTGTTTGTCTGTAAAAATCCTCCCAGTTTCGCAGCTGTCCTCCTCTGAAAGCTTCCCACTGCCAGGACAGGGAGTTGCTTAGTGACTCTGGCATTGGGATGAGGAATATAAACCTTGTGTTTTTATGGCACATGATGCATTCTGTTTATTATACACTTTCATCTGTCGGAGAGCTCAACCACTGTTGCGCTCTCTCTCTCTCTCTCTCTCTCTCTCTCTCTCTCTCTCTCTCTCTCTCTCTCTCTCTCTCTCTCTCTCTCTCTCTCTCTCTCTCTCTCTCTCAATAATGATAATGATAACAATTATTGTTTTCATTATTATTATGATTATTATTGCCTGGTGCTGCTATCATCAATAACATCAATGTATCTATAAATATCAATTATTCATTTTCATCATCATTAACAACAAGTCCGATAGAGTTTAAATATAATGCTTCCTCTTCTCTCTCTCCTCTCCTGCCCTGCCATTCCCTCTTCTCTCCCCTCTTCTCTCCCCTGTTCTCTCCCCTCTTTTCCACCCACCTCTCTTCTCTTCCCCATTTTCCTCCCCTCACCCAAGCCAGTCGAGGCAGATGGCCGCCTACTTTGAGTCTGGTTCTGTGGGAAGTTTCTTCCAGTTCAAATGATGTTTTTCTCTCTGCAATCACCCCATGTTTGTTAATTGTGGGAACTGTTGAGTTTCTCTATAATTTTGTCGGGTCTTGGCCTTACTATGTAGAATGCCTTGAGATAACGCCTATGTTGTGATTTGGTGATATACAAATAAAATTGAGTTGAATGTTACAAAAGCAAACAGGAGGTGGCTAAGAGTTCAATGGGATGTGTATACAAAGCATGTTGTGATATATACAGTACTGTGCAAAAGTTTTAGGCACGTGTGAAAAAATGCTGTAAACTAAGAATGCTTTCAAAAATGGAAGTGTTAACAGTTTATTTTCATCAATTAACAAAATGCAGTGAATGAACAGAATAGAAATCTAAATCAAATCAATATTTGGTGTGACCACCCTTTGCCTTCAAAACAGCATCAATTCGTCTAGTAGACTTGCACACAGTTTTTAAAGGAACTCGGCTGGTAGGTTGTTCCAAACATCTTGGAGAACTAACCACAGATGTTCTGTGGATGTAGGCTTCCTCAAATCCTTCTGTCTCTTCATGTAATCCCAGACAGATTCGAGGATGTTGAGATCAGGGTTCTGTGGGGGCCATACCATCACTTCCAGGACTTCTTGTTCTTCTTTACGCTAAAGATAGTTCTTAATGACATTGGCCGTATGTTTGGGGTCGTTGTCCTGCTGCAGAATAAATTTGGTGCCAATCATACGCCTCCCTGATGGTATTGCATGATGGATAGGATAAGTATCTGCCTGTATTTCTCAGCATTGAGTAACCATTAATCCTGACCAAATCTCCAACTCTATTTGCAGAAATGCAGCCAAAAACTTGCAAGGAACCTCCACCATGCTTCACTGTTGCCTGCAGACACTCATTATTGTACCGCTTTCAAGCCCTTCAGCGAACAACTGCCTTCTTCTACAGCCAAATATTTCAACTTTTGACTCATCAGTCCAGAGCCCCTGCTGCCATTTTTCTGCACCCCAGTTCCTATGTTTTCGTGCATAGTTGAGTCGCTTGGCCTTGTTTCCATGTCGGAGGCTTTTTGGCTGCAACTCTTCCATGAAGACCAAATCTGATCAGACTTGTCCGGACAGTAGATGGGTGTACATGGGTCCCACTGGTCTCTGCCAGTTCTGAGCTGATGGCACTGCTGGACATCTTTCGATTTCGAAGGGAAATAAGCTTGATGAATTTTTCATCTGCTGCACTAAGTTTCCTTGGCCGACCACTGCGTCTATGATCCTCAACGTTGCCAGTTTCTTTGTGCTTCTTCAAAAGAGCTTGAACAGCACATCTGGAAACCCGAGTCTGCTTTGAAATCTTTGTCTGGGAGAGACCTTGCTGACGCAGTATAACTACCTTGTGTCTTGTTGTTGTGCTCAGGCTTGCCGTGATGTATGATCTGTGACATCAAACTGTCTTTCACAACCTCACATTGGTAGCGTAGCTTGGCTGTTCCTCACCCAGTTTTAAGCCTCCTACACAGCTGTTACTGTTTCAGTTAATGACTATGTTTCAACCTACATGTGAAATTGATGATCATTAGTATCTGTTTGGTATATTTGGTTGATCATACACCTGACTATAATCCTACAAAATCCCTGACTTTGTGCAAGTGTACCTAGACAAATTGATGCTGGTTTGAAGGCAAAGGGTATTAACATCAAATATTGATTTGATTTCGATTTTTCTTTTGTTCGCTCACTTTGCATTTTGTTAATCGATGAAAATAAACTGTTAACTCTTCCATTTTTTAAAAGGATTCTTAGTTTACAGCATTCTTTCACACCTGCCTAAAACTTTTGCACAGTACTGTATAATAGACCTTTTCTTGAGATGCAGGTTGTTTGTCAAGGGGGAATTGTTATTGAACACATTAGTGTGTACAAACCTTACTGAGTCAATCTGTGTGTCAGAGTTTGGTGAGTGAGAGAGTGTGCCGGAGGCTGAGGGTGTGTCAGGCATGGAGGAGGGGCAGGAGCAATACGCCAGGGCTGTACAGGTTTTTTTCTCAAGTGCTTATGGAAGAAGGAAGGCAGTAGCATCCGCAGCTGACGTACTGCTGGACGTGACAACAGGAAGTACAGCGGTGGGTTCCAGCACGGTGCCAGACACACAAGCAAAATGGCCGCCAGGGAGGCCACCTCCCACAACAAGGAAACTCTCATCTCCTCATTCGGCCCATGTGATGGAGACAAATTTGAAGGAACCGTAGGCACAAATGTGCCAACAGGAGAGGCCGCAGAGCTAACGCGAGAAGACATAACATTGACAAATTCAATCGTGTAGTAAGGAAACCAACTAATGGCAAAAACCAGTGTTGAACCAATCAGCAGAGCTGTAGCTTTCTTGTTGCGGCGGTCTGCGGCAAGGGTCCCCCTGCAGCCGTGGAGGTGAGAGATGATGAGGCCGCAGTTGATGGCGATACAGAGGAGGGGGGCCACATAATAAACCAGGAAGGCAGGAACCAGGAATAACAGCCACTCGTCTTGATCGGCTAACCACGTGCAACCGCCATTAAAGTCGATGTAGGTCACCTTGGGTAACGCCATGGTTACTGAGACCAGCCAAATGGCTATCACAGTGCATAATCTATGGGAGAGGTAGACAGAGTACAAGTTTATTTATTGTGCCGGAGGATCACCTCAAACCTACTCATTTCGGTTCAGCCTTCGAAGTCTCAGTAGATCAAAGACCCCGAAGGATGCAACCACTGATTTGGGACACAGCTCATGTTTTGGTCCTTGTCAGGTTATGTGCAATGCATTATCAGACCTATTTAGTTTTTTTCGGTTACCTCCACCAAGGAGGTTACCTTTACTTCAGTGTTGGATTGTTAGTCTGTTAGTTAGAAACTGTACAAAATGAGAGACCGGGTGAATTACCAAGTGCGGTATGGAACCCATTTAATTCTGCTGCGGATTCAGATCAGGGGGCGGATCCAAGATATCACTTTCTGCAACATTGTGAGATTTTTTTAAACAGCTATATTAAGGGGATTGATATCTATGAGTCTGTGCTTTAAACAGCTGCAGAAAACTGCAGAGTAGGAGTGTTTCTGTTCCGGTCATGTTACCGGTGACACTTTCCCATTATAGATAATCACTCCATCAATTGTAAATAAAACAAATTGATTAAAGCAGCTTTAAACTACAAGGCTGGGGCTATATTAGTTTTTTATTATGACAAATTCATTAAAAAAGACTAAACTGAAAATATGTCTGTTGAGACTTATTCAACTTTACCAAATAATGAGTACGTAAATCTTTTTAGAGAACATACTTCAAAAGGAGTATACAATGCATTTGTGGGAAGTATTGTCAGCCATGGGTCAACGGATATTTTTGAGGTGACTACTTTAGGTGTTTCATCAGACTTTCACAAACACACCTCTGCTCCCCCCATGATACTCACACTTGTGTCAGACTAGCCGGCGGTCTCGTCCTCGGGGCAACAATACGATACCGCAGCACTGACAACGCTGCCAGGCTGAAGATCTCCACTCCCACTGTGACCGAAGTCATGAACCCCAGAAGGACGCAGGTCCCGCCTCCCAGTTGCCAGTTCTGGAAACTAGCGCTCAGAAGCACACAGGGCAGGGTAAGCAAGGCGCCCAGGTCTGCCAGGCTGAGGTTGAGGAGCAGGACGGAGCTCGGCTTGGAGCGAGTGCGTGGGTTCCTCACCAGCACCAGCCACAGCAAGAGGTGACCTCCGACCCCCACCAAGAGAGAGATCAGGCTGACCATGGGAAGCACCACAGTGAAGGAGATGGTGGTGTTGGTGGAGACAACGTTGAAGAGGAGGTTGACAATGGCAGGCATGGTAAAGATGAGGCTCTAGCAGCACATAAAAGACAGGGGTAAAAGACACATTTAGAAATTGAGGACAGTTGAGAAAATACAAGAGACGGTGGGTCGATTTAATGCTTAAGAATTTCAACCAAAAAATTGGAGTAATTCCACCAAATAGGATTGCGGATGAAGAGAGAAAGGCTAGATACGGGAAATAAATGAGCAGGAGGTCATGTCGGGGATAAGAGGAGATCATTTCAGTAAAAAAGTGGGAAATTACAAACGAGATGAGACAGGAACGATGATGGGAAACCGAATGCATAATAGAGAAAAGGATATTTTAAGTGGAGGAGAATTACCAACAATTGTGAGAGTGAGGTAGAGAATTTAGAAAGATACGTAGAGTAATGGTCATTTTGAAAACTAGTTCTAATAGTCATCTTATCTACCATGTATTATTCATGTTTATAATGTCTGCCTCTCCCCCTGTGCCACCTGCATTACAGAGCTCACCAGGCCTTTCCCTGTGACTGACAGGCCTGATGATTCAGATGAGACGGTCCAGTCCCCGCTCCTTCCCTCTCATGAGACTTCAGCAACAAACCCTCGGTTACATCAGCAGTTCGACCGCATCACGACATACACAAGACACCTCGCCTCGGCAAGCGCATGGCACAGACAAACAGGAAGGGAGCGTGTTTGTTCCCCGGGGGATAAACAACACACAAACACACACACGCACACACACACAGACACACATGGGGTATTTGTGCAGAGGATAGAAGTGCAGTCTTTGGTAAAACATTTTTAAATAGCAGTCAGTTGACCAGAGCGCTGCAAGTAAACAAACCACTTATCCCCATAAGTAAACACGCCACTTATTTGCTGTTGAAGCGATGACACGGCTACCTACGCACTGACATTCGGGAAGTCTCCCTGAAAAATTGATTTTACTTCAATGTCTGTGCAGAAAGTCCAACATTTGCCTTCATCCTTTAACCCCAATTGAATTTGGGATGGCTTCGTGGATCGATTCAGCCTCTTGAACATCCTGAAGAAAACAAACCACAGCCCTTTGATGGCAGATTAAAATAAAAGCTCTTTCAAACACCCTGTGAGACATGCAGACTTCATCCATTTTTGAATTTGCCACATAAAGTAAGCATTGAACACTTTAGGAAATCTGCTTATTTGTTTATTTCAAAGTCCTAGACGAGAAAATTGATATCGAACTGCTGTGTGTGTGTGTGTGTATTGATCATGCATCTGGAGTGAGCCTAGCTCAGCATAAAGACAAGAAGCAGGCAGTAAGAGCTGATGTTGTTCTACCTAAAATAAAAAACGCACTACCAACACCTGTTAAACTCAGTTAGAGGTGTTGGTAGGTTTAATTAATACAAATAACACAGTGTATCCTGGTTAACATAAAGAACCAGAAGGACACTCAGTTGAGCACAACCAACCAACAATAGTCCACTTATGAATCCACATATTATATTCACCAGATCTGGATTTTTATTTGGATCTGCTTCAAATTGCACACACTCTAAATATCAGTCTTCTAAGCATACTTGACACTTTCATCAAGACCCATGATTTATTGTTTGAGAAATCAATGGCAATGTGGAGAAAGGTTCTATCTGACCCCTGATCCGGACCTGCACCTAAATGTAAGCTGTCTCACCCCTCCACAAAATTTCTTGGAAATCAGTGGAATAGCTTTTGCGTAATGACGCTGACAAACAAACACAGAAGAAAACATAACCTGCTTAGTAGAGGTCAAAATGTGAAATAGGTCATTTATAGGTTCTTTCTTTCTGTATCCATATATCAGAAAGGATTTCCCCCGAGTTCTGCTTGATTTAAACCAAAGTCAATGTCAAAAGTCAAGTCAATTTTGATTCATTATTAAATTCTGAAGTTTATTCTTTAGATGTTGCATTGAATGCTCACCTCAACATAGATTACATGCAGCTGTTGTATACTGATAAAATAATACATATTTTAGCATTTAGCATATTCCTACATCCATATTTTAAGATTAGGCATAAAAACAGCTATTTAATGATATATGACAACTGTCTTTGCAGTTACATATTTCATGGTTTTTGTGGTCCAGTCTTTACAATTTTAATAAAACAAATTTTCTGAGACATTCTTCTTAATTATCTTTGACTATATTATATATTAGTTTCAGCCGTATCAAAGTCATTTGGAAATGATGGAGCGTAGTGGTGGGATGCGTCATAACTCCCAATTTATCAAAAATCTGATGAACTCTATCCGCGATATTGTTTGTGTGAGGGACAGATGGACGAACAAATGAACAAGCATTTGTTCATTCTTTCATCCATCTGTCCCCTTCGTGCAGCATCTCACTCAAACTTAAAATCCTTTTACAAATTTCATCTTCGGGCTCGGATGATTATGTGAGATTTGCACAACATAGAAAAGGTCAGCAAGGCAGCTTTGTGTGTTTTTTCACAGTCCACTCTAGCTAATCATTTCCTGCAGTGAATAGGGGTCTTATATGAATGCGATCACAAGAGGAATTATTTTATTGAGGGGAAAAAATGAATGAGTAGCCTAATTCCAGCCTTATTGAGTTTTATTTAGCACATTATAACATCCTAACAGAGCTCCATTGTATTTGTATGCATGTTGTCAATCTAGTTTCATTAGTACAAAAGCAGCTGGATGAGGAGTGAAGAGCAGAAGCAGTGGAAAAGAGCTAAAAGGGAAAGACGTGTCAAATAAGGAGAGACAGCCAAGAACCCAAGTGATGGGAGGTACTGAGATATGAGATTAGCAGCACAAGGCTAAACTAATTGTGTTTAATTTTAGACACATTGACCTCGTGCTGAACTGATTTACTGATTTAGAAGTTGTGAGTGGCTCTGGGCTGTTTTCAGTCCAACTATTCTCACTCCTGAGCTACAGTACGGATTTTTCTGTGGCATGAAAATCAATCCAGACTGTAGCTTGCAGAGGGAAACAGAGAGCAGAAGGAGACATCCGAATTACGTACGACACAAATTTAATCTGGAAATACAGATGGATGACAAAAAAGAAAAGGCTGAAAAGTGTCTGGAGAAACATAAGGGAAGCAGATGCTTCCATGGAAAACGCTCTGGTTATGAAATGATTTGATGGATAAACATACAGTGAATCATATGCTCTTCACACTCAGATTCTTGACATGCCGTAATTATCATCAAAACTCCAAATGAGTATATGAATTTTTTAGAGGAATGGTATCCATTTCTGTTCATTATAAAGAAGCTGCTATGGTAGCTTGCGATGGCTCAGCACCTCAGCAAGACAGTGATGCTTTTTCCATAGAATATAAGACATGATGTGACAGCTCCCCAAAAGTGAAGAGGCTGGCTGCAGTATTGAACTAAAACCTCCTCTATGTTAATGAATGGGTTATGGAAATTAAAAATTCCTAAGTACAAGTCAAATAAATTGATTTCAGCTACAGTTCTTGTCACACTGATTCAAGTAGTTATTTTTCTGGTAAGTTTGGTTTGAATAAGTTATTCGAAATAAAACGTGCTGAAATGTCATGATTGACAGATAAGACCGACACATAATTGGTCTTTAAGGATCTTTCTCTGGAAAACAATAACTCACGACAGCCACTCAAGCTAACAGCAACAGAACTATGTCTTTATTTCCCCTAAAACACTGGTCTTCATCGTTCTTCTGACCTATTACATATGCTGTACTATATTGTGTGCCGTGTTAAACTGTGCCTACAGTACCATGTAGGATAGCTTATAGTTTCATGTGAAAACATACCTTGTTATAAAAATAATATTTACTGTCAGACCTTTACTCCTCCTGCCTTAGTGAGATGTCCGGCCCTGGAGAGTGACACACAACATGTCTCTCCTGGGAGGGAAGGAAGTTGTCAAGGCCAAATCAGCCTCAGGCTGCAGCCTTAACCAAATAATATCCTTAAATAAACAACTAACTAGTAATTTGTTTTAATAAGACAGTAGCTTTACGTTATGAATAGGTGCTGCAGAGAGATGTAGGTTAGCCAGCTCATATGATTGCAGGAGGAATCATGGGTAGCTTTGATTATGCTTAGTTGTTTTTTTTTTAAGAATTAACCAACTCTTTGACATGACTTTGTAGAATTCATGTTAATATGTATTTTCAGACATATTTACATATCAGACATATTTACGTTTTTATAAATAATTCAAACAATATTTTGTCGGGCCTTACAGCTTAGACATTGAACCATGAAGCTACTAAACACCAGCATGTTTATTTTGCACCTGTGAGCATGCTAGCATTTAGCCTGAAGACAGTACTTATAGGTCTCTGACTAAAGAGGCTTAAGATTTTATTGCTTTATTAAACAGTTACAGGGATGTTAGCCTTACATCAATATTTGCTTTGTTCAAAGCAGCGAAATAAATTCCCACAAAGCAAACCATCAGTTAAACAGTATTGCTTTTTAATTGTCCTTTTCTAAAGCACTGGATAATGCAATATTTGACAAGGCAAGGATAGAGAAGTTGAAGACTGGAATCAGAGCTCCCTTAGGTTTCATTGGTAATATTCAGGGTCTGCACTAAGTATCTTTACGGAAAATACCAAAGTATGGTATAGAACGAGAAGAAAATACAGAATTACATCCATGTGTGCCAGAGCATCCACATCAAGATTTAAATTACAATAATGTGAATAAGTGCGCAACAAAAACGCAAACAGGTCGTTCAGCACTGTCCTGAGAGAATCAGAGATTTAACAGAGTAAAACCTAAGGTGAGGTAAAACAGAAGCCAAGAATTTAACTTAAGCTTTAACGCTTAGACCCAGGTGTGGACTAAAGGTGCAACTTGAAAAAGCAGGCAGAGCCACAGGAAAATATAAAGAGGATGTATGTGCCTCACTTACTGTGGAGAGGGACCTGCTCCAGGGAAAAGCCCCCCTGCTCACCATCAGAGGATGTGCTGTGTAAAGAAGCGAAAGGGAGGACACACACCTGGGTTCTTCTCTGCATCTGCTCCTCCTCTTGACACGCGCACACACACACACAAACACACACACACACACAGCCACTGATGATAATCAATGACACAATGAATAAATTCAGTGTTAAATGTGTACACTCTATGGCCAAACGTTACTGGGACACACTTTGAGTAATTTTTGGTGGGAATGTCATCATGGTTTGGATGAAGCCCCTACTTCCAATAAAGATAGTTCTTTATACTACAACCTATCCTATTATGTCTAGTATTTCAGTATAGGTTGTAGTATAAAGACTAGCTTCAAACTCTGTGTTTAGGGAAATCCTGTTTCAAGGTGAAAAGGCCTCCCAGCAGAAAGCCAGATCTATAAAGAAATGGTTTTCAGAGTGTGTTGTGGAGGAACGTGACTGGCCTGCAGAGCCCTGACTTTAACCTCATCTAACACTTGTGAGATTAACTGGAATGCCAACTGTGAGCCAGGCCTTATTAACTGCAGTGCCAGACCTGAAAGATAGCCAGAGATTTGCAGGCATCGTTTTTGGCCATACAAGACAGCTGTTTTCAACAACAACACTTCTAAAACCCTACATAACCCATCTCTCCAGCACCAAACACCACACACACACAGTGAACAGCTGTTTGGTGAGCGTAGTCAAACTTCATCTGCCAGATGTTTCCCTCAGGAGTTGGTAGAGAAAAATAGATGAATCCAAAAATAGAGCTAAAAGAAATAAACTGCTACAATTCACGTTATTTTCTTTTAAGCATCACACAATTGGTTCTTGGGTGAAGTCAAGGGTCCCCCCCTATAGGTGGAACAGTTAAGGTTACTTTGGTTTTTATCAGTGTGGTAAATTCAAATCTCACTTTGAGCCTCTCCAGTGGTGTACACGCATTTGTTTACAAGATCATGGAAAACAAAATGTTAAACTTAGAAGCCGAAGAACCATGGTGACTAAAAAGAGTTGAGGGTTTTATGCAAATATGATGCATAAACTCTATATATGAGCTTTAGTGAAGAGATATGAACAGTGCTCTTTGCTCTACCATCAATCACTCTCTTTCCAAAAAATGTTTGTTATAATATCTGTAACCTTTTTACAATGACTTAATGACCCATGAACGATTATCTTAAATGGTATTCATCCAGAGATACCGGGTTGGAATCCCTCTGCCACTTTTATCCAGAAGTAAAAGCCAGTCCTGTATTTACTCTGGTTTAGTTTCTTACTTGGTCACATTCTCTTATGCCAGTAAGTGTGCTGCAAATGTTCCAGGAGGATACTCCAGAGTTACACAGAGCAGTTCCAGGAGAACCTAGAGATAGAAAGTCTGTGCACTGTCAAAATGATTTGAAAGACATTATATAATGTTTTAAAAAAACAACAACATTGTGTTGCTTTAAAGTTGATGAAATGTTCGTGCTGCTCCTACTTGCTTTGCCAAATAGCTACTACTACGGCCACTGCAGGTTTACAGATCCCCTGTGGAGCTTTTGCTGTGTTTCTGACCAAAAGACACTATGCATATCTATATCCTACTTCTAATAAGTATGATTGATGCAGTTTAGTTTTAGTTTTGAATGTTATAAAGTCAAAGCATGTTCTAACTCCTAAAAAGTCTTCAAGCTCCTCAAGTCTGAAAAGTTACCTCCACACTATGACTTGGTTACCTCAGTCAGTGTTCCTCCTCTAGGTGTTTGTTGTCTACACCTCACGCCTACTCAAATCAGCGCCTCAGCTCATACAACTCTGACCTCATTATCACATAAACTTACTTAAACACCTACACAAGGGCAAAGACAGCTAGACATGCACACCGCATTAACAAACAGACAGAGAGGGGGAGCCGTATATAGTACAGTATGAGAGAGCATGAAAAGAAGAGCAGATCCAGTCAGTGACTGACTGCTTCCACGAGCCCTGTGTGGAAAGTGTCAAACACGCCTCCTCCATTGGTAGAGATGCAGCCACATTTTATGAACCTGAGAGGAAAAACACAGCGACAGCTGCGTTGGTTGGAGATGGCTGAGTCGTGCAGAGTTCAGGATGGAGACAGAGAAATCCAGCAAGTGTTTGGCGCTTGGTGTAGGGAAACAGAAGCAGTAACATTTATAGTTTTATTGCTTCACTTGAAGTTGTCATAAATAAGCTGGTTTACTGCTCTCAGAGGTTTTAATCTTGATGCTGTTTAACCGGATGTAGTATATTTGTCTTTGTCATATGATATGATTTGTTATTTTGGCTCAGTTGGCTCTTTGGGACTTTTGTATGTTGCTTGTGATGTTATTTTATATTGTATCCTACAACCGGACCTACATTGATAGCTATAGAAAATGCATGTAGCCATATGGTTGACAAATGCTATTAAAATATAGCTAAAATATAGTTTCGTTCCAAAAACGGTTTCTGTCATTTTAGGTAGCTCATATCACACTGATACTTTGAAGTATCCTGAAATGATCTATTCCACAGTGATAATGTTGGACTTTACTTTGAAAAATCTCCAAATCCATCCAGTAAAAATGTTCTGGTAGGTTTGGTGTTAATGAGTTATTTCATGCTATAAAACAGGGTAAAACATCATGATTGACAGCTGGGACTGACTCTCGATTGGTGGAGCAAACAACAGGACCTCAAAACCAATTTTCACTAGTGCGCAGACACTGGGTCCAATAGGGCGGCGCCGGCACCTATATCAATAGAGAAATTGTCTTCATTTATGTGCATTGGGAGGAGGTGGAGAAGTATCCACCTTCATACACAGTCTATGATCAACTCTTAATAGAGATTAGAAAATAATGTGTGATCAGGGTGATTTAAAGTAAATATATAGTGAATTTCTCTACTTTATCAGTTAGCAGCCTCTTACAAGCATCGTCCTGTGTGTGTGCAGGTAACCTACAGCCTCTGTGTTTGGAAGGTGATATAACAGGGCCGTTTCCTGCTGTGATGACACTAATCTGAAATCCTTTTATCCAAGACAGAAACTCAGCAAGACGTCAGATCATTTTTTTTTTTTCTCCAGGGCACAAAGAGTGAAAACCTGTGTGAATCAGGCTTCGTTAGCTGCTTCTGTGCTGCCCAGTAGGTGCATGGTGGAGCCATCCGTCTCACACAAACTCCTTACCGGCTTTCCACTGATGACACAAGGTGCTGAGCTGTTGACCTCTGCACATGTAACACACACACACTCTTAAAAACCCTCACTTCCCTACAAATACTACAGATATAGAAGAATGAGCGAGCTTGTGAACATGAAGATAAGCTAGCTCAAGATGAATACGCCAGAACACCCTCAGATATGAACATGCATCATTGTGTGTGTGCATGTTGAACAGAGTACTGTATTGAGCCGAGCATATGGTGTGTGGAACTGTGTTTGTGGATGGAAAGTTAATCAAGCTTATCCTGTGACCCAGTGAATACCTCTGTGATCTGCACTGGCTGGAAGGGAGATCGGGTGACTGGATGGAGATAATTAAAGGAGTCTCATTGTCACTAATCAAACAGGCTATTCATTATTCAGAGAAGCTGCTGAGCCGTGCAGAGGCTGTTCTCACCTGTGTGGCCGAGACAGACAGAGCATGCAATGTAGAGTGACTGCATAGGTCTAATATGCAGCTTACATGTCAGAGATAATACTTAATGAGCATGTTTGTACTACCAATTAAGTGCTGATCTCACTCATTAGCACGTCTCCTCTGGAATGAAAATCCTCATCATGACAGCTGTATCATCATGTATGGAGCGGCTTCATTAATGCAGCGACAGAGGCACGACTATGGTAATGAGGACAGTTAATCAGGACTCGTCAGTGGAACAGTGAGGAAGAGCGTTTGGACGAGAGGAGCGTTCGGTCTCTGCTGCCATCTGCTGCTGAGAGGCTGCAACACTCAGTCAGGGGATTCATCACATCACCGTAAATAGTTAAATGAGTCACCATCTGTTCCACCAAGTGTTATTCAGTGCCTTTAAGAGATAAGTATTAATCCATGTTGTTTAATAATTAATTTACATTCTCATTTTACCCCTTACCCAAACAGCTACGATACAGTCTCAACAGGTCTTTGAATTTGGTTCTTCACTGATGTAATGTTATTGAAAAGCATTGTGGGACTAAAATGGTAAAAATCCTTTGAAGAAATAAAAGGTGTGATTTCACTTTTAGTTTTTTGTGAGGAAAATGTTCACTCATACACATATATGCTGGTGTAGAGCAACATGACGAGATTGATACCGTTCTCATTTCTGTAAGTTAAATTAAGCAGTGGGAAAAACTTGGCCAAAAATAATATTTGAATAATTTAAACAGATAAATAAATCACCCCCCAATGGCTCCAGAACCAAACTTAATGCAGAAATCAGTGGGGTATCTTCTCATATCTCTATCAGCAAGAGGGCAATAACCCAAATGTCAAACTATTTCTGTAACATGTAGTCACCAAACCAACGAGATGTGGACCTCTATGACATCATCAGGTGTCATTTATTTAGGCCTAAGCCACAGAGGACGTTAAAAGTGTTGAGTTTGACCTTATTGCGTAAAACTGTTTTGATTTAATGTCGTCCAGTGTCTACCCCACCTCTGGCCCAAAGTCAGTTGGGATTGGCTCAATCCCCCCCGCGACCCATTAGCTGTGCAGGTGACATGACAAACTATTCCTTTAGTTGCTCGTTGTACCTGTAACTTGTACAAACACAAATTGGATTAAATGCATCAAATAGACTCATTCCTTCTGTAAAGTCAATTTTATTTATTCTGATTGATAGAAGCATTTTTAGAAAATATACTCATTTTCAGGCCTGCAGAATCAGATTAAAACTGTGATTCACGAACTTAGATACTCTTGAAGAGATGGGAGCGCACGATAACACAATTTCTCAATCATCACCGTCAGCATACAACAAAAGCATACTAACAAACACATTTATTAAATGATATATTATCACAAATAAAAACATTATTGTTAATTACCACAATGGCTAGTGCAGTCTTAATTTCAGTATTTACAACATCATGAGTAAATAAAGTAAAATGTCACTTTCAGTAGCCGCAGATTGTCAGCAAAGGACAGGGAGGGGGTGAGAGTATTATCAACATTAAATGATTTCTGCACTAATGCATAAAACAACAGTTACTGAGCATACTGGAGAGACACTGGAATACTGGGTGTTTGAATGACCAGTACTTTATGTACTGCATGTCACAGCTTCTTTTATGCCTGAGAAAAACCATAGCAAGTGTAACCAGTTAAAACAGAAGAGCATACAGTACATGCACTTTCAGCAACAAATGTTAACATGTATTAAAAGAAGAAGAAGAAAAAAAACAGCTGCGTCAGTTGAGTGCACAGTTTTAAAAGCTCGTCTCTCTCCAGTCCTCCCTGTTCAAGTCCGGTGTTCCCTGCGAACCTCTCCCGCTCCACTGGTGACGTCATAGCACATCTCTGTTACCGAGCTGGGGACTGTCACAACCTAAAGAAGCAAACATAACAGTGTTGCATGATTTAAAAGATTTATCGTCATGTGTAATGTCTGAGATGTTGTGGTAGAGACAAGCCCACAGACCCAAACCTTCCCTCTCTCTTCTGAGAGATTTAGCATGTTGTGTAGTATACAGTTTTATTCCACTTTCAATCAATAGTATTCAGTGAAAGAGCTCTGTAAATCCACTGTATACCTACAGTATGCACCCTATACAAGCCCACACAGACATGGTAGCTGGTGAACACAGCACAGCCTTTAGCAGATTACAAGTCAGATTTGATTCAAGAGTTTGAACGGAGCTGGAAATGGGGCCAACATTTGATTCATCGACCACAAACATCTCCAAATAAATGCCAGGGCTGCTGTAATCAGCTGGGTGTGTAAACCTTTAAGATATGTGCTTTGGTTGTTTCTGTGAACTCCAATTGGCCAAAGTAGCAATTCATGTTGGTTTTAAGCAACAAAAATCAATATTCCATATTTACAATGGGTCAAATACAGTTTGTAGTGCAACAGAGAACTATCTAATTACAGCTAGCCAATGAGCATAGCAGCACATTTAGCTGCTAAATGCTACAAGGAGAATACATTTTGGACTAGCATTGATCAAGTGGCAGGGGAAGCTATTCTAAATGAAAACTAATGTTGCCCTGTGTCTTCGGGGTGTTTACACAACAGTTTGCTAAAACATTAACTGTATCATTTATATGAGGTGAAAATATGCCAGATGTTGTGATTTAAGCGGTTTTAAGCTTGCCACGCTGCCCCCAGGTGGCCAAATGATGCAAATGTAAATTTCCTACAGAATAAGGAGCAAAGAGATTACCCACAGAAGTAATCCCTCTTACACTTTAATTCAGGTTTTAATTTGTAGGCGAAACAAATGTGGATATGCGCCTATTGGCCTGAATACAAAGTATCTGCTTGATGTTTCACACAGCCTATATGACCAGCTCTGCCACCATTTGTACCACGTGGTCCCTTTCATCACTCTCCCACTGATGATAATTGAATTGCCCTGCAGCAGGTTTTTGAATTATATACTTCTGCATCACAGGGGTATTTGGCGTTGGTTTTGCCGAGTCATTCGAAGCCCCTGAATTCATCTGCCTGAGGTTTTCATCGTTGGTGCCAAACCTCTCAGTGTGGAAAGTGATATTGAATCAGCTATACACGGCTGCCTATTATTGCAATAATGGAGCACGGTATCAAATAGGAATCAGCTCCAATTAAAGCAGGAGTGACAAAAGGTCCTAATTTGTCAAATGATGAAGCTCTTGTCTAATAACACGCTTATCCAGGCAGCCTCAGATCCGGCTGCCAGCTGCAGTGACAAGTATCTGGGGAACAGCCAAATCACCTTTTTAAATTACATCTGGTGATGTCTTTCTTCGGTCAGTCATTTATTGAATAACGGAACAAGCGTGCCTTCAACACACAGGGTAGGACTCATATATGCACTGTACAGTGAAATGAAAAAGTTTACACACAGTCAAATATTTGGCAAAACTTACACTTGTTTTGCTTTGCTTCAATCAACTTTCTAAATGTCGCCATAACTGTGACGGTGCAAACTTTTTCCTTGGAAGTGAAACAGATACACTTACACCTGGTCCCGGGAGAATAGTCCAGAGATCTGTTTCTGTACTGGGGGAAACAGGGCTTTTTCACAGGGAATCTGCGATTGGAGGACCTCTCCAGATCGTAGGGACTGTCCCGTTCCATGCCTGAGGGAAAGTGGCAGGAGACACACACTCACAGTGGGGTGCAGGAACGTAACGGGGGGGGGGGGGGGGCTTCAAAGTGGTGCACAGCCAGCATGCTCTACAGGCTTGGGAGCACATCAAATACAGACTCGTGCTGCTTTCATTTGATAAAAAATAACAAAGGCTGTACGCCATTGTTATGAATTATGGTAAAAAACAGCAAGATGTGCATTCATCTATGACATTCATGTATGTAGTAGCTAAACAGCATGCATACTGTGTATGTACATATATTATATACACACATTTGTGCAGCACAAAAGCAACGGTCTAATACACAGAGTCAGTAAAAACTGTACCTATGTCAAATGAGCTGGACTTCTTGTTGTGATGTGATGTCACTGGGAATCCATTACGGTCTTCTTCCTCATCTGATTGGTGGAATGATCACAATCATAGTCATCATCATCACAATCACACAATCTGATTCTCTCTTTATGGCCTTACTGACGACAACAACATATTTTATCCCCTGAAGTTTTAATAAAACTCCCAGTACTTGGATATTAGCATTAACAGCTCCCATGACTGTACAGAAAATGACAATAAAGTGGCATCAATGGGATAATACTTCTCCTATTAAGGCGGTGATAGGAGTCCTGTTAAATGATGCTACCGTACCCTGACTGATGGCAGGATCTGTCCCCTCTGTCCCAGGCTCGGCAGAGGACGCCAGTGGGCTTGTCCTCTCAGTGTTGCCCTCGTCTTGACCGATCGGCTGAGCTGGAGGCAAACTCCTCTGCTCGCTGCTGGGTTCTTCTCCTGGACTGACAGGCGAGGTCTTGGTGTTTTCTGGAGAGGTCTTGTCTCTTGAGAGGTCAAGACTGGACTGAAAGTGGAGCATACAGGAGTATTCAGTGATGTAGGAGTCAACTGTGTGAGAGATGTTTTTTTCCCCTACATGCTGGTTACATACTGTACCTTATTGGGAATAGGAGGACGCTGTCCCTCTAGTCCTCTTGTTCTCTGTTTCTCTTCTCGGTTTCTTTCACTCTGGTCTCCTTCTCGTTCCAACCTTCCGGCCTCTTCTGGAGACAGAAACAGAAAAAGACAGCACAACCTTTACAACGATCGACTGAAGCTTCTCCTCATGCAGAAGCATTTCATGTGCTTTCTCTTTAACCACATAAACCCTGGTTGGATAAGGGCAGAAAATATGGATCAAATTAATGAAAAAAGAGACCTACATATAAAGTAAAACGATGTAATGAAATACCAATGGCCGACTTGTTTCTCTTACATTTTCTGCATTAAGACTAAGGGACTCATAGAGCAAGCTAGACAGAAATAAATAGAAAGATATATAGACAGAGAGATACATATACAGAGAGATGGAGAAAGATAGAGCGTTAGAGAGCGGCACAATGAGAGAGAAAGAGAGATTTATACAAATAGAGAGAGAGATGGACAGAGAAGGAGACTAATTAAGATAAAATGAGAGTTAGAGACAGACAACCATCTTTTTTACATATGTGTGCATATGTAAATAGCAAATTAACTTGTTCAGTGATGTTATGTGGAAAACTTTGCAGCAGTTGTTTTTAACGATTTTCAATCAGAGTGGAAAAGTGAACATCTCTGAATATCTCTGAACCCTTTGTCCATTTTTAATGTCAAGTTGCAGATTGTTACATTGATTTTATAACATGACCAGTTGGGCCTCCGGCTGATCTTTTAATGCCTTCTGAGCCAGACGGCAGGTTTACAAGAAACTGAAACCTGAAGAGGTTCAGCTTGTTACATAGTCTAGACCTGAAACTAACAATAGTTCTCAACAATTAGCCTCTCTCTTTGTAAAGGCCCCTAAAGTTCAGAGCTGTAGACCTCTGGGACTCAGCCTAGTCAGATCAATGCCACTCTTCTACTTCATCTCTCATTAAACTCACATTGACAGAGCTCCCTATAACCAATGTTCGCCTAATGAGGCCGGGGTTTCAGATGTCGAGCTGCTTTATTTTAGTCTTTTTACCCAGAGACTTTGAAGTGGGAAACAGACACGCTTCAAAAAATGTAGAGAAATAAGATCATCACAACATTGTTCATAAATTGTTCATCAACAGCATCTAGCTTTCATTGCAATGCACAACTCCTCAAATAACATCAATGCAATGATGAGTTTGAAAAACTTGAATTGCTAATTGAATGTGGCACATCACTGAAACTACAGATAATTAAATCAAGAGTTTAACTTCACTATGCATCATCAAACAATGTTTCATATTACATGTAAATGTATCCATCTAAAAAAGAGTGAGCTAGCGCAGCTATATTTAAATACTTGAGTATTCTATTGTTTATTCCAGCGATTCATTTAGTGATCAGATAAAAAAAATATTTTGCCTTATTAAATAGCAATAGCAATAAACAAAAGAGAAGGAAAAAAAACTTTTGGATTCCTTTTTAGAAGATCCAACATTTTCTTTGGTTAAATTGCAAACTCAACCCATTTAGTACATTTAAGTGCCATCTGGTTTAGAGACAGATGCAAGAAGATGTCTAAAGACATTAAGAAGGTTCTGGATGTTGTAACCAGTCAACACAGACACAACACAGACGTGTGAACATGTCCATGAGAGATAACAAGGGAGCAAGACATAACAGTGCTACTGCACACATGAAACAACGGTAACAAATACCCAGTGACTGATCTAATATGTCATGTAAAAATAATTCTGATCATTATGACAGTGTGTTGAGATGAATTGGACTGAGGCTGCCATAGTTTGAATAATTCACACGAGACACTGACACTTCAAGGGGAACCACAAGAGTGAGGCTGCCCACATTAGGATGCCGAAACAGGTTGAAACATGGTGACCACTGGGTAATACATCTGAGTAACCACAGTAATCATTTCAGGCCTAATACAGTGATATGGAAAGTCTGTACTTCACTAAAACAGATACTAAAAACAATAATTTACAATCTAGTCCCCTTGTTGTTTCCATTACTGACATTTGTTTGAACTGTAAGAAGCATGTCATAATCAATTAAACAAAAATGCTTCTCAGCAGGGTTAAGTTGTTAAAGTAAACCAACATGCTTCCATTTCATTAGGTGATCAGTTCAATTCATTACAAGTGGGACTGCAAATATGAGGTGTCTGTGTTTTGGGATTTGTTCTTTTACACTTTGAATGCACTCACACCATTTTGTGTTTAGAAAGGTAAGAATTCAGAAAGTCAGTTTGGCTGTTTGCATCAGGAATATGAAACAGTGAATAACTCAAAACTGTTAATACAATACTATTAATGTTTAACTTGCAGTACCTAGACTCTCCTGCAGGTGTCTCTGCCTCATGGCAGTCAGACTGGGCTTGGAGCACTGTGGTGGCGGCTCTGGCCTCAGCCCACTGGGGGTCACGCTCCCACTGCCGCTGTGTCTGTCCTCCTCCATCTCGGCCCGCGAGTCGGTCAGAGGGACGATCCTCTCCTGCCGGCCCGCCTCCATCTGTCTCTCCGTCTGCTGTCTGCAGGACACCACGTGGCCGTTAGTCCGAGTGTCTGTGGGAGCATCTGAGATGGTGGTCGATCTGTCGGTGTCCTGGTCCATCGCCTTCATGTCACAGGAGCTGCTGCCGTCTGAGTCATCGATTTCCGCTCCGATGCAGCTGTACACCATGCTGACCAGGTCGGTGGACTGTACAGGGACGGAGAAAGACAGACACATCAAATCTGCAATCAAACCCTACAAATATTACACCTTATGTATTTACATTTATGATATCTGGTGCTCTCTATATTCCAGACTTGTGTTTTGAGGAGCTACTTAGTTCACGCAGCTCTCCAGTCTAGTGGTAACAGTGGTGAGAGTGAAGCTTATCGATGAGATTTTAAACTGTAGTGAATTCAATTAGGCCCAAACTAAATTGTCTCATTAGGCAAAGGGAAGTTCCTCAGAGCCTCTCAAGGATCAGTGAGGATCCACAGACTCTGTTTTGAGAGCAGAAGGGATTTAAATGACTTCAAATCTCTTCACACACACACATGCATGTCTTTTCACACGTGTGAGCGCAAGTTTGAGCAAAGATTTAAAGGCCCCGTATTGTAGAAAGAGAGATTTCTATGTCAGTTTGATTAGACCAGATCTAGGTGCTGCATTGACACTGTGAAAGTATCAAAGCACTGAATCCACAGAGAATTGCAAACAGCCTATATTCAGACACTGTGCCTTCAAAAGGAGCCGTCAACACCCAGGTAATGTCAGAAACAGTCTCTTGGCTCGTCTCCCAGTAGGGCCCACTTAATTTATTAACAACACAACAACAAGCAGTTATGTGTCACAAGTATAAGAGTCAGAAACTGGTTGAGGAAACACTGCCCGATTGTTGGATGTCAGGAAGTTGTATATTTAATTTCACAGAGGATAAAACTCCTCCAAGGTTTTATTTCCCCCCTTGTTAAGTAGTTCTTATTATGTTTGCTTGTGAGCAAGATTGCACAAAAACGTTGAATGTAAGGTGACTATTGGGCCTTGGCGGAGATATGAGCTCCACTGCCATTCTAACTAGTTCTAGAATACAAGAGCTCTATAGTTGGAATTTGACCTTCCAGCTAATTTCTGTGCTGACTGACCATCACCAATTGTATTTACTGGAGACTTTAACCAAACTACAGTGGTCTCCTGGTCGTGTGTTACTCAGAAAAACAGTGCCCACTCAGAAGACAGGCTGAGAAAAAATACAAAACAACCTGTTCTTGCTGGAGCTCCCAAGAGAAGCATGAGAGAGGAGATGTTAAAATATACTGAGATAGATTTTTGCTCTCAAACCAACCATCAAATTTTCAAATAAAACAACGGAAAAGAAAAAGAAAAGGTAGTCCTCCACACTTAAGACAAACAGGCTGAGACTGAGAATAGCAGGTGGTGAGCACAGCACGTATCTATATATGGTGTCATGTAGTGTGGGACTGTAGGAATTGGAAGACGGATGCTGACAACGTGCATCCTGAGTTCGATTGAAAGCAGACTAGGACTAGAACAAATTTGCGTTAACTTTCAATATTCTTCTGTGCCAGATATGTGCAAACATTCACAGAGCAATGTGTGATAAAAAAAAATACTCAGCCAATATGGAAGTGAAATAGACACTGTTATGCTTTCAATAGCACAACTAGATATAGCGGCGCATTGAGAATTCATTGGTCACAGCATCAGACTGTCCCTGACGATGTACCTGTCTCTGGATGAGGCAGGGGGGGATGGCAGGACTCATTCCATTCCCAGGTACACCCTGCGTCGGCCGAGGAGACGCCATGGTCCCGTTTGCTCCTGGAGTAGAGCCCTCTGGCCTCATCGGGTCCTTAGGGTGCTGAATCATGGAGTACACGTTCTCTGAGGCGCTGCTGGGGCAAACAGACGGAGAAACAAACACACGTTTGATGTCTGAGTTGAGTCTTGACCCTTGAGGCCAAGACACAATGAGTAGTTTGTCCTCAAACTGACTCACATTTCTGTATTTTTATATGCTGTAAATTAGTAAAACCTTTTTAAACTAAAATATACAATAAAAGCATGTGTTTTATAGGGTTTGCTTTCATGCTACCGCTACGTGAATGAATATAATAAGTGTAAAACTCTCATAACAAAATCACATAAATCTAACCCAACAACAACAATTGAACACTAGATAACAGATTCCGCAAAATACTCTAGTTCGATCAATTGTCTCCCTACTGCCACGGGCAGGGTTGTGTTAACAAGGCATGTGCAGTGATGTTCATGTCCCCACAGACAGGGCAGGAAATGGCTTATGCACTGAAATTCAGCAGCAAAATCTGCGCTGTGATTCAGTTCGGTAAGTACCTGCCGTGTAGGCACATGATTTCAGTGCCCAACCCTCCTGCATCCTTTTCACAGGAAAAAAAAAAAGAAAAAAGTCCACAGTTAAGGGACAGATCTTTGTTGCAGATTCTATTTCACTGTCCTGCAGTAATGAGGACAAAAGAGATGGAGTTAAGAGGGAAGCCAAGGTAATGCAGCAACAACGTCTTTGATTGCTTAGCAACAATCTGGAGGTAAAACGCAGTAAACAGTTTTAAGAGGCTCTTCTTATCTATAGCTGCATGGCCTTCGGATGAGTCATCCATCCTCATTTTCCTCTCTGTCACGCTGCTGTACTGTTGTAGAACTAGGCTGTTGACCAGCAGAGGCGGCTGCTCCCTCAGGTTTTGGTTGAGTCACAATCCCATTGGGTTCAATTTGGAACCACTTCTCTCAGCTAAAACACTTTTAAGTTCCCACTGAGTTCCTCTTCTCCTCCATGTTGTCCAAGCGTGTACCTGCTTTTAATGTTGGTGTTTGCAAGGAGCTCCATTCTTTTCTTTCTTCTACCATCCGTGTTATTGATTTAAAAAAAAAAAGGATGTTAGCAGAAAGAGTTTAAAGATTGTACGTTCTCATTTATAAACCACGGTTCCGTTGTAACAGCAGCTTTAATGCACCCAGTGCCATAAATTAAAAACCAAAGTAAAAAGAGACGGCAAAATATTTTCCCCCATTAAAATATTTATGAAGCTATAAAGAGAGGTTAATGCCCAGCACTGGCTTAATTTAACAGCCGTCTCCTTCTCTAGGTCTGTGCATTTCAATGTTACTTTCACCCCCTCCTTCCACTCAGCCCCTCAGCAGTGTACTAACTCGGAGTCCTGATTAGAGATGGTGGAGCTGCGGTTCTTGCGGAAGCCAGAGAAAATGGACAACACGCTTCGTCTTTTCTTCCTCCGCAACGACTGGGCCTGATGGAGGGATGACAACTGACTGAAAGGACGAGAAAGCAGAGGAAGGAAAGGAGGAGAGATGAGGTTATTGGTAAAAATTTAGTTTAAAGGGCAAAAAACAGTGAGATTGAGAGTTAGAGGTCATTTCCCTGAGATGGACTGATTCCATCAGCCCCAACTGTAATTGACAAGTTTTCTGTAGAAGTCTGCACTGACAACCTGATCCCTCACAGCTGCCTACACTGTGCATACTACATTACTTATGCTAATGCTCCATTTAACACTGACAGATAGCAGACTTTGTATTCCGAATGGCCTGTGCAGATGGTTTAACAAGTTTGACAGAAGGCATAGTTTTTGCTGCCAGTTAATCCTTACTCATGCACTGTCTGCCAGTGTTGGCATTGAGCACATTTTATCATGCAGCCTCATCATTGTTTGGGAGCCATCACCATCATGTGGCTGGAGAAGACAAACTGCGCTTTGAGTTGCACGTTTATGAGCAATTTTTGTGGATCAAGCTAAAGTTTTTGAGCTGTGACACGAACATACTATAATTCGGTAATAAATGGCTTGAGTCAGTATCCAGCACCACCTTAAACACTGAGCCCAAACTGGGGAGGTTGGAGGATGTTTTTTCAATACAACCACTCACGACTTTAATTTTACAGCAAACAAAGCATTTGTTTTTGTATTTCTGTAATGATTGATACGTCACTAACAAAGACAAACGACAAGTTAACCTGACCATAGAAGGAATAAGTGCGGTTTCTCTTGCATGTAGTAATAACTGCAAGTAAGAAACAGGAGGAATCCTTGTTGTGATGTGGTTGCATATTAATATATAGGTATTATTCTTGCAACAGGTTAAAAGGTTTTATATTATTTTGTGTTGTTGGTGCTCTAATGGTCTCTAATGAAAGACTGTGCATCTTATTCAAATGAAATACAATTCAAGTGATACAGTTACATTCAACATTATGTGATTGAGCATTGATGACATTTGCATTTTTAATGCACTGATAGTATTAGAAGATAATTGTGAAGCTAAAACACATTCACCAAATGAGAAAAAAATCCGAGCATTATCTCGTAATTATAAAGTCTCCAATAATTATGACTCATTGGGTCAGGATTACAACTTGGCATCTTGTAATTAAATCTCCACATGATAATTATGAGAAAGCTGTGCCATAATTATGCTAAAAAGTCCAGTCACTGCTTGAGAAGCCAGGACCGTGATGACCACGCCTTTTTACATTATTTACTTTCAGAATTACTTTGGAAATTCAATCTAATCCATCCATCTATATAGCATCATTGGTACTATAAATGTGTCAATTTAACCCTGAAATCTCAAATTACTGGACTCGATCACCTTGACATTACAATAACAGCATTTTTCCCACATGAGGGTAATTAGAAGTTAAAAAGAAAACTAACTATCTGCCTCAGGTCCCATTCACCAACATTGTTAACTTGGCCAAGGAGGTTATGTCTTAATCATCGTTTAACAGGATCGAGCAAAACTACGAGACAGATTTCTTTACAAAACTTGGTGGAAGGAAAAACCCATTGAATTTTGGTGTGGCTCCAAAACGATTAATTGATCTTGATTTAAAAAAGAAATCTGGAATGTTTTAGGAACTAATATGAGAGTTCGCTGTGGTCACCATGGTAATTCGTTATTTACATATTTGTTTATATTGATTAGCATTTTTTCATGACAACACAAAAATAAAACTGATTCCGCCAGCTACCTGTCAGGTAGAACTCTCTTGCTGTAGAAATCAGGTAGTCCATCCTCCAACATGTTGACTGCTCCGTTCTCTGAGCCGTGCTACGCACACACACAAACACACACACACACACACACAGATAGAACAACAGAATAACAAAGATTAATCTGCCACGTCAACAAAAAGCTAAAAGATTGGCAGAAGGTATTATCATTTCAAACGGTTGGCTGGTAAACCTGAATCCACTGCCAACAGAAGTCTGTTTTGTAAGACAACTCCTCAGCGTGCTGCCCTAACTGAGTTTGAACCAGGTTAGAACCGCAAAAAAAAAAAATATAAAGCTTTTATAAAAGTATCTTAACAAACTCACTAAGTTGGAGGCCGCCCCCCCAGCCCCTAGGAGATGGCTGTGTATGATTAACATTTGAGTCACTCAGACACATGTGACAGCTTCCCCCTTTAAAGGAACTTATTTTTGGAGAGTGCCACTGGCATGGAAAACAAAATGAAGAAAAAAGGTTCACACGAAACAGTCAGTCAACAGATTGGAAAGAATATATATATATATAAATAAATATACGTATATATACATATTGAGCTTATTTTCTCACCTCTACACCCTCCATGTCCTATAAAATACATGGACTACCTTCACACTGCATTAATGCAGGGGAAATTAAATATATGTACCATGCTGCCACTAGCAAATAAAACAAATTATTGAAAAAAAAGAAAAGTAGAAGTATTATCTATCATAAAATCAAATCAGAATCTCGTTGTATTTGTTGAGCGGGAGTAGGGATGTCACAAGTACTGAGATGATGACAACATTCTAAAAACGTCACAGTACTCTTTTTATGAAAATTTTTTTTAAAGTACCGTAGATATCGTATAAATAGAATATATAAGTGTGTGTGTAGATGTGTTTGTACAACGTGTGTTCAGCCTCTGCTCTTTTCTTACAGTCATTGTGCTATACCTGATAACTGAAATCTCGTAATTTTCCTATTCACCACTGTTTTGTTTTTCTCTGTTAATAGTAATTTCTTCCCCCTTCTGGGGAGCAGTCATGTCATCCATCTTTACATACAGTCCACGCTACATGGCATCAACTCACAGATTCAGGAGGGAGGTGCCCTGCCCTGTGTCTCCGCGGGGGGCGTGGCCGGACTTGGGTCACGTGACGTAAGGGCGAGCCGTTGGTGGGGAGGGTGGACAGACACTCCCATGATGCTGAGTGGGTGAGAGGAGCAGAGTGGGGCTGGGCAGGTGGGGTGGGAGAGGAGCTGGATTCGTCACCTAAACCTAAAGTGAGACGGAAGAAAGGGTCGTTGGCAAAGCTGACATTATTTACATTTTCTCTCGATGAATTCTGAAAGAGCTCTTGAGATCAGACTTTTGTTAACTCAAATATGAAACTTTTAGATAAATATCTGATATAAAACTAAAAAGAAACACCAACAGATCGATTGCTGTGAAGCAGAAAATGGTTCACAATGTTCAGAAACTCTTATTCTTATTATACTTATAAAATTACCACCAAAGTAGAAAGAGTTTAGCCTGAGGACAACATCAGAGAACAATGTTAATGCTTTAATTCTAACATAACTCACATGCAAAAATGAATTCTAATAGGATGAGCTTTGGCACAGACTAAGAAAAAGTGGCATACTTTGTGTGGCTGATGAAATGCAGTCCTTTTTTTTTTTCATGTACTTGAACGTCAATCGACCCTGACCCGTTGTGTTTTTATTTTAAATACATCACGCTGCAGCAGCACGAGGCAGAACACTCACTCAGTCTGGTGGAGACAGGACGGATCCTTCTGGTTCTGGAGCTCCGCTTCTTAATAGCCATGGTATCCTTTCATTAGAGGAGACAGTTATATAATCAGAGGTGGTTTTATTTGTGAGACAAGGTCCAGGTACACTCAGTTTATTAGGCAGAGCTGGCTACAACTAATAAAAGTCTAGTACAACAGTCCTGCCATAAATCCCACCTCCATGAAGGTTTCAATGTTCAGGTTTTGATGAAACGGTTTCAGAGACGTGTTAATTCAACTTTATGGTCCTGTTGGAGACTGCAGTTTGTGCTGCTGTGGAACTGCCTCTTGTTATGAAAGCTGCTTTGATTATTTTTGTTCTCCAAAATGATGAATCCATCCACCCACCCACTTATTCATCCATCCATCCATCCATCCATCCAACTACTAACCAATGTACCCATGCATCCATCCACCCACATTTTCATCCACCCACATAATTATCATTCATCCATCCATCTACTGACCCATGCACCAATCCAAATCTCTCCTCTCTTCCGCTCCCTTCACTGGTTACCAGTGGCTGACCGCATCAGTTTCAAAACATTAGGCTCCTCAATGGTGGAATGAGCTTCCCAATGACATCAGGACAGCAGAAAGTATATACATATTCCGCCGCAAACTAAAATCACATCTCTTCCGACTATACCTTGAATAAAAAATACAAAAAATCTTTAGTTTAAACCAAAAAATTAGCAGCCCTTAAATGGCACTTACTTATAGCACTTTGTAGTTTGGCTTTCTTGAAGAAAATTGTAATTTCTGGATTCTTGTTGTTGAGTTTTTACTCACATGGTTGAATGCACTTATTGTTAGTCACTTTGGATAAAGGCGTCAGCTAAATGAAAGGTATGTAATGTAATAAAAATCGCTGTCTGTGACTCACATATCTCAAGAAATGTTCATCTCATCGGCTTCACACTTGCAATTTGTACTGCACACAATGAAGTGCATGGTCAAATGCGTTGTGTTTTGGACACATGATATGTTGAATATTAATAATTTTTGAATAAACCAACAATCATTAGCAGTGGTTGCTGGGACTAATCAACGTAAGTGTCGTTCTTGACGACACACTCGTTCACAACAATGGCAACTTCAACTGATTCTCCAGTTCAGGGTTCTTTGTACTGAGTTGAGCTTCATCGAACTGTGAATAAAGAGGTGAACTTCTGTGGCAGCGGTCGCCCAGCATCAGCAGTCTTAACAGTCAGGTTTAGCACGGGCACTGCACTAGTAATGTATAACGCAGCACAATTCAATAGCCCTACAATGAACAGTACATCCTCAAAACAATGTCTCAGTTACTGCCCATACTGAAGATTATAACCTTCATAGAGGCAGGATTTACTGCAGGAGTGATCTGGGTGTTTCCCCCCATCGAAGGTATTTGGTGCAGAATCTGAAGAAAAATAAACCAATCTCTACTGTGCAGAAGAGAAGAGTTTTAATAATGAACAGTAAGGCGAGAATATAAAAACAGCCTTTGTGTTCAGGTTCGCCAGTGCCCACTGCAGGGGCAGGAACACTCTCAGTAGACTGGAAAGGTTTAAGCTGTGTGAGAGAAGCATCGACTTGCTACAGTAACTAAGTCAGCTGGAAAATGGCTGCATGCACTGACTGAGAAAGTGAAACGCTTTGAAGACATTGATACTGAAAGTCTTTTGTTACCACTGTTATTTTATATGGCACAATCATTGAAACGTGAAGGAGTCCTTCAGAACACGGTGCTCACAGCATATATGTTTTTTTTTATTAACTTATTGAGTAGAATTTTTTTTTAAACACATCCCTGTGTAGTTATTTTTTTAGTATTGCTTAAAAAGAGCTTACATTCGGAAACAAACAAATAAGTGGTGGCCATGAAACAATGCGCGTACACGAAAAAAATAATGAGATAATTAACTTACTAACATGATTTAGCTGCTTTTGTCTGCACTGACTCAGAAGAGGTTCAGACGTTGGTGGCAACACTATCCAATAACAGCACAGGGCCCTAAAGTGTGTTTACATGTCTAGTGCCCAGGGAGAGAGAATCAGCAGCCAGCCTGGGGATAATGGTGCAGACCAACTGTTGTAGGGTCGAATTTGTATCCTTATTAACTTAAGGCTATGACTTGTGTTTTCCCCTAATTGTCCAAAGTTGGCTCCGTGTATTAAAGTCACAATAGTCCAAAATTATGCGAAACTGTATTGTTCTTAAAGAGACGTCAAACAGCCCCAAGGAACATTTTCAAACAGATTTTTAAAACAGTCAAAACTCCAAATAAAAGGAATTCTCATATTTCAGAAGTTGAAACTGGTAAATTTTTTTCTCCAATTTTGTTGAGGAACTTTAACTTTAACAGCATATTATCAAAATTGTTCAAAATCAAACAACTGCACTTACTATTCCCAGGTTGACTCCGAGGTCCTCATCAGTGAATTCCAGAGACTCCACTATTCTCGACTGTCTGATCGTGCGTCTTCCCGTCCCAGGGTCGTCCCAACGCTTTGCCTGAGACACCTGCCGCAGCTGTGACACACACATCAAACACGTGCACCGTCACATATACACGACAATATGCCTCAACACAGTCTCAGAGGAGACGCATGTCTGCCAGTTGAACTTTGTACTGTTGCGTTTGTAAATCCTGAGGGTAAAACAAAAACAAAAAAATATATCAACAGAATATAGAGAATAAAATGCAGTCTCTTGATAATCAAAATGGACAGAGGCAAAATGAAGTACACTCCGGTACTTCAGTGAAACACAGGAAGGAGAATGAGATGTAACAGTCGAGTCAGTGGATGGAATACAAAACAAAGCAGTGGAGTGTCCCTGCCAGAAAGCTATTTTTGCCTCAGCTTTCACTGGCTTCACTTTAAACATTTTAATTTTATGGAGAGGAGAACGTGCAGGATGCGATCGTGTCCTCAGCTGGCTCATGATGTAGCTGGTATGTCGTCTCTGAGGACATGGTTCTCCTTGCTTTATAGTTTTGATCCTTAATTCCAAGAACACCAGATCAAAGCCTAGAAGATTCACATCGAAATGTTTCCAGAAGCATCAAAGTTAGACATGTTACAGAAAGCCTTAAATTTAAGTTTTGTAGAATTACGGATTCTTAACTCAATACATTGAAACACATAGTTGGGTTTTGAGTTTGACATTTGATTGTAATCTGGCAGCATTTCTTGTTGTTATTCTTATTGTTACAGGCTGATGTGGCTGGAGGCACAGTAATATGACAATATCAATAATGTGTGTGATCTGTACTAGACCTTTTAAAGACTAATGGATACACGGCTTGGAGAAAACATGCTTGCTCCCTTTCAATCCATGACTCATCTTTCTATGAAAATATATTGACTCACAAACCATAATATCATGCACAAACACGGCACATGTCACTGGATGTAAACAGCCACGAGTGGTTTTCTTGAAGCTGTAGTAGGTTAAATATGGATTATTATGTTCCTGTTGGTAAGAAGCAAGTGTGAGAACAATCCAACCAATGAGGAAGAGGATGTTTGGATGAACATCAATCCCAGGCAATACTGGATGCAAACCAGTCGAGTGAGAGTCCGGGACATTTCATTTTGCTGTCCAGGTTTCTGGGTAAGAGCGTCCACACTGCCTGTGTGAGTTGTGTGTCTGTGGCATGTCTCCTGAGACCACTTTCAAGACCTTGAAACTTGTTTAAATGAATGATGAATCACACACCTATATAAACTCACTATTTACCATGAAGAGGAACACAGTTTTAGTGGGTTTTGTGTTCTCCCCACTCTGACTGAAGTTGGACTGGATGTGAAAAATACAACGTCACATAAATACAGCATTCAGGTTACAGCAACATTTGAGTCACAAAAGATTTTGTGTTGCCAGGCCACTGTCAAATAGGATCAGACCACATGTATGTAAACACACACAAAGCTCTCTTCAAGCCAATTTGAGTTAGGAACTCTTAATAAATAACACAGACGAATCTGTTTATTTAAAGACGAAAGTTGCTTGTTTAGTAATTTTTCTTGCAGAAGCTTGGAGGAGAAAAATCAATAGCCTTCTCATCCCTGTCCATTAAATATGAGTCTGGAGCCAGGAGACTGTTAGCTCAGTTTAAGACGGCAAAACAGAGAGAAAACAAAAGGCAACAAAATTCTGCCTACCAGCACCTCCGTGGTGCTTGTATCTTGTTTGTTTGATTCAGACAAAAACTGAAGTCTAAAGAAATGCGTGGGACTATTTCTTGGCTCGCAGTAGAGACTTCCTGCAGTCTTGTCATCATCACAGCCAGGTTGCTAGGCAACCAGCTGAAACAGACTCCAGAAATAATTGAAATGATGATATCTGTGATGTTTTGTGTCGGATATATATTTATGATCTATCTTTAGATCATGTGCTCAAACACAGGAAAGTGTTTATTTGTTGCAGTTGATAACACTCAACCCTGAACACCACATCAGACTTTCAAATCAATACATCTGTGCTAGAAAGTTACACATTTCAGCTTTAGACTAGAAGTTTAAAGTGTATTTTCTACCACCTACAGAGAAGTCATGCAAAGTTATATTACCAGTACCAGTGTTTTATGGGTTGTGTAGAGCTCTTGTAGAATCTGATCCACTATGGAGTTGGTCAGGTAAGAGACCACAGACAACTTCACCTCCCTGAGACAAAGACAGAAACACAAAGAGTTCAGTCAGTGTCTTAGCTGAGCTGCCTTGCTTGATGCTGCCGTTTCACCGGCTCTCTCTCTTACTCCAGGGCTCTGTTGATGTCCTCCGCTGCTCTCTCCATCAGGGCGTTGCGGATGGAGGAGCGAGGGATCGAAACTTGTTCGGAGATGGACGAGAGAGGCGGGCTGAGTCTCTCGGCTGCCGAGCAGGACATGGGACACAGTTCGCGGCACAGAGACACCATAGAGTCCACAACAACCTGAACAAAAAAAACACAGAGAAGATATGTATTATGTACATTTAAAATAAAAATCTAAATGTAATCAAATATATATACTGTATAATATTTTCAAAACATTTAATTAATCATTCACAGTGTGATTTGCTCGCTTAACCTTTTCTTATATATGACTCTGTCATTTCAATCTATGTTGGTAACGAGGGTGCCCACACACAAAGGTCAGTCTCCCACGAAACAGATTCCGAGAGACAGGTACACAGAATAAAGAGTGAAAAAGAGGTTCTCACTTGAGAGAAAGAGCCGCATCGCATGGCACAACTGTCTGAAACTATGAGGTCTGACTGCGTGGATGGTAAAATAAATGTATGGACCATAGCACAAGCATGGAGGTAGCTCATGTAGTGTGGGAGTGAGAGCATGCTGCAAGTAGCACAAGTTATAGATCTCTTGGGTTATTATGAGAGAAAAAAAGGTGTTGGTTCATTATGAAACTGTAGTGGGACTAATTAGAATATGACAGCCACAGTCGAGATAATTATTGGGAAACACTGGTATCTGCAATGCAGCAATCCAATTATCCACATATCAACCAGTAACTCTTCACTCTGTTCACACCTTCACCAGTTCAGCACAAACCTGGATATTTTGTGTGGGAATTATTCACCAATCGATATTTCTTCAATGTAATTAATTTTTTACCCTTGCAAATTGGAAACGCAGCCTCATGCATGGTAAGAAAATTGGAAAACACAAAACAAGGATTTACATTGTGCCTCAGTAAGTTGATATTCAATAGATTCATTCCTCGGGGCTGTGCTGCCTTTTTTTTAATCATTCGACCGCCTTGTGCTGCAGAATCCCCACATTACCAGAATGGACCTAAAAAATGTTAAAAGTGGTTCCCCCCTGTGAATTTAAATGCGGCATTTCGTTTGAAGTCAGCATACCTCCGCCGCGCACACAGTCATACGCTATTAATTGGCAATTTAAATGCAACTAGTCCAGGGCTGTACTGTTTAAAATATCTGTGATTACAGCCGCGGCGCGTCCCCAAACCCACCTGCAGCTCTTTGTCCGCGGCTTTGGCCAGTTCTCCTGCCAGAGTGTCCAGGCGCTGTCTGACGGGACCGTCCACCGACAGCACGTGGGCCAGCTCGCACAGAGACGGGTACAGCTGAGACACACAGCAGGGCAGAGAGAGAGAAGAGGAGGTTAAGATCAGTGGAGGGCGACTTGAGTATCAAAAGTAAAAGAACTCGTTAAGTTGGATGTCAAATATGGATTATGTTCACTTGGTGTAATGGGGGGCTCATCCCTGTCTGATATACACTGCATGGCTGTGAAATTTATTATTTAAACTGTGTGTTTGTATGATGCCATATAATAACTTATAATACAAGACTCTCACCTATTGTCGAAGGTTTTAATTTGACATTCTATAACTTAAAAGCCCAAACCATCCTTGAACCTGATGCAGAGACTTGTCTTTACGAAAGTCTAGACCGAAATGCTGTGTCATTGGTTTAGGTTGGAAAAGCATAAACATTCGTGGTGATTAAAGTTTTCTGTAATTTTCTTTGGCAACCCAATAGCTCATCATTCAACCTGAATTAATGCATCAATTCATCAAGTTATTCATCTATTCAGGATTCGATTTCTAATGACTCACAATTCATAAAGAAGTATCACAACTCCTCATATAAGAAGGCGAGCTAAAGATTTTTAAAATAATTGCTTAAGTCAATTCAGTGTTAGTGAATCATTAATTAACCATTAGTTAGTAGTTGTTACATATTAATCCTGTAAATTTTACAGGATGGAGGGAGATGGATCAGTTGTTTTACAGTGTAAAACAACTGATCCATCTCCCTTTCCTCAGTCTGAATGTGAGTGTATAGAGTTCAAACGCAATTATAACAAACAGATTTCTTAGCCGTCTGATGACATGTGGGGCCATTGTGGCTGCTAATGTCTGTGCTATTGTTTTAATAGTACATTTGGTTTGTATGCTGCACAGTTTCTGTTTGTTCTGAGGTTTGGGTTTGTTGGCTTTCTTATTTTATTCAATTTATTTGCTTACTTATTCATTTTTTACACGGTTGTTGAATAAAAACACTTTGCTAATAATGTCCAGTGAGAGAATTAAGACAATGAATGGACAGAGGGTAATGGATAAGGGAATAGGTGAAGTTGTGTATGAGTGGGGTCCGTTGTAAAGTTCGGTATGTGTGAATGAAAGTAAAGCTGGAGGGGGCTTGTAAATTGGGAGAAAAGAGACATGGAAGCAATATCAACAAATGTTATGTTTAACTTTGCCCATAAACATAACATTTATAGCTTCTATTAAGATTTTCAGCAGCGAGACTTGGTTGCTATATCGATCCTTTATAAAGTCAAGAGCAATTTTTGAATGCACTATATGAACTTTGTTAAAATGCATTGTAATGTTTGGAGGATTATTAGAATTCTGCTCAGTAAGTCAGGAGATAAATGTTCTGTGAGGGATGCTGAGGCAAAGAGAAGCTTCCCCAAGGGAACAATAATACAGATCTTGTCTTCATAAAGAGAACCATATTAAAAAGTGGTGAATCATAAAATACAAAGTAACTGGTCATTATAGCTGCCAAATATATGTAATGGAGTGAAATTTGGATTTAATTCCTACAAACGTATATGTGTAGATGTATAAAGTAGCATTAAACTACAAGTACATCAAAAGTGTCATATATACACACACACACACACACTCACAGCTCTGGAGTTCTTAGCTTCTTTGAGGATCTGTCTGGCCGTCTGGACCTCCTCTCCTTCCTCGGAGCCTTTCAGGACACACACCTGCTGCTGCACCCGCACACACAGGCGCTCCATCACCTACACCCACACAAAATTGATGCAGATAATAAGCAACAAACACAGGATATTCAGTGTATGATCTAAATAAGGAACTTGACTTGTTCAGCATCCTGCGAGGACACACGCACGCACACAAACCTGTTCAGCAGTGCTGGTGACGAGACCCTGGTGAAGCCGGAGAGCCTGTTTCTGCGAGAAGCGCTGAGTCTGGTTGTTTCTAAGCAGGGCACGCTGGATCTGTCTCACACACACACACACACACACAGAGAAAACAAACAAGGAGCGAGAGGAGCGGAGATGACAGCTGTTTACAAAGCACAGTGTGCAGGAGACAGGTCCATTTGCATGGTAATAAGGAAACTGGAGAGAGAGAATTTTGATCCCCAGAAATAAATGGGGAGCCTTTGATTTATTTTCTTGACTCAGCAGGTGGAAGTGTTCACTGCTTAATCATCTTATGTAAATCAAGCTTTCCCTCAAGGGCTAAATCCCTGAACCCTGAATAAAAAAATAATATGCATACATATACACTCCAAGCAAAAAGGAGTGTGATAACCAGGAATGACTCATTAGGATAGAACCAAAGCACAACCATTTCTAGTCGTTAATAGAACAGTTGTTTTGAAGAGATGTAAAAATATACTGTTGAAATTTGTTTTTGTTTCTGTAGCTTTATCAGGAATGCTCCTGCAGCGTCCAAGCCTCAGAGGGAGGGGGGGGGGGGGATACTGAGTGTGATTGACTGACATCTGAGCCGGCAGGGAGCAAGACTTCGACATGCAATGTAAACAGACCTGCTCCGTTAGCTGCAGCTTACAAGCCGTGTGACGGACAGAATCTATTTGGCAAACGCAGAGGAGAAAACCGTCACTCGGGATCGGAAAGGACAGCTCTTTGTGTTTGAAGGCAGGTTTTAAAGCTGATGAGCGGTCCAGCAATTCATTATGTCTAATGATGTTAGCGAGTGCACTTTCCCCTCCTGGACGACTGTTAATGGACACAAACGAGACAATCTGCACAACAGGTCGTGTGTTAAAAAGAGACACTGCTACTAAAAGGCTGATGTTTGTTGTTGTTTCATAACCACCGACTGATAGATGCACAGATGTGGGGCACTGTCATCAGACCAGAAATAACACTGTGAATGTCGGCCTCTTATGACCTAATCTTAAGCTACAGTACAGCTAAAGGCAGGATAGTAACTGAAGTAAACAGAGCAACACTTGCCCCTTACATTGATCACCACAAAGGCGCCCTCGGGTAAGGCCCTTAAACCTGCCCTCAATGGTTCCTTTGGAGCTGAACATTTAAAAAGTGTCCATCACAACGCCCCAAAGCCCAAGATGCCATTTTCAGCTGCCTGTGTGCATCCAACCAAGAGTCTAAAGCTCAAGGGTATTCACTTTACTATCACATGTGACAGAGAAGAGGAACTTCCTCTCTGTATAATATTTAGAATGTTTTCCAAAAATGACTTGGGTTAGGGTTACCAATCGGATTTGTTTTGCAATTTTCAAAAAGCCATTCTACAAGTAATGCAACTTGCACTTTGTAATCTAATCTGTGTAGTAGAGATAAGATAATGCAACAACTTGATAGTCGATAGGTAGTATGAGGATTCTCATGAATAAAAAATACCCAAACTTTAAATGCGGATTTGTTATACGGGACCTTCCTCTTTTTAATTTATAAATACTTTCATGCTTAATCATTAATTCTGATGCACAAGCAAATCAAAGTGATTCATCAAAGTGATGACTCAGCCTGACCCCCTGCGGTCATGATTAACTCCTGCATCTTTATAATTGGATGCAGAATATTTAGACATCACAAACATCGGAGAAGCGCTGCTCCTCTCACCTTGGTCAGGGCTTGGTCGGTCCTCTCGGGGGCGCCGCGGTACGCCTGGGCGATGTCACTGAGGGGGAGGGGCATGTACTGCAGGGTAAAGTTGCTGTTTAAGTGACGAGAGAAGGAAGAGAAAGGGGGGCGGAGAGAGTGATGATATTAAAGTTGCAATAATAAACTGGAAGGATTATGATGTTAACAAGAACAAACAGGAAACACCCAGGGCCTTTATAACTGTTTTCTCCAATTCCCTGATACGCAAATGCACCCACACACTCTTACACACACACACACAGACACACACACAGACACGTGAACACAAACTTCAAACCCACGATTGGCTGGCACACGCGTCAAAAGGCTGATGAAACAGTGTGTAATAGTAAACACTGTACAGAGATGGATATCTGCCTATCTTGTGAGTCTGAAAGTGATCCGTTATTTGTGTGTCTGTATTCTTTTTGATGAGTGTGTGTGTGTGTGGTGTTCATCTTACTGCTCGAGTGCTCTCGCCACATCTTGGAAGCCTGTCACTGTGGTATTGTTACGATCCCAGGCCACACTCCTGAGAGGGATCAAGCCGGCAGGGGGAGACGGGAACAGAGGAGAAGAACATGATCAGAAGCTTTTTAGAGCTCCCCCCCCACACACAGACACACACACACATACCCAACACACCAAACGCACATACATAAGACAAAATACAAATGATTGAACAACTGCCGTTCAAACCAATGAGCTTCTGTTACATCACAGTGCAGTTTGTCCACCTAACATACTCTCGCTCCTGTTTCTAACACATCTGTAATTTCCCGCCCCTTTTTCCCATTCATCCGTCCTCCTTCTCCTCCATCTCTCTCTCTCTCTCTCTCTCTTTCTCCATCCCGCGCTCTCTGCCCTAGAAATTCCATCAGCAAAACCAAAATCTCACTCCATAGGCGGTCTCCCTCTCGCAACCCATCATAACTTTCCCCCTCTTTCCTCCGTATCCAACCATTTCCCCCGTACCAGCCCTCCCATCCTACCCCCCGTCTCGCTGCTGTCCTCCTTTCCCCAACTCTTGCCCCCCCCCCCATCTCAGAGATTTTTCTCTCTACTCTGCTTTCATTCTCCAGCACTCTTCAAAAACATACATGTGTTTTCACACAATCTTTTCTCTTATTTTAGTGTTGTACAATATGGTGTTTGCCTGAAGGCCATTTCTTTCCACCCCTCCTCCGTGTTTTCTCTCCCTTCTAACGATTTTCTTCGCTATCCCTTCAACTTCTCAGTCTTACCTTCTTATCTTCTACATAGCTCACTTTCCCTTCGTCTTTGAAGCTCCGCATTGAACTCACTGTTATGCCTCTCAGCAACCTTTGTGTGTCCTCTCCTCAAAACATACCCAACACATTCATTTTCTCCAACCCTATTCTTTCATCTGTCCTTGTCTCAAAACCTCGTCTTTGCTTGTCCCACTCCTCTTCTGCTCTAATCTGCAAGGTAATCTCTCTTGTTCCCAGTAGTCTGGTTATTTTAAAAGTACAAACAGACACAAAGGCCCACATACACACACACACCTGAGTGTTGTGTTGATCTGCAGGGCTTTGCTGAGCATCTTGGCCCCGGAGTCCTCCAGGAGGTTGCCGCTCAGGTCCACCTTCCGCAGGCAGGCGTTGGAGCCCAGGGCGTTGACCAGCACGGTGCCACGCTGCCGGAGCCTCGAGTCCGACAGCGAGAGGGAGTGCAGGGCCTTAAGAGAGAGAGAGAGAGAGAGAGAGAGGGAACACAGAGGAAAAAAAGACAAAAGATGATTTGAGATTATTCCCTTTCAAGGGTGAAATTAATTTGGGCAGCAAATTGCCCAAACTGTCTTAATTTATTTAATTTAGTTAATTAGTCACAATCATCCAGATTTATTCGATTATAAGCAGGAATGTCATATTGTGATCTGTGATCTTATGAGTGGTAATCATGCTGATTATTACAAAATATGCAAAGAAATTGTGAACAGTAGTTTTCTGAAGTCCAGTAATACATTTAAACAATACATTAGTGTGGTTACAATAGTTTTAACTTAATGTGTAATAATCAGCAGCTTATTTGCAAATTCTTTCTTTTTTTTGTCAACTCGAGCTGTGTTTTTGCCAGTAGAACCCTGTTGAGTCTTAAAGCTGTAGGCCAATTTGCCACTTTTGCAATTCAGACACGTTCAAGTGAAAATCTGACAAATAACAACGACAACAACTTTACTACATGATAAGTTCATTACACTAACAATCGCCATGTGAGTAGAAGTTTGACTACATTTATTAATTCCTGAATATAATTGACAGTAGCTAAACGCATATTTTTAGCTGCAGAGTATCCATAACCAGTTTGTGTGGCAACATGCATAATAGGTTTAAAATAAGACTAAAGCTGTGTCCAAAATCCCCCACTCATTCACCTACCCCTACTTTACTATATATGGGGCCTTCTTTGTAGAGAACTATATAGTGAGCTCATCTGAAAATGAAAAGAAAAGTATCGGACACTACTCTGTGCAGATACGTCATTGTCGCGGGATTATGATGTAACATAACAATCCTGGGCAGGGATAAATCCAACAATCACATTTTAAATGTTTATTTTTTTTATTTGTTTGACTTAGTTTGTGCTGTGATGCGCTGCCCTGCTCGTATTTACATTTGAATTACAGGTCGGGCTACTGCTGCTTGCCACTCTCCTCTCGTCTCTCTGCCGCGAGTGCAATTGCATGAGGGTCTTTATTGCCCTGTTTGTGACCATGGGTCTACTTTTCACAATGAATTGTGGGAAACATTAAGTCCATGACAAAGTGTATAGGAATTTAAAAAAAAAACATTCTGACAGCACTACAAAATGGTGAACTCACCATACAGTGATTAGTGAGTGATTTTAGACACAGCCTTTAGCATTTTGAAAAATGTACACTTTCTAGGCAAGAGGGAGATATAAAGATTGATGCTACTCACGTTTACCGATACTAAATTTAAAGCCGGAGCTAGCATCTGGGTAGCTGAAGTTAAGATAAAGTCAAAAGAGCAAACTGCAACTTTTATACTTTGTACAACTTAAGCAACTGGAAAGGATTCCAGGATTGTTAAAGGAGGGTATACTCTGAATGAGTTTTTTCAGCCCGTCCAGCAAGGATTAACGTTGCTTGTTATGTAACAGTGATTTTTTAGACTACTCATCCATAGTTAGTTTCGAAATATAACTGTATTACAGTTTGCAAATATTTCTAAATAAATAACTTTACCAGATGTTATTATCATAATTTACAAGGTGCTGCTATTTCTCTGTCACCATCAGCATCCTCTCCGATGGGGAGGGGGGGTGTGGGGACGGAGCGCTTGTGGGAGGTAAACAGCACAGAGGTACGCAGATTGTCATGAAATGTCTGCTGATATTTTTTGTTTGTAGTTCACTTTGTGTTTGAATTGAGGCTGAATTTAATTGCGTTTTTCTTCAAATCCCTTGGTTAATCAGGCGGTCAGATAAAATGGCAGGTCATATTTTTTTTACAACCTGCCCTAATCAGCCTCTGATCGGCTTACTCTGATATTCTTATTCTAACTAACCAATCAAAAGCAGAGTAAGAAAGGATGGAAAGTAGCATAAGCATTAGGGTGATAGCTTCAGCTGTCCTAGGAAAACATTGGCCTGCAGCACACTATTAGATTTAGAAGCGATTTGGAAGCAGGTCTACGTTAATCTGATTGAAGAACAAGTGGTAGCGTATATACCCTGCACTACACTACTGCTTATAGTTGTAGCTTGGTGGATTTTGCTCTCTTTGGACCGAGCCAGGCTCACTCTCTCCCCATGTCTCCTGTCGTTTTGGTAAGTTAAGTGAGCTTAACATAATAAGCTTGAAACCTTCAAATGTATAGAGAAACCCAACAAATAAGTAACCCTTCTCAAGAAAGTGAATTTTCCAAAACATCAAACTACTCCTTTAAGAGGTCCCCCCCCCCCCCCCCCCCCCCACATCTTGTTTATGTATTTCTTTCAGCTGCTGGCACTTCTCATTTGCTCACTTTAATTTTAACAGCGTTCTGTGAGTCACAGTTGGGCACTGGATCAAAGCTCCCTGCAGGAGGAAGATGATTCTGATATGTGTGTCCTCGTCACACGGGTGAGCTAAAAGGGCGACCTCCGAGAGACTTGGTATAATCCCTTCAAACCTACACGTTCACGGTCATCCAAGCCTTTGCGAGTTGGTCGGCATCGCACACATCACTCCGTACTCGGCTCAGGAGCATAGTTGTGAGCTATCACCATCAACAGTGGTAAATAATTGAGTAAGCTGCGTGTCATGCTGGATTTGCCGAGTGGAGGGCAGAGGGAGCCTTGGGAGTCTCGCCAATAAACTGAGACCGTAATGATTCATTCGGCGGGACCCACAGACATCATGACATCACAGGCCCACAGACACTATGACTCGTGTGCATGTTGGCAACTCGTGTGCTGGGCAGGTGGGAGATTGAGCTGAAATGCCCATGAACGAGGACACAAGGATTTAAACGGTGACATGTGCGCGTTTGTGTGTGTGTGCACAGGGAATGCGTGTGTAGCGACAAATCGGTGAGGCGTGTGTAGGCGTGCATCTGTGAATAACGCCACAGAGGATTCTCGTGTTTGTGCGCATGTGGAATGAACACAATATGTTACATAATCCAACTCACACACTCTTCCTCTTGCACCAAATGAACTAGTTTCTGCAGGATGTCGTCCAACACCCTGCGGAGGCAGATAGAAACAGATAAAAACATTAGACATCAGTATCAATCTCTCGCTCTCCTGCCATCTGTACTGCGGGTTTCCCTCGTGGTCCCTACCTGCCCTTGATGTTGAAGTTCTTCCCCAGCATCAGGTGTTTGAGGGAGGGGTGCCTGGAGAATGCTGGGATGACAGCCAGCAAGTCGGCATCCAAACCTGTAAACAGCACAATGCACACATCACTAGAGTACTAGTGCAGTGCCAGCAAGGCTACAGTCCGCTGAGCTTAGTTATAAAAACACTTCCAGCTAGTTGTTCCATTACATCCTTGTAAGAACAAACCAAATGAGATAATGAGCATGAAATCTTTAAGAGAGTTGACACCTTGAACACAAAAAGACAAGTTATTAACTGATTAATTAAACTGGAACAAAAATCTGATTTTAACTTCATGAAAGTTACACCAGTGCCTCGCAGTTTAATTTGAAAGATGTTAACATTTCTGGCTCACAAAGCTCATTTTATCGTCTCATGGCCCGTTTTTGGAACAAACTCTTACTGCCCACTGAAATTCCAAAATACTCCCAATAACCCTCACTTCCACCCACTCGCACATTCAAAAGCTCTAGGATGAGGAACGAAGAGGAAAGTGGTTACCATGGCAAGATATTTCATGGACAAACACTGAAACGGCTTATTCAACAGAGGAAATCTGTTGTTTAATATTCTCACAATGCTCTAATTAGGGCCTGAGCGATGACTGGAGCAAGGATGCTATTGCTATTGTATCCCTCTTTGTTTGCCTAAACATGACCAAGATTAATATCAATCTGACATGCCATGCTATGGCTGATTGGCTCCAGCTAACCCTGTGACCTTCCAAGGATAAGTGGTGTAGATAATGGATGGATAAATGTTATAGATGAGTCATATTTACCATGGTGTGTCTCATCTTTACCAACATGATTAGAGTTTGTGTAAAGAAAACTATGAAGATGCATTTGGCTGGTGATACGTGGTTTCATTTTTAAGCCTTTAGAGCTTATCGTGCTGCAAGTCATTTTACACAAACGGACCGTTAGTCAGTGGGGGCAGGCTAGTGTGGTTTCAGTCCGAGGACGGAGCTAAACTCCACATCCTCACATAAAGTACAACTGGCAGCCTATGGCCAATAATATCTGTCCCACCAGTTTATTTAGATAAACAGATCTATAATGCTTTATATTAAGCAACTACAGAGCTTTTATTTTGAAATAACAACGATTTTGTCAGCTTTACAGACCTCATGAACAATGACGAAGCAAATTCAGTTTCATTTTATGAAAAACAATGACTATAAAATCTTCATTGCAGATAAACTAGGTAGAACAAACACAAAGCTTTCTAACTTTACTCTTCACCATACATGTTTCTTAAAAGCTCTGCACACAACATCCAGCACACAAACAATACAAAGTAACGGTATATTGCAAGAACTGTTTGAGGAGGAGTCACGTATGACACGTAATAATTCTGAAGTAGATTCCAGAGCATTATCACAGGGCAAGACAACAACAATTGCAAACAGGCAGATCTACTGCACTAGTTTTAAATAAATACAAACTAAAACAAAGACATTATCCAAGATTAAATCAAGGTTGAATCCATTTTCAATACCAGATGAGCTTGGTTCTTTTACAAATGCAGCTTGTCTTATCTCAGTGGAGGTATTAAAGGTAGATAAAAAGACTAAAAAAATGGCTGCAATGCTGCTTGCAGCTTTTATTTGAAATTAATTTCCATTGGTGTCAGTGATAAGAAGCTGTGACATGACAGAGGAGGAGGAGGGGAGCACCAGAGACTTGTTAATGGTTCTCCTTTGATCACACTAATAAAGAGATGAGATGGGAAACAAGGCACAGTCATCTCATCTGCTTTGTTTTTGTCAGTGGGTAGTGGTGAGCTGGATAAATGGTTAAAACAGGACAGCAGCAGTAATACATCCCAAGATACGCAATTGTTTGCATTGTTACCAGAATGAGAATTCGATGTAATGGTTAAGTATTGAATCTTTGTTGAGAGACAGTCATTTTTGATTTTCAAACTATAATGTAGGCTCAGATGGCACATTCATTATGGCAAGATATCTCATAACGAAGGACCTGTCTGTGTTTATATTCTACTCAAGTGAATTTACATTACTAGTTCCGAAAGAGCACTGCAATCGTAACCTGCACTGGTTGAATTTATTTCATGTATCGGTTGCTTGTTCACCATGGGGGAAACATAAGAAAATGAATGATCGAGATCTGTACAACAGAGGCCAAGATACTGTGATATTCTGTCTCTAGTATAGATCGAAATCCAAAACCAATGTATTCTATAAATCCCACAGTGCAGCTCAACAGGGTCGGTAATTAAACTCCAGGTGACTTGGGGCGAGAGGCAGGGTTCACTCTTGACAGGTCACCAGTTCATCACCGGGCCCCCACATAGAGACAAACAGCTATTCACACCGATGGACAATAAAGATTCTCCAATTAACCCAACAATCTGCAAGTTTTTGAACCGAGGAAAGTGAAGAAGTAGTAGAAAACATGCAAACTCCACATAGAAAGAAGCCTGGCTGAATCAACTTGAGACATCATGATCATTCAAATCTAATCAATTCATCCGTGAGTCCAACAGGTTTGTGCCAGATTTGGAAAAATGCTGTTGTGGCATTCTTAAGATAACATGTTCATGAAACAAGAAAGGGTTTTGCAAGGTCACTTTGACCTGAACCTTTTAGTTCAGCCACCAGTATCTTGAGTCTAAGGGAAAGTTTACTCCAAATTTAAAGAAATCCTTCAAGATGTTCTTGAAATATCTTGTTCACAAAAATGGGACAGACGGACAATCCTAAAACATAATGCCACCAGGCGGGCTGAGGCACAAAAATAAATGATTGCAACAGGAAACATCAACTATTCACTGGTTCCATTGTTTAAAAATGAACTTTAAGTGAAAAACTGAACGCGCTGGTGTCCCCACCATGATGCTCGCCATCAAAAGGGTTTTAATGAGACTGTACGGCAACAGACAGATCTAAGAGCATAAATGTGTGGGTGTGTTTCTTACCATTATCAGAGATGTCTAAAGTCACCACGCATGAAACTCGAGGAAACAGCTCCTGGATCACCCCGGCACCTGCTGACCTCAACTGTAGGTGGAAGACATGGAGAGGAGCGGAGCATTATGGGATAGCCACAAGCATTAATCTATGAAGTAGATGAGTAAATATATCCAGAGCAGCGCAGGCTAACAGAGCGTACCTCACAGCTGCTGATGTCCAGGTGTAAATCAGTGATATGAGGGTTATTGGACAGACCCAGGAACAGAGCCCTGAAGGAAAACACAGGCAGAGCAGGAGCGGAGAGAGAGAGAACGTGGGAGGAACGCAGAGAGAAGCAAACAGATTAATCGAGAAGCTGATAAGGAAGGAGGAGTGAGCAAAATGATAGAAGACAAGGAGAAACAAAGGGCAATTAATGGACAAAGGCGATGCGAGAACGATGGGGTGAAAAGAGCGAAAAAACAAGGATCAGTCCCACGTCAATCCAATCGCTGCTGTTCCTCCCTCCCTCTAACAACCTGAAAACCTCATCCTACCCCCCCTCGCTGCTCCACGTTCTCATCCGCACACCTCAAAGCTCTAAAGCCATATTAAAGGATTTAGGAAAAAAGTAGCTTAAGAGAAGATTCATAGCTCAAACAGAAATCTCCTGAAAAGAGGGTATTTATCCAAGAGACATGGTCATTTGCAGTGCATGCACACAGCCACAGGCCAAGCAGGGTGCAGCAGAAAAAAAACAACTAAAAAACTGTATTCGCACTTCAAGGCCTCTCTGGAAGTTGTTCACATGTAAGGGTTGTACAGCATGAGGAGGTAATGAGCAGAAGTGCAAGGTGGGGAGTCCACTCCTACATTTTGGCAGAGATCCATCGTTCAACAGAAAACCACCTTGATTGTTCGCAGTTTGCTTTGTTTTCTCAGCCTATTGATTGTGCTCGTTGGCTACGGAGGAGCAAACAGCGGGCTACCTACCTAACATAGAAACTGCAATCTAGCCCCACTCACACTTATCCCTGTAGGGACACTTTGTTTTGTTTGGCAGCTCACTGGGCTGGTTTAGTTACAGATCTCCTGAAGCTGCTCAGGATGAGGATGCAGACTCCTGCACAAAGACACATCAGCACAGTGCACACCGGGCCAATGTGGACACCTTCAAACTGTGTCCTCTGATGGAGGGCCAGTCCACTCACATGACAGGAAATGGCTCCGCTGGTGAGGAGAAACGTTTGAAACCTAATGCCAGCCTTGATGATTCAATATCACTGATGGATTTGGATACAAACTGCTCCCCATATGGTATCAGCTATTTTAGTAACCAAGCCTGAGACAATAAAAACATGAAGGATAACATCCCTGTGGGTGCTGAGTGGTTTGGCTCGTTCTGATGGTGGAGTGGACCACTGTCCTCTCTCTGTGATTGAACTGTGCATTAGGGGGAGATTGCAGGGAACATGAGAGTAATGCATCTAAATTCTTATAAGTGTCTCCACCCGCTGCTCTACACTAAAGCACCTTACAGCAACATGAGTGGATTCCGCTTTTGGACGAGTGGTGGCAAATGGTTGTTGAGGCTCAGAGAGAGGCAGTTTCTGTAAGAGCTGTTGGAAGCACACACACAAAAAAATATTTAAAAAAACTTCACCAGAACTTTAACATTATTCCAGATCTGTGAAATCCACAGATTGAGCAAATACAGCCGATGGATTATAATCTGAGGAGAAACACTGGCTCCAGGGTTGGAAATGAAGACATAGGTCTAGTTATCTAGTGTATTGGTCAATTTACAGTATTTAATTTCTTAGTTTGATTTTAAGTCACGTTAATTTTAATGATGAAAAAGTGCATTAAAAATAAAACAAAATGAGTGGAGACTAGCGGCACTCTATGATGCCATCTACCTGTGTCTGACCTGTAGCTGCTCTTGCTCTCACTGGGCCCTTTGGTGACAAAGAACTCAACTAGCCACTTCAGTTTAAAGTTATGAAGTCATAAAGCACAACAGCATGAAGCATAAAGTACACACATTGGCAGAGCGCCACGTACATTTACATTTCATAGATTTACGATTGAGCTTTCTCCTCACTGCAAATATTGATTTACGATATTCATTTAGAATAATTTATAATAAAGCATATAATTAAGTGTTTTAATTGCTTGACATCTTGAATATTTCTGATTTATTTATTTTACGTCTACTGTGTAAGATTCATTTTGGAAAGGCTGGGACACATATTGCAATAATATCTCAATCAAATAATATTTTAGCACCAAACATTCCTTTTTATATTCCTACAGAAATCCAATCAGTACTTTGATGCAATAATATACTTATGAATAGAATTATGTGACATTGCTGTGATGTTTCATGTCCTTATATTTCATTTATGATGCCGCTGCATAGGATATTGTTGTTCGAATTTATGATATTAGCTTGTCACTATATTTTATTTACACAGACTATAAAACAGAACATTGTTTTATTGAACATTTGGTGGATGGTCTGTATTTATACAAAGCTTTTCTAATTTTGATGACCACTCAAAATGTTTTACAGCATTCACACACACCCATCAAACAGTGAATCTATGTTAAGCTGTTTCTCATTAATCACTCCCATAGATGTCAGGCGCAATTTGGGGTTGAGTATCTTGCCCAAGGATGGAATGGAATAGCCGGAGATCGAAACCGCACATTTCTGTTTTTCCCCAGCGAGTTTGGATTTGATTTACATCTTTCTCATAAACCATCAGTATAATATTACATACACTATCTGATGTGTTTATTAGTGCATCCTCTTGGCTCTAATGCAGCTTATTAGGGCCAACTCAGTGTGTGTGCCGTGTCCAGGGGTTGTCCATATGAGGGGGAAGAGGTTCAGTTGCCAGTTGGCTGTCACACACGATGATGCACTGAAGGTTGAATACTATAGTCAGCATAAAAATGATTACATTAACACAACAGGAAACTCTACAGCTGAGGCGGCATTGGGGAAACACTGACAAAACACTTGGTTTACCAATTAAAAAGGGCACGTTAAATAGGGATGTACCAATTTATAGACTTTACTAAACATAAATAAAATGAAAACACAAATAAAGTCATATAGAATGCAATTAGAAAATAGATATATTGAATTACATATATACATTTCTGCATGGCCATAGATTACCTGTTTATAAATAAAACGACGTAGAAATTGATTGGTTATCATGATGTAACAGACTTTGGTTTACTAACAACTGAGATATGCAGAACCACATCTTCAAAACGTATTCCATTCACATGTCAAACCTTAGTTAACGGAACATTTTAATACTTATTGGCATTGCAGCCAAACTGAGTCTTCAGCTGACCTGTAGGGTTTCAAATGTCCCTTTAAATCCATGCAGGTGTGACAGTGACTCACCTCAGTGAATCTGGAGGGACTTTCATAGAAGCCAGGCTGACGTGGCTCAGGCTGAATGCTGAGCTGAAGAACTGGCGGAACGTTGGCAGAGAATCTCTGGATTTTCTGGAAAAGGACAGAAAAGAATAAAATAGAAAAGTTAAGAAATATGTATTAGAGTGGAAGGGAGAGGAGGACAGAGGGCGAGCGCTTAAGCCAGATCACCATCAGGCATTTAGACTGACAGGTAAAAAAAAGGGGGATAAAAGAATGATGGGAACAGATAAGACGGCGATCGAGACAAGGGAGAGGGTGACAGAAGGACGTGTAACGCTGATGGTGATTGACAGAAAGTTTTCCGCAGACAAGCCGAGAAGTGACAGAGGGGGAGCGGAGCGACGGGAACGAGGGAACGAGGGAGGAAAAGAAGTCTAAATCAGCCAGATGCTGGCTGTGACATTAAGGTCAGAGTTATATCAACCAGACACCATGAAAAGGTTGGCATTAATTACCACCACCAGTTAAAACGGTAACACTGACCAATTATCCAGCCATCTGCCTGGCATATAGAGAGCATTAGCCCAGCATCAGAGGAACTGCAGAGAATATGCTTGTGTGCATGTACAACATCCCTCTGAGTCATTGCACATAAGGGGAATATCCTCCGTGTTTGCAGGATGGGTGTAGTACACTGGTTCAGATCAGTGTTTAGAAGCTGTCTCAACAGCCAACCTGCCATTTCAGTCTCCACTGCACAAATAACTCGCCACAGGGGGGGATGAGGAGGAGGTCTGGAGCCCGCAGGAGAAAGTGATGAGAGGTGAGGAGGAGGAGGTGGAGGAGAGAGAGGGAGGATGAATTCATCTTCCAGACAGATGAAGTTTGTTTTACAGGAAAATATTATGTGCTACCTTTCCTTTCAGGCATCTGCTAAGTTGTTTACCTGTACAGCACAGAAGTCAGATTTAATACCATTTCCTACTGATTCACCCTCGTCTAGAGAAATGAGGAGTGATGTTTTCAATTGTACACTTTTCATGGAAATACACGCACACAAAACTGTATCATTTTCATTGTGAACAGGCTAACCATTAACCATGATTTGCAACTTAGCCCTAAACTTAGGCCCAGGCTTTGGTCCCCATATCTACTGGTACTGGCAAAGGTCCTAAGGATGTAACAAAACCAAGTGTGCCCACACACACACACACACACAATGTTTGGCATAATGGATTTCCTAGTCCCTTACTCTTTGAAGGTCATGTTAACATTCACCTGGTTCGTCTCACCTTACAGTTCCGGGGAAAGACCAACAACTGAATAATGGACCGGAAATCCCACTGCCCCACCTTTGTCTGTGGCTCTTTTAAACCATATTTTATTACATTACAATTATTTATTGTGATGGATGGGATTTTAATTGACCCATTCTGGTTTACAAAGTGTTTTATTTCCCCTTGTAGCACTCATCAGGGGACTGCTTTTTAACCCAAACCCAACACCTAACTAATCTTAACACTCAAAAAGCTCACAGCCTATTGAAAATATTGAGGAGCTGCAAAAATAACTTTACATTAAAGGATAATAAGCCCAGATTTTGGGTCTGATTCAGCCTTTCTGAAAATTGGGGGGGCGTGCGGATTTAATGCTGGTCTGGACAGATTATGTGGTGAACTGATCCTCTACTGGGAGTAGTTTAAAAAATGTAAGATAATCTTAAAGTCACAGACTAAATCACAATGCTGTAGGAGGTAAAGAAAAGCGATCCGGCGAATGAGCAGAAGAGAAGGAAGAGCCACTGAGTGCAAGCTGACTGGAAAACGTTACAGACTAAATAAATACTTGTGTCTAGAACCGTAACATGGCTGCCCACAGCGTAAATAAGACTTCTCTCTCCTGTACCAGGGGGACAAAAGAAAAGTAGGACAAACCTGTGTCCTTGGCAACAGCAGGAGAACCATGAATGTGTCCTGTTGTTTGTGCAACAAACAACAGGACACATTCACAGACACAACACACAAACAGGCACAACCAACTGAATGACTCTGGCTGTCAGCCTCCAAGTTTATTGTTATTCTTAAGTTATGTTTGATCACAAGTTTCTGTGAGTTCCCAAGTCACTAGAATTGCCACTCAGAAATTGTTTTTTAAAACGCTGTGTGTGGTACTACATCGTGACTCACAGATGGCACAGTGTGAGTTTTCTCAAAATTAAAAGATACAAAATTGGTTACATCTGTTGTTATGTCTGTATTCTCCCAAGATTTAAAGCAGTTAGTTTGGTGTGATGATGATGGAACTAGATTAAAAGTCGCCCAAGTCTCTAGAACTCATCCTGAAGGCAAAAAGGAAGGTTGCAACCTACTTTCATCAAAAAGTTTCGATATCATATACCCAGAGGAGGATATCTTTCTGCAATACTGAACTGAAACTTAAATAAAAAACACTGTAGGGGTCACTGGAATGAACTAGTTGGGAACTTTCTCTTTATCTGTATACTTCTGTGAGCGTTTAGTCACATGACTTTCATCTGCAGCAGAACTTCCTGATGTCATAAAAACTTCAATTTTTAAACCTAGTGCCTACATTACCATGGTAACCCTGCAGCTCCCTAAAGGAACAAGTAACGGAGCAAACAACAGAATCAAAATAGTTCAACATATCAAAACCTCGCCCAACAAGGTTTGGTGAATTCTGTTCATTGGGTGTGTCCACTACACACCACAGTTTAGTGTGTTGACGATTCATAACACTGCTGATAAGTTTTACATTGCAGAACTATTTTCATTAAAGTAAAATATTGAACTGTCTCACACCTATGTTGTAATGTCAAATTGTCAGTGCATTGGGCCTTACAGAAATATTTCAAATATGCCTAAAATTATCTTAAAATGTCACTTCACCTCTTTTCAGCAGTTTTATTTTAACTGTCTCTTCCTTCACCGTTGACACTTTGATGTGACTGCTGCTGTTTTTAAGACTTAAAACGCCGACTCTTCTTCAGCCGTATGTTTCCACTGACACCTGAACTACTTTCACTGTTTTAACTTCCAACTGACACTTTATTGTCAGTTCAATTCACTGAACTGACTCAGCTTCTGCAGCCTCAGTGCTTCCACACAGACATTTCAAAGGCTGCAAAAGCTCAGCACGATTGAGGACAATTAAACTGTCTTCAATATTTCAACAGCTATTTCTCAGAGTTATGGTGGCATGTGTCATTTTCTTTCAAAATAAAATCACACATCACACATTAGAGAGAAAGAAAAGCATAACCTCACTGGCTCTTACCATTTCCACTCATGTAAACCCAGGCTAAAAAGAGACATCACCAGCCTGTAGCAGCAGTGTGTGCAATTTCAGAAGATCATAACTAAAAAACCTCTCTACACTCTTCTCTCTAATCCAATTTTGTCCTGCGCCCATGTGCTTGGCACAGCTGTTTAATAGATATGAGCCCCGTAATGTGACTGGCAGAGTATAACATGACTAATCACTGAACCCCTCCAATTTCCTGTCCACTTTGTGCATATTGTACGGTAAGGAGGAGCTCTTATTGTCCTTGTGCATATGACCCGCCGAGTGTTATGATTGCACTGTGAAATGGCGATTAGCACTCGCCAAGCTTGTTTGTCACTTGACAACATTATCTACTGAAGTTTTTGGAGGGTGATGATTTCAAGCTCTTCATGTCTGCATACACTCATTTATTCCTTCTGCGATGCATCAATTTTTCTCTGTGATTATTCGATATGGGGGGGGGGGTGTAGGCTAAGGATTAAAACCTGAGTTCTTGCATGAGAGAAAGAACTGAATTGCATTCCACAACTGCAATTCAAACCCTGAGCTCTGTGGCAATAGCCCGCACACACGGTAGTGCAATAGCATAAGTGAGCATGCAGCAAAGAGCGCTGCACACATTTAAGTTGCAGTGTGTAGAATTTTGTGACATAAAGTGGTGAAGTTCTTTGTAGCAGATGAACACCCCTCACCTCACCCTCCCCTTCCAAACATGAAAGAGAACCTGTGGTAACCTTCAGTTTTCATAAAAATCAAAGGGTGTTTAGTTTGTCCAGTCTGGGCTACTACAGAAAACATAGCAGTCTCCATTTAAAGGACCCCCCCCCTAATGTAAATATAAAGTATTTCAATATAAAAAGGGCCATTACAGGGTAAATAAAACAACAATTTGTATAATTTAGATTAAACACACTAGTGAAAAAATCCCTTTGATTATTTTATATTCTATTTCTGTCAATACATCCCATTCCCCTAAATCTTACACACTGGACCTTTAAGTAAGACATCTGAGATCTCTTACTGTTATTTTTGATTAGTGTCAAATTTTTGTTTGATTTAAAAGCAGTGGCAAATTACAATACAGCAGGCCGCCACAGTCTAGAGTAGACAATTAATGTGAAACAGTGGCTATTCTTGACTGAGTTAAACGTCTTCCACGCAGCTCCAACATCCAACACTAAACTTGGATAAGAGATGCATGGAGCAAGAGGGTTGAGGGGTTAGGGCAGAGGAATCTTGTACATCTTTTACACCGACATCTGTGAACACTTAATCTGCTATAAAAAGTCAGTGGAAAAGGAGCTTATTAGAAAAGATAATGAGAGTTAAATATAATATATTTGATTATAATGGATAAGGCCATCAGTAAGAAAGCTATGGTGAGAGATGAATAAGGTCCAAGATTAGATAAGATTGAGGCGCATGCAGCTACAACCCCCCCTCATTGGTTTTGATGACCTCAGGGTTAGGGTGTGCTTTGTGTATCTATCTTTTCTACATGGGCTGCTCATTGTTTCTTGTGCACGTGTGCATGTGATTGGCTGAAGGGGGAGTGTGAGGCGGTTCGTTCCATATTCATAAAAGGCAGCCGGGCGGTTCTTATCAGCTCGGTTCAGCTTCGTTGTCACCGCAGCACAGAGGCCGTCTCACTGGCAGCACTGAGCCACCGTGCATTTAATACCAGAGGACCTGTGACCGGCGGGAGGTGGAATGAACTACCAACAGAGGGAGGGGAGGAGCAGGAAGATGTGAGGAGAAAGAGTGGTGGGGAGAAGATGATGAGGGGTGATAAGGAAAGAGGAGCAGCGAAATAGAGGTACAGGAGGAAGGTAGTTCCCGTCCATACCAATACGCCTAAAAAACTAACAACCCGAGACCACTCATTTACACGCATGGTAAACAGGAAGACATGCGTCACACTTGTGTCCTACACATGTAATCAGTTGCATCCTTGTAAAATGCAGAATTTAACTGCACAACAGCTGTTAGCAAAGATAACAGGGTCAGCAAAGCTTGAAATTGACCCGAACCAGAGCTGAGTGAGGAAAAAAGAAATGAAAAATAAAGGGGCAACAACAAGGGAGAGTGGAGGGTGGAAGTCACCAGTAAAAGGCAGTAGTAAAACTGGGAATCAATCAGTATTCCCATGCTACACTGGATTGAGGAAAAGAGAAGAGCTCCAGTAAGTGACAGAATTCATGTCATGTAAAAGGAGGAGGCAGGGAAGATAGGGGGAAAAGAGAAGAGGTGCAGGCAGACATGAAAAAAAAGTCAAAGATCAATAGAGAGATGCAGCCTGCAGAGAAACAAATGCAGTCGTGGGAGCCTTGAGAGCAGAACAATAACTCCTCTCAAAAATTAGTCCCATTTTTCTCTGTTATTCTGTAATGTAATATGCTGAGCAGGGAAGCTCATGGGCTCCTGGGGGACACGACATGATGCCAGCCAAAGCCGCTTCTGCCTGCTAGCTAGATCAACACAACCAAATATATATATATTTATTTATATATATAGCTTGTTAGCAATCAGAGAGGTGTATATTAAAGACGGATGGGAGTACACAGCAGAACAAATGAGGGGAGGGAGTGGTGCGTGCGTGCTAATTCTGTCAGTGAGGTCCAGGGCTTAACACTAATCTACAGCAGGAAACAAATGATGTTTGCTCTGTGAGTCGCCTTCTGACTGGAACTCCTCCAGAGCTGTTTGGCTGAGTCAGAGCAGGAAAACAAATGTGTTTGTGCTTTAAAGAAAAAAAGGAAAACCTTAACAGGGATTTACGCAGTGAGGTTGAAGTCCCACCTGTGAGAGAAGGCGTTCTTGGAAAGGTTCAAGTAGGAGAGGTCAGCGCAGCAGCCCCGCAGCAGAGCCCCGAACAACTGGTGGAGAAACAGAAAGACAAATGACTCGTGTTACAGCGACTGTGAACATGTCGGCCATGAGGCTGCACAAATGGAGATAGCACAGATTGACACAAATACACTCTGAACAAAAATCCAGGTCACAATGGGATGTTGGTGTGAGTAAAATCAGGGTGAAAATATAGACTGCATAAAAACTGTGTTTGCAATTTGTCTCAGGATAGATTTTTTCATTTTTGTGACGTATGGTCGGGGTCAGCTCAGGAGGCAAAGCGGTTGTCTAGCAATCATAAGTTTCCTGTTCCAATCCGAGGCTCCTCCACACAGATGTGTCCTCGGCTGCAGCTGGTGCTGCGTCATCTGTGTGTGAATGTGTGTGTGTGATTAGGAGATTGAGACATTAATTGTAAAGCGTTCAGCTTGGTCGATAGAGCAGAAAAGTGCTGTATAAAATTCAGTCCAATTACTTTTTACAATTTCTCAGAAATTTGGCCCCATCTGGAATGAATGTCATGAATTCTCCAATATGGGTTTCTATCAGTGATTGAACGGACACATATGTTGCTGCTGAAGATCGGCTGTGAGTACAGAGGAAGACGCCACATTACTGCTCCTGTGTGTGGACGTGAGAAGAGCACTAAACATCCCAGTGCTACAGTTTCACTGGGAAACAGTGATAGAAGAATTTGGCTCAGGTTTGACTTTGTGCTTGCACACAGCAAAGATGATCCCAGAGTGTGAACACAAAGACAATGACTTTAAGTAAACCAGTGCCAGGCAACCATTCTGGCTTATGAGAACAGAAACTCAGTCTCTAGCTCAGGCCCATGTCCCGATTCAGATGACTTCAGTTGAATTTCCCTTCAAACTTCTCAAATGGTTTCATGTAATAACTAATCGATGCACAAAGAAGAAATATCAGCCAATATTTCCCACAATAAAACCTGAGAGAGCATCCAAAGCATTAGTATAGAACCTTCTTTTCTACCAGACGATTCATGTAATGACCCTTATTTTGGCAACCAAAGGACTAAACATCCCTAAACAGAAGTAAAAATGGTTCAAAACTTTTTACAGACATTTGGCTGCAAATACTTGATGTACTGAAGCTAGGGTAAGTAATTATGGAAAAGCAAGAGCAGGCTACACTTTGAGTTATGCAAACGATACATCCCACCTCCTCCCATCATCCCTGTCTTCAAAGCTACGCCACCAAAAACACATGAACGCACACTGACCAACAACTTAGAGAAGCTGACTTTTCCATGACACGCTAACTTCCTGCTATCGTCTCTGCTTCAGTGGTTGGTGTGTCTTTGGATTGTGACGGCTCTGGTCATGTGCAGTGGGAGCATGGGCAGCGTGCGTCCAGGCTACATCAGTGTTTATTACGGTCGAGCAAGGGCCAAAGCAGCTGCCTTTCCCCCCCAGGCAACTTTATTTGTTGATGGCTATCGGGACATGAAGAGGTATTCAACATATAAGATTAAAAGTGTTACAGAAAGAAACTACCAACCCATTTTGGGTTGTAAGTCACTGGGTCACTTTTCATGAGTTATTAGCAGTTCCAGCTAGGAGTAACTTCTTCTCCAAACATTACAGGTTTATTAGAGCCTCCTTCTGGCCTGCACAATGAATCACGCCCCTGCTCCTCTTAGGAACCTTCAGAGGGTCCCTGACCCCTAGGAGCCAATGGACCTAACATCCTGTGTGTTAAAGTAGTACAACTAGTGCTTAATCCTGAAAGTGAGTCCTTTCACTTTATAAAGTGTAAAATTTGAATGATGGAATTTTGGTGATGTGTCTTTGCAATAAAAATGTCCCAGTGAATATCTTTGTAGGTTTTCAAACTTTTTTTACTTAAAAAAATATTAATTTCCGTAGCTAGTCAAGTACTGTGTAGAGAAATGAAATGTGAAAATGAAATGTGAAAATGAAATGTGAAAACGAAGTGTAAAAATGAAATGTGAAAATGAAATGTGAAAATGAAATGTAAAAATGAAATGTGAAAATGAAATGTGAAAATGAAATGTGAAAATGAAATGTGAAAATGAAATGTGAAAATGAAATTAAGTGTTCTCACCTCTGGCAGTTTGACTTTAAATGTTTGTATTTCCCTGCACACTAGGAAATCAATTAAAGCCCAGGTTGAATCATTGATTTACTCCTGACTTTAAACTCAACGAATTGTGTCCTAATTGTAGCTTGGAGTGTTTCCAATATTCATGGACGCACAGAATGTTTAGCTAAATTTTGTTCTTTAACTTTTCCGACAAATGTTTAAATGAAGTTTTGAAAGAACGGTTAAAAGCTGTTGCAAACCATTCTAAACTTCTGGAAGTCCCTTTTCTTCAATCTATATGCTAATTTAATCCATAAAATATAAAACAAATCACGATTTGGGTTAATTGAAACCTTTAAAGACCAGTTGCTTATTTTTGTGAAATTTTTCTAGGTCCATGTCCATTAAGGGGTTAATGGCCTCTAGCTCTGACTGCAACACGGCAGGAAGACACTGCTTTTCAAAGCGTGTACGTTAAGTGGTCGTCTGTTAGAAGTCCACTAAATCCCGAGAGCAGGACCCAAATGGACAATAAGACGTGTAATTGTGTTACACTGAATCAAAGTCTAGCTCAGCCCATACCAGGAAAAACTGAATGACTTACAGCTCCTTGATTTGTTTTATTGATCATCAATCAAATGTCTAGTTTTCTACACAAAAAAAATCAAACATGCTGACAATTTACAGCAGTATGGCAATTCATCTATTGATCCGTTTCAAGGTGTTTACAAAATTTAACTTGTGAAGACTTCAAAATACAGAGATCAGGGAATTATAGGGATCAATGTCTGGGAACGTCTGAAACAATCTTGAAATAGAGGATAAAATCCAGTATGTGTCCTTGTTAGGCAGGAGAGCGCTCTAAGCAAATATGATCAGCATCAAAAACCCAATTTCTTGTGAGACTTCGGGCAGCATCTCATCAGTCGCGAGAGGTTAAACTATCAGACAAATCCATTTTTCCCAGGCACTGCGATCCATCACCCAAAGTGACTAATCGACCGCCGTGGGTACGTCAGCGCAGATTAAAAAAGGAACTTATTAATAATTCAATCTCATAGGCCAACACTTAAAAAGACAAATTTCTCCTAAGACAGTTTTTCTTTAAAGGACAAATGGTAATGAATGAAAACAGGACGTGGAACAGCTGTCACTGAGACGCTCTCCCCGTCTCCAGGGAATTTTAAAAACAGATAAGACAAAAGTTTGGAAACTTGCAGATAACACTGAGCAGATGTGACTTCCATTCATGCATATAATTCTATTCAAAATTCTGTGTCCCACGTTAACAGGAGGGAGGAGGTAGTTTCACAGGTTGGAGGGTTCCTCCATGAAACCGACAAGCTCCCAGTTTTTCAGTGTTAAAAGAATAAAGTGCAGGGAGGAGCCATTGATAGAAGAGGATTCAACATCCTTTTATCAAGTATCAGAAGAACGACACGAAAGCTCCATTACAAGTTTATTTCTCCTCTCAAAATCCTTTTTACTGTAAGTACACAAGCATTCAGCCTCACTGTTTACGCTGTTATTCAGCAACTGCTTATGCAAACCGAACATTCCCTTCTGCTGCGAGTTCACTCTCTGGCGTCTGTTTGTTTGTGAAGCATTCAAGACATGCAGTGTGTGTTTGTCGTTGTGGTTAATACAGACAGCTTTAAAAGCGCACTTTATTTATTAAATTATCTTTCATACAAACTAGTGCCTACATTGTTCAACAATAAAGAATGAGGCAGGTTGCAGCACCAGATTTGTACCTCTGCTAAGAAGGAGGTCCATTTGTCTGTTGGTTCGGTTGTATTGATTGTAAGCTTTGTAAGAATCATACAAAAACTACTGAATGGATAACCCCAAAACTTGGTAGAAGGATGCAGCATGCGTCAGAGCAGAAGCCTTCAGAAAAAACTGGCACATTTAGGGAACTGATATTTATGAGTGTATAAAATCTGTAGGAGCTTGATTGAACTTAAGGAGAATGTTGAGCCTTGGCAGCTCTACTGAGTGCCATTCTAGTTAAATAAATTTAACTTTTGTTCTGCTGAATTTATTCTGAGAAAATCTTGACACAACTTGTGATGAAGACACGTTGAAATATTTGAATAATTTATTTCTTCAGTTTTTAAAATGTATACATATCTTTTCTATCATGTTGTCCAGCACTGAAGTTTTACATTGCAGCTTACTGAATAAAGTTTGCCTCACGCTTCCCTACCAAATCAAAAATTTGAAAGACCATCTTTTGAATCAAGTTTTTGTTTTGACTGCTCTGAGCTTCTGTAGAGAAATGGCAGTGGAACATGCCAGCCTCTGCTCCAGATAACCCTGACGATGATTCTTCATTTCTATCAATTCAAAAAGACTGAGCAGAGTAGATCTCCAACTTCTCTCTAGCGGAGGAGGAAAAAATGAAAAAAAGTATATTTATGACCGTTTTAGCCAACTTGCACATCCCTTCTGTGCTTTCGGCCCTCAGCAGCAACGCAACACTGACGAAGCAGCCAACACCAAAACCCTGACCTTCCATTTAGTCTGCACTTTTCACAAACTCTACTTCTTCATGTTACTCTTAGCGTCATTGTGTATATTCACAGTGAAGCAGGCAAAGTGTCATCTCAGCAGTAACCAGCAGGGGCAGACACATTCAAGAGTGGGGTCAGTGAGCTCCTTGAAAGCGAAAAGCTCTGTCATCCCTTCAGCTGGTTGCGTCTCTGCTAATGTGGCGAGACACTGTTTTGTCACAGTGGCAGACGCTGTTTAAATTTAGATGCAGCAACAACACAGACAAAATTCAAACCTTCTGAAGTGACAAAGATATGAACCAGTACATGAAACAATGGCTCCTGTGTGCTATTCATACACTGTATCATTTGTATAATTCATAAGCGGACATCTGTATTGTAGTGCTCTCTAAGAGCTTCTACCATCACTAAAGGCATTAGCACACGGAAGAGCTCCAAGAACAACTGGGCGTGAGGCAACTGAGGCAACAGTGTTTTTACATGGTGGGTGATTCATATTCAGGACGGTACCCCTTCCTGGTGCTTGGCCTGAATTCCATCTGCAAGATGAGATCAGGCAGAGATGGGAGGATAGCCACTGTAACAAACGGCAAGTACTTACCGAGTCCACGGTGCAGTCCGTCCCAGACAGGTCCAGATGAACCAGGCAGTTGGGCTGCGCCAGGAACAGGTACAGGTTCTGCACAGGAGAAACAGGAGCGTTGTTTTACAGAAGGAAAACATGACATGCACCTACAGACAGTACTTTGCAAAAGTTTCAGGCACTTTTTGATATTTATATTCTTCACTCTACATTATGCAACACCATCAGGGAGGCGTCTGATCAGTCCCCAGCTCATCCTGCATCACACGAGCCCGATTCATAGAGAACTTTCTTCAGCGACAAGAAGAACAATGTAACTGTTGCCACTGTATTGCTTTATGTTGTAAAGGTTTTCTAATGTTTATTTTGTTTCTTGTATATAGCATTATTGTGACATTAGAGTAAAGGCTTTTATTTTGAAGCCTTGGCTGAGCTGCTTGTAAGAGGCGGAGCTTCCTGGGAGAGGGAGAGAGCCAGAGAAGGAAGCAGAGGTGGTGACACACAGGGAAGCAAGCTGAGGTGGTCCCACACATGTTTAAGACTTCTTAGAAGTTAAGAAGATTCCTTTTCAGTGCATGCAGCCAACGAGGTATTTTTGTCTGTTTGTCATTTACTTTAAGTTTGATTGTAATCATTGATACTGTGTTGTTAACTGTCTAACGTTGTATGTTATGTGTTTGTTACCGTGTATTACCCAGTTTTCACGGTTTGATGTGGAGAACAAGTCTTCATTAAAGACCCGTAGAAGAAAACCATTTGCTGTCTGACTGTGCTTGGGAGGGAGTCACAGTGAAAACTCGGACTGTTCGTCGACGCAAGTGGACGAAGCAGCAAGTCTCAAGCTAGGCGAGCTAATCTCCACGTGGTGGCTACGGTGCTTGGAACAATCGTGCAGATGAGTCGAAATCACAGACTTTCACACAGTTGAAGACGCACACACACATGCTGATTGAGCAATTGTTTGAAAGCAAATCCATAAGAACTTATGCACTAATAAGAGTGGGCTAAGAAGAGGGCTTTGCTAAAGTTTTGCTTAAAGGTTTCTGTGTATGCTAAAAATTGAAGAACTGTTGTGTGAGTGATGAATGCAACTTATTTGCTTATTATACAAGTATAACTGAATCTTGCCATTTACTTTACAGCCAGTCAATTTAAAGTGTGTTTTGTTGTTATACTAAGTGAAGGCTATTTTCCATTTGATGTTTAAGTTCTCAATAAGTGTTCCAAGGGAACCGAGATTTAATTTATACATCTTCTAAGTGCAGTTACTGCTATTGATAATCATAGCTTATGATAATATTTTCATTTTAAATATTAAAACACTGCAGATACACAAATTTAATACAGATTTGAGTAAGCTTTAGTAATTCATCCAGACATTTATTATACTCCAGAGTTCTTTTATTTACAATTTACACGTAAGCTAGGGTAAGCTATTCAAGACCCTTCAATAATGGCAGAGCCTAGTCAGTCCTTAACCCAGGTAAGGGATAATGTTAGGGATAGTGAAAATGAGCTGGCTGAAGATCAAGTTAGAGACACTGAAGCCCAACCAGAGGAAGTGCCTCAGCCAAGACGCAGTGAACGGATCCGTAATCTAACAGAGAAAGACAAAGAAATGCAAGACGATAAAATTAAACTACTGCAACAAAGATTTAACTACATTTATCGAAAATGGAGAACACAAGTTAAATCCGCTAAGCAGCCATTATCACAATCATCAGAGCCATTAGCAGACAGTCTGCTTCATGATATCATCGGTGACACCAGAGGCCTTTGTGCAGACGTCCAGAGTGTTTATGAAGAGCTGCGCGGAGTCACAACACCAGACCATGACATGCGTCGAAGAGTGGATCGGTGTGTAGAGATTTCTAACTTCGTCGTGTCCAAAGCCTCAAGTCGTCTGAGTGGGAAGACGCCAGAGAGAGAAGAACAAGATTGGCCAAATGCAAGCTCTCTTTGGAACTCAAGCACGAGTGAATCAAGAAGCAGCTCCTCTATCTCAAAGAGCGCCTCAGAGCATTCAAACAGGTCTTCTGTGAAACATCAAGAAGCTGCCGCCGACGCTGCTGCAAGCCAAGCTGTTCTGGAAGTGTTGCAAGAACAAGAAAGAGAACAATTGGAAATACAGCGCCTGGAAGCAGAGGTTAAAAAGAAGATTGCTGCTCAAGAGGTTGCCGCTCTAAAGCGTAGATTAGAGCAAGAAGCAGAAGAGGTGAAGAGAAGAATAAAGAGAGAAGACGAGGACGCAAAAATGAAAGCTGAACTGGAAGAAGAGCACACAGCTATGCAAAGAACTCTTGAGGAAAGACGGAGAAGAATACAGCATTTGGAGGCCATGAAGGAGCTCAGTGCAGCAAGAGCGAGAATGCAGGTGTACAACCAAGAACCAAAAGACATCCTAGGCCATGGGTTGGTTGCAGATAACCAGCTGTGGAGCCCCACAAGACACCTGTCCCTGCCTGTGTTTCCTGCCCCTCAAGCCGTCACAACCTCCACAAGTGAAAGCACAACAGAGCTTGTCAAGGTCCTGGCAGATGCTTTAAGTGCCAACAGAATCCCAGTTCCTGAACCTTCAGTATTCAGTGGCAATCCATTGAAATACAGTGACTGGAAGCTTTCCTTCCAAACTCTGATAGACCAGAAGAATATTCAAGATAAGGAGAAGATATACTACCTCCGTAGATATGTAAGTGGACAAGCCAAGAGTGCACTGGATGGCTATTTCCTACTTGGGACTGAATCTGCCTATGTGTCTGCATGGGAGATTTTGGAGGAAAGATATGGAAACCCATTTACAGTTGCAAAGGCATACAGAGACAAACTCCAAGCATGGCCCAGGATCGGCACTAGGGAGAGCTTTGAGCTCAGAGAGTTTGTTGATTTTCTCAGAAGTTGCGAGGCCGCAATGGTCCACATCAAAGCATTGGAGATTCTAAACGACTGCAATGAAAACAGAAAAATACTGTTAAAGTTACCTGACTGGCTAACTGCAAGATGGAATCGGAAAGTCATAGAAGCTGAAGAGAAAAGCAGCGAGTTCCCCTCCTTTAGTCAGTTTGTCAAATTTCTGATAAGAGAAGTGAAAATTGCTTGTAACCCACTTACATCATTGCAGTCACTGAAACAAGGTGAAATTGAAAAGCCAAAACAACAAAGATATCAAAGTGTTAACGCAAAGACACTGACTACAAGCTCCAATGAAGACAGTGTGAAAAGCTGCACTTTCTGTAAGAAAACTGGGCACACTTTGCTCAAATGCAGGAAGTTTGTGGAAAAGGCCGTCTCAGATAGAGTCAAGTTTGTCCAAGCTGAAAGGCTGTGCTTCGGTTGCCTTAGGCCCGGTCACCTCTCAAAGAGTTGCAACAAAAGGAGCGTTTGCGACACATGCAACAGGCGCCATCCTACTTGTCTGCATGAAGAGAGAGACAAAAGCCAACAAAGAGCACCACAAGTCACACAAAGTCCAAGTCAAGACAGGTCAACTACAAGGCAGGAATGGAGTAGGGAAAGGCCCCAAGCAACACAACGTGAAACAATTGCAGTAGCTACTTCAAATAGAGTAATCCTTGAGGATACTAAGAAACAAACATCTGCAATAATTCCTGTCTGGCTGTCATCTGCCGCTCAACCATCAAAAGAAGTACTTACATACGCTCTTTTGGATTCACAAAGTGACACGACCTTTGTTCTCAGTGAAGTAGCTAATGCTTTGGAGGCCGACAAAGAGCAAGTCAAGTTAAAACTCTCTACTATGACTTCAAGAACAACACTGGTAAGCTCTCAGAGAGTAAACAACCTTCAAGTCCGTGGCTTTTACTCCAACAAGAAGGTCTATTTACCACCAACCTACACACGTGACTTTATTCCCGCCAACAGAACTCACATTCCAACAGCTAAAACTGCCAAAGCTTGGTCCCATCTAGAACACCTCCAAGATAATGTGGCACCTTTACAAGACTGTGAAGTAGGTCTGCTCATTGGGTACAACTGCTCGCAAGCCTTACTCCCACGAGAAGTTGTGTCTGGCGAAGAAAATGAACCCTATGCACAGCGCACAGACCTTGGGTGGAGCATTGTCGGCCATGGGAATGCCTGTGTAGATTATGGAGATGCTATCGGAATCAGCCATCGCATAGTAGTGAGGCAAGTGACACCAGGAGTTAACCCCTCAGTCAGTCTGAAAAGTGAAGTACACTATGTGAATAGAACCAAAGTCAAAGAAATCACCCCCTCAGACATCCTTAAGGTCCTTGAATCAGACTTCTCAGAAAGAGTTGGAGAAGAGGATCCTGTGTCTCAAGATGATCTCAAGTTCCTGTCAATGATAAGAGAAAACATCACACAAAAGGATGATGGGCACTACGAAATGCCATTACCGTTCAAACAGGAAAGACCAAAACTACCGAACAACAAGATATGTGCAACACATCGTCTTAATTGTCTTCAAAAGAGGCTAAACAAGAATGAAGCATACTACAAAGATTACGTGAACTTCATGAACGACATCATTTCATGTGGCGATGCAGAGAAAGTCCCTGAAGAGGAAATTGACCACAGCCCGGCTTGGTATATTCCACACCATGGAGTTTATCATCTGCAAAAACCAGGGAAAATTCGCGTGGTATTTGACTGTTCTGCCAAATTTCAAGAAACATCTCTTAACGATCATCTACTCACCGGACCTGACCTGACAAACATGTTAGTGGGTGTCCTGTGTAGATTCCGAAAAGGCTCCATCGCAGTGATGTGTGACATTGAAAGGATGTTCCATCAGTTTCATGTGAAAAAAGAAGACCAGGATTACTTACGATTCCTATGGTGGGAGTATGGCAATCTGGAAACCACACCCTCAACCTACAGAATGAAAGTCCATCTGTTTGGAGCGGCTTCGTCTCCCGGCTGTGCCAACTTTGGCCTGAAACATCTGGCGGCACAAGGGCAGGGTTTGTACAGTGAAGACACGATCCACTTCATACAAAGAAATTTCTACGTAGACGATGGGCTGGCAAGTGTTCATACTGTGAGGGAAGCCATCCAGCTCGTCAAGGAATCAAGAGAACTTTGCTCCGCTGGCAAGCTAAGACTCCACAAGTTTGTCTCCAATGACGAGAATGTGATGGCATCCATCCCAGAAGAAGAACGTGCCACAATTAAAGAGCAAGACATGGCCTTGAGCTTACCTCATATGGAGAGAGTGCTTGGAGTTGAATGGTGCATCACTTCTGATTCATTCAGATTCAGAGTTCAAGTAAAGTCCAATCCACTGACCAGAAGAGGTGTGCTCTCTACAGTAGCCTCGGTGTATGATCCATTGGAATTCATGGCACCTTTTGTCCTTGTTGGGAAACAAATTCTTCAACAAATGTGCAGAGAAAAGATTGGCTGGGATGATGAAATTCCAGCAAACCTAAAGCCCCAGTGGGAGTCCTGGATCAGAGACCTACCCAATCTAGCTGAAATGGAAATCAAAAGATGCTACTTACCTTCAAGTTTTGGCAACATTAAGAGTTATGAACTTCATAATTTTTCCGATGCAAGCACCTCTGGATATGGTGAGTGTACTTACCTGCGAGTCATCAATGAGTCCAACGATGTCCATTGCTCGCTATTAATGGGAAAATCAAGAGTCTCACCAACCAAAGTGACAACAATACCAAGACTGGAGCTCAGTGCAGCAGTAGTTGCAGTCCGCACCAGTGACATGCTCCGCAATAAATTGGAAATCCAAGACCTGCAAGAATACTTTTGGACGGACTCTACAGTAGTCCTCGGCTACATAAACAACGATGCAAGAAGATTTCAAGTGTTTGTAGCCAACCGCATACAAAGAATCAAGTCAAGTACAAAGCCTGAACAATGGTTCCACGTTGCATCTGAGGATAATCCGGCCGACCATGCGTCCCGAGGATTGACTGCAGAGCAACTCAAGAACTCCAATTGGTTCAGCGGACCGAAGTTTCTTTGGCAAAAGGACCTACTGACAGAGCGCGCAAGGTGGAAGAAGTTAAGGAAGATGATCCTGAGCTCCGCAAGGCTCTTGTGTTGAGTACTAAGGCAAGGGAAAACAGATCATTTTTAGACCGCCTTGAGAAGTTTTCTGACTGGTCAAGGGTAGTGCAAGCAGTTGCCAGATTGAAACGACGAGTTAAAGAACACAAAGCTGACAAGCAAAGAACCAATGAAAGTACAAGCTTGGAAGAAAGGAAAGAAGCAGAAATTGCTATCATTAAGTTGGTCCAAGAAGAAGCGTTCCCAGATGAGATAAAGAGCTTGAAAGTGAAGAAAGTGATCTGTAAGACAAAGCACAGCAAGCTGTACAAGTTATGTCCATTTTTGGATGAAGAAGGGATCCTAAGAGTGGGAGGACGTTTAAGTCAAGCTACGTTACACCCATATGTGAAGCATCCAGCAATACTTCCAAGAAACAGTCACATATCAGACTTAATTATCAAGCACTTCCATGAAAGAGTTCATCATCAGGGACGTGGAATGACTGTTAACGAACTGCGAGCTAATGGATTGTGGATCCTGGGATGCAGCAGTGCAGTGTCGTCACACATCTTCAAATGTGTCAAGTGTCGAAAGTACAGAAGATGTACTGAAGAACAGAAAATGGGTAACTTACCTGAAGATAGAATGGAAACAAGTCCTCCGTTCACCTACACTGGCATCGACTGCTTTGGTCCAATCCATGTTAAAGAAGGAAGAAAAGACATTAAAAGGTATGGACTTTTACTTACCTGTCTATGTTCAAGAGCTATACATATAGAGATGCTTGATGACATGACGACTGATGCGTTCATAAATGCCTTAAGAGCATTCATTGCTATAAGAGGAAATGTTCGTCAACTTCGAAGTGACCAAGGAACCAATTTCATTGGTGCAAGAAGAGAGTTTGCAGAACTCATGAAAGGAATGGATGAAGACAGAGTAAAGGCTCTAGGATGTGAATTTCTGATGAATCCTCCAGCGGCAAGTCATATGGGTGGCGTCTGGGAGAGGCAAATTAGAACTATAAGAAGTGTTCTCACTGCCATTCTTGACCAGTCAGCACAAAGAGTTGATAGCTCATCTCTCAGAACTTTTCTATATGAAGTGATGGCGATCATTAATAGCAGACCACTTACCGTTGAACACTTGAATGACCCATCCTCACCTGAACCTTTGACTCCAAATCATATTCTTACAATGAAGTCCACCATCATTCTTCCCCCACCTGGACAGTTTATCAAGGAAGATCTTTATCTTCAAAAGAGGTGGCGTCGAGTTCAATATCTAGCCAATGAATTTTGGATTCGATGGAGAAAAGAATATCTTTTGAGTTTACAACCAAGACAAAAGTGGCAGAAGAACAGAAGAAACCTAAAAGTAAACGACATTGTGCTTTTAAAGGATGATCAAGCCCCACGTAATGAATGGAAGCTGGCCAGAATAACAGCAGTTTATCCAGGGTCAGATGACAGGGTGAGAAAGGTCAGTTTGTTAGTTAGTGACACCACATTTAACGAAAAGGGTAAATCCACTACTAAGACAGTTTTCTTGGAAAGACCTGTACATAAGTTGGTTACTCTGCTTGAAGCAGACCCAGTTTAATATGTCTAATGTTTATCTTCATTCTATGGAAGAAGTTTAATGTTTTATCTTTGCATTCCATATGTAATGGTTAATGTCAGATGTGTAATGTTTTAAGGTCAAAGACTTTAACTGCAACAGTCAGTATGTATGAGGAAATCTCAGAGTAAGGTTTTGTGATTTGGTGGGAGTGTAACTGTTGCCACTGTATTGCTTTATGTTGTAAAGGTTTTCTAATGTTTATTTTGTTTCTTGTATATAGCATTATTGTGACATTAGAGTAAAGGCTTTTATTTTGAAGCCTTGGCTGAGCTGCTTGTAAGAGGCGGAGCTTCCTGGGAGAGGGAGAGAGCCAGAGAAGGAAGCAGAGGTGGTGACACACAGGGAAGCAAGCTGAGGTGGTCCCACACATGTTTAAGACTTCTTAGAAGTTAAGAAGATTCCTTTTCAGTGCATGCAGCCAACGAGGTATTTTTGTCTGTTTGTCATTTACTTTAAGTTTGATTGTAATCATTGATACTGTGTTGTTAACTGTCTAACGTTGTATGTTATGTGTTTGTTACCGTGTATTACCCAGTTTTCACGGTTTGATGTGGAGAACAAGTCTTCATTAAAGACCCGTAGAAGAAAACCATTTGCTGTCTGACTGTGCTTGGGAGGGAGTCACAAACAAGGAGTCCTGCGACAGATGGTCTGGTTCCCACAGAGCACTGATCTCTACATCATAGAGACATGATGGAGTATTACGTTTTTATTTTTTTTTCTCGTTTCCTGCATTTTGTATGAAGATAAGTGATAAATAAAAACTATACACTGGATTATGTAAATTCTTGTGCCTAAAGCCTTAGCAAAATATGTATCTACCGATACATTGGATTATACCTCACACCCCCACTCTCACAAAATGGATATGTACCACCTCACTGCACACACGTACCTCCACACAGTTTTCTCTTTTGTGCAATATTTAAATGTCTTTGGTGCAATACTTCCCTGGATTTGTGCAAGAATTCTGAACTGCACAGACTATGTTATATGTCTAAATATATCCATACTGTCTCATACCAGTGCACTGCAGATGGCAACAATCATCCATCCATCTATCTATCTATCTCTATATATCCATCTATCATATACATTCAAATAAAGTATCTATCTGCATATGATGTTTTCATGTTTTTTCATATTTTTTTACATAAATTAATCTGAGCAGATTATATGTAGATTTCTTCCATGGAACAACAGAAAACAAACAAACAAAGTGAAATGATTCAGTATGTATGATTATATATTTTATATTCATTGCTTAACAATTCTATAAAATGTGGAATTTTTCACCCCCTCACAATTTCTGCCGATAATTGTGCGGAGGTCAGTCGTGTTTTCAGCTGACTGTATAATATATACATCTGCATCTGGTACATCTGATATGTTGCGAGTCTGTTTTGTGGCAAGAGGGTCTCTGCAGGTGTCAATACGTTTTAAGACCTTTTAAGACAATAACACATTTTACCAACCATTACTTTTAGTTTCTCATAACTGTAGATGGAGAATAATAAGGGAAGAGGTTTGGAATGTATGTTAACATAATTAAGATCTACCAAAACATATTTATTATAATAATTTAACACATTAAATACTTTTTTATGCCAGGTGACTGAACCCTGTATAATAACAGAGGAACTCCACAAAAAGCTGAGTGAAAACCACAAGGCAGATGATGCTTATGAGACCATTTCATATTGAACACCCCTTCGAGTCCAGTTAAATCGATCATTAAGAGATAAAAAAGCATGCGGCACAGTAAATCCGCATATAGAGTAGGCCATCATTAAAAGCCGAGTGACCGCACACGGAGACGAGTGAGGGAGGGCGGCTGCCAGGAGACCCATCACACCTCTGAAGGAGTGTGATGCTTCAGAGACTGTGGACAAACGACAGCTGAACTCATGCATCACCTTTCACAACTACCACATGTGGGGGGGACATGAAGCACTAATATCTGAGCTACAGCTTGTCCAAAGACTCATGGGGAATTGAGGTCGGCTGGAAGAGGCTTCAATATGTGGTGGTGGCAAAATTACACTCTAGGGCTACGACTCTGCACAAGGTCATGGATGGATCGTGAGGGTCACATAATGCAGCAAAAATATAGAGATTTAGAAATACAGGGATTCTAGATAAAAAACACTTGGGAGAAAAAAAAATTTCCAGCAAGGAACAAGCAGTAACATGACGCCAAAGCTACAAAGGGACTTAGAAACAACATTAATATATTGGAGATTTTTTAGTCCAGATCTCAGTCCAATTCACAATTCTTGGCTGAATTTAAACATCCTGTTCACTCACAATCCCCGAGCAGCCTCACAGAGCTGGAGCTGTTCCACAAAGAGGGAAACGAGTAAATACTTGAAATTGAAAAAATATTCCATTCGCTTTGACAATTTCAGTTTTCACCCTGACATTAAAGGTTCTCCATTGTAGGACATGTTTTAAACCAGTGGTTCTTAACCTGGGTTCGATCGAACCCCAGGGGTTCGGTGAGTCACTCTCGGGGGCTCGGCAGGGGTCAAGACACACACAGGATAGCCAGGTTCACACTGGCAATATCTGGACGTTTTTGTCGGCCGTCAAAAAATTGGCTGAAGACAATTTGGCAACACACAATTTTTCTTCGCCGTGTCAGATTACAAATATTTTGTTGCTTAGTAAAAATTAGTTAGACAAAAGAAATTCAGCCCACTCGTATTATTCGTGAAGTCCCCCTCCGCTTGGCCGTCATTGGCTGCAGCTGATCACGCCACATTGCTTAGCTTTGATATCTGTGCTGCAGGGAACTTGATGCGCTCAGTAGTCGACTTGTGGCTGTTGTGATTGTACGTCATTCAGCAGAGCCAGCTTCAACAGCAACTCTTCAGAACAACAACGCTCTCAACGTTTTGGTGACCCTTGAGATACTCACACCGTTTGTTACAACTTATTTTTGCGTGCAATACTTTTCGAGGATGGTAGACATGAAAATTAAGAAAAGGAACAGACTTTGTTGTGAAAATGATATGAGAGTCGCACTTGCCAAAGTGAAGCCGCGCATTTCTGAAGCTGTATCTGAAAGGCAACAGCAAAAATCACATTGATTTGCAATAAATATTATTTATTATATTAGTTATGTTTTTGTGTGAAATTCCTGTTTGTTGGTTTTGTTCTTTGAACACCGTGATTTTGTGTGCACTTGATGCATGGTTAATTTTGTGCACTAACAAAATATATACCTATGTTTTGAAGAAATAATATTTTATTTGTCCAATGTCGAAGGGTTCGGTGAATGCACTGATGAAGCTTGCAGGGTTCAGTACCTCCAATAAGGTTAAGAACGACTGTTTTAAACCAATTTTTTAAAAAAAGATAAATTCAGGCATTTTTCTATCCACTGTGATAAACAGCTGGTGGTGACAGTACAGAAGAAGATGATGTAACAACCTTATGCAATACAAAAAGCACCAATCACACTAAAACCATGTAGAAAAAGAGATGATGCATTCACAGTATATATCTGAATGTGAAGATTACAGAAGCATAAAACAGGTGGAAGCAGAAACACTTGATCTGATCACCATCTGATTTCAGACATAACTGAACTCCTGAAATTAAATTTCTGGAGTTCTCTTGAGAATGAGAATGAGAATATACAGCAGGAAAATGTCAATGTAAATCCGAAGCGAGCCAGTCAGTGTGTTTACGATGTTTCTAATAAGTGACAGATGCAAAATTGAAATACACAAAGAATATAAATTGGATGATAAAAGGAGCAACGCACATACAGAGACGAAGATGTCAACTTGAAAAGACCAAGATCTGAGAGCTTTTAATGAAATGGGCCGGCTTTCTTTCCCAACAGAATTTAAACGTCATAACCTGCCAATTGCTTATTCTGCCCATGTTCCAGACGTTCTCCAGATAATGCCTGACCCAAACAATCTCTAGCTGTGTTCAACACCTAAAAACCTGGGTCCAGACATTTTGAGTTCATGTCTGCAAACTGCTTCAGTAAACCAAAATTCCTTCATGGCCAGTGAAAGTGTCTGTGAGTGTGTGTCCCTCACTGTGGCGTCCTCTCCAGACAGAACCCCAGGGTTTTTGCTCAGGTCCAGATGCAGCAGAGAATTGGAGTAGTCGTCGCTGGAACACAACGCCTGAGACAGAGAAACAACACCTGATGGAGAGGGGACAGACAAGGAGAAAAAATGAAGCGAGGATTCCAAGTTTAATGCACTCATGAATCATTTAACCACCTTATAATCAGCCAAAACAACTTAGAAGCAACTGATAAATAAAACGGTACATGATGGAAGAGGGTAAAGCAAAAAAAGGTAAGTGCACCCTGAAAACAAAAAAACAAAGAAACTCATTCTCTCAGATCAGATCACTACAATTACACCCACATGCCTGAGCCCCTCATTCAATTCCTCAACCTCCAAACACTGAAGCAAAGCACAGAACACCGAGGCAAGTCGAGGATTAAATATAAATTCAATAACTACACGGGAGAAAAAAACAGCAAATGCAACAAATAAGAAGAAAATCTACAAGCATTGTTACTCCTTGTGTGAGATTCATTCTAATGTATCTCCTGCTGGGGAGTGTTTCTGTTAGAAGCCAGCGACTGCATGTGCTACTCTGAAGACAAACTATTCATCCCCCAATTTGTAGCGATCAGGAGGGAAATGAGGGGAAGAGGGGAAAGGGCGTCTAACCCCCCCCCCCCCCTCCATTTACCCATCAGCTGCTCAATTATGCTGCAAGAGGAGACCTCTAGAAGTCATCGGACCTGTGCGACACCATCACGTGTGGGTGCGTGTGTGTGGGAGCAAGGGTGTGAAAGCATGCGTGATGAATCTGTCTGATCACATCTCAGAGAGGTGCATAACCTAGGTGTGTGAGTGTTTTAGAGACAGAAGAAGGAGAGGGAAGGCGCAAGTGTCTGTAAATATTCAACAAAAAAATCAAGAGCCCTTGCAAAGTCATCTCAGCACCTGACGTTCAAGGTCAGCTCCATCAGTCCATTCACGCTGAATCACGGTGTCTATTTAGAAAAAAAAAATCACAAGCGTGATTTCCCCATTTATAATCTAAGTGATCTGGGTACGAAAGCCTTTGTCTTATGTCCATTATCCACTACACACATTTTGTTATGTAGCAGCCTGGAAGGGATAGTTTACCCAAAAATGATAATTCGCTCATTATCTACTCATCACCATGCCGACGATGGAGGGGTGGGTGAAGTGTTTGAGTCCACAAAACACAGTATCAGGGGCAAACAGTGTAGCAGGCGAATCCAATACAACTCAAGATATTAGTGACCTATCTTCAGAGGTAAAAAACATAACATGCCTCCATACTGCTGGTGTGGTGTTATCAAAGTGTCAGAAAACCCTGACATTCATTTTTTTCTGTCGTTTTTTTTTACGTGTTTTCCCCCAGAAACTTCAGAAGTGTTTTGTGGACTCAAACAATTCACCCACCCCTCCACCTGCATAGGTGTGTGAAGATAATGAGTGAATTGTAATATTTGGGTGAACTATCCCTTTAAGGTTCATATACACTCAACGTAAGGGTTAGGGTTACAATTCCGGCAAATCTCTTTTCTTACGTAAAGGCAGCATAAATGAGGCAATATGATAACATCTTATAAATTAAATTCCCCCTCATCAGTCTACATTCAATACCCCACTAAGACAAAGGAACATTTTAATTAGATTTTCTTTACAAATGTGTTAGGAGAAAACAGAAATATCACACTGACGAAAGTATTCTGGCCTTATCCGTCAGTTTTTATGGTATTGTCTGTGGATGGACATTACCAGGTCTTTCCAGGATCTAGGAAGTTCCGGGTTTCTTTTTCCCTCAGGACATGATGCTTATAACTGGGGCCAAACAACTCAATCTTGGTTTGATCAGACAAGAAATCTTGTTTCTCAGACTTCAGGTGGTTTTTTTAAGAGGTAATACTAGAGTGGTGATTCTTGTCTTTCTGGAAGTTTTTTTTATCTCTGCACAAAACGGCCCCGTGTGAACAGCACAAATCGCATGGAATCTGAATTTTTCAAATCAGATGTTAGACACTTTAATAATTGGTGACCGATTTTTTGAAATGCGACCTCAGTCTGAACCGACATGTGACCGGTATCAAAATCCAATGCAGCTTTTATGTCACTCTAGATCAAAATCCCTTATCCTTTAGCTCAGGAGAAGGGGCGGGAGGGAGACACAACAAACATGGAACACAGCTGCGACCGAGGTAGGATGTGGAGGGACAGCTGGTAGTTAGACCTCATAAGTACTTGGGGTGACAAGTCTGTATAAGCAAAAGGCATGGAATTGTAATTAGTCTGTGTTTGAATGTATATCAAGAGAAATATTAAACCATAAACGGTGAACTCTAGAAAGTTTCCAGACTGTTTTGGCTTTTTCCATGTAAGAATTATGGAGGCCACGGTGGCTCTCGGGAGTTTTCAATGCAGCAACATTTTCTGTAGCCTTCAGATCTGTGCCTCGAGGCAGTCCTGTCTCTCAGCTCTACAGACACTTTCTCTTGGTTCTCTCTAACTCTTGGCTTTATTTTTCTTTTGATATGCATTTTTTGAGGGCTAATAAAGATAGATGTAAACCATTCGAGGTCATGTCCAATCTTTTGAATTTATCACAGCTATCATTCAAACCAAGGTATAGAAACATCTCAAAAAAAGAAAAAAGTGTGAGCCAACGTTCAAGTGTCACAGCAAAAGGGACTGAATATTTAAGTGATAATTCACTTTCTTTCCTTTAAAAATTAAGGTTTCACTTTGTCATAATCAGTGTTGGTCAAGTTACTTCTAAAAAGTAATTAGTTACAGTTACAAATTACTTCTCCCAAAAAGTAATTGAGTTAGTAACTCAGTTACCACATTGTTAGAGTAATTAGTTACTCAGCAAAGTAACTGTGGCGTTATTTTTCATGTTTTATAACGCTGTTACGTTCTGTAACCTCTTTAACGTCAAAGATGTTTATATTAACTGATTGAAGAATAAAAACACTATATACAGTATTTTAGAACATTTGGTATTTATTTGAACTCAATAGATTGCAGCCTGCCATATGATGCATAGAATTAAAACATATAAAAATAAATATTGAAAATAAAATTCAAGTGCAAATGTAAACTTGGGTAAAAAGAAACAAAGGAAAATCTGGCCATTAAGTAGTGTGAGAAGTAGTGCCGGTACTTCCAGTTATTGAACGCTACTTTTGAATTTCCCTGGCTCGTCGCCATTGTCGCTGTCTTGAGCTGTAGTCAGAGGGTGCAGTGAGACAGCTCTCTCCACGCAGCTGGGGTGTAATATTGTAACGGATCGAGAGACCCCCCCCCCCCCCCAGAGTGTTGTTTGACAGCCGAAAATGGACAGGAGAAAGCGGAAGTGCGGAGGAAGCCGGCAAAACAGCGTGACCACTATAGCGGAGGAAGTGAAAGAGAGGCAGTGGAAACCCTCGAAACTAAGGAGCGGACCTCTGAGAGAGACTGAGTAAGCCCTGGCCGGTCGGTGACTGCGGAGTCGCTGCCGGTTGAGATCGCCGACTGACCGCTTCATTCAACCAAATTGTAGTAACGCGCCACTTTACATTATCAATAACGATAACGGCGTTGTAACGATGACAAAAGTAATTAATTAGATTACTCCGTTACTGAAAAAGAACTCCGTTAGTAACGCCGTTATACTTAAACGCCGTTACTCCCAACACTGGTCATAATGCACCAAGAGTGGATCAATGAGTGAAAGGGGAGTTCAACTATTTTATATTATAAGGCTAACACATAAAAAGGTCTGAGTGCTTTCTGAACACACTGATTCTGAATACCACAAATACACTTATAAATGCATTCAGCACATGCTCATTCATGCACACACAGAGAGCAGTACAAAGCAGGTGAGTTGCGATACAAAGGTTTTATGTTTTCAACCTGACCCGTAAAGAGAAGCAGATCAAGTCATGTCTTAGAATTGTTAAAATAGTACCATTGAGTTAACAACATTCAGATACTACTAACATCTTTCTGCACGTGTGTATGTACTGTTAAGGTGTGTATTGAAGTTAATGTAACATTTAAAACTGAATTAATTCAAATACAGTGGAAACTGGATGTAGCCATAGCGGAAATAGTGATCAACTGTTTATATGGATCAAAAAGCTTCAGACAGAATGGTTCCTATACAAATGCTGTTTAAATAATTTTGGATATGGTGATCAGGTGATCTGCTTACAGTGTTTATTTTGTATTTTATCTTTTCATACGTTTGGACAAATGTAATATTTTTACAGTTTTGCAGCTCTGTCAGTAATGTACTGCTCCTCTCTGTGTCTCTAGAATTTGCACTGCGCACTGCCAACCGAAACGAGCCAAACCAAGCGGCCCGCCATCCACTCCGGCTCTCCAAACATCGACTTAGTTTAAAGATTCTGTTGTTTATACTCTGTGTGTATTCAAACGTGTCAAATGACACTGTTTGAGTTTGTTTGAGTGCATGTGTTGGTGCGAGAGACAGGCTGAACTAATAAAGAGAGAGAGAGAGAGAGAGATGAAGAGCAGAGTCTGTGTGTGTGTGTGTGTGTGTGTGTGTGTGTGTGTGTGTGTGTGTGTGTGTGTGTGTGTGTGTGTGTGTGTGTGTGTGTGTGTGTGTGTGCCTAAATCATAAGATTTAATAAATGTCTCTACTCTGTCTTTATAAAGTGATTGACCATGTTCAGCAAAATGGCCACAGATTATCAACCCAGTTACAGGATATTTACTTTGATTGTTTTTTAGCTTATTTTTGCAATTACAGCTAATTTGACCTTCTGTCACACAAATTCAATCTTCCACATCATAATATTCCTTACAAAGTCGCACATAGTTGGCTTGGTAAACCTCAGTAAGACCAACTCAGCAAAGAGTAAAATATGCATATAAATATAACACAATAACATAACATAATTCAGTATAGCTTCATTTAAAAATCACTACCTTTTGATGCTAAAAAGATCAAAAATGCTTTGAAATATTCGATAATCCTAAAAACACCATCATGTCCAGGCTCTTAATGAATGGATTTATGTCAGCATCAGTGTTATCTGTTAGATCTGCTGTAATACTCGAGGATGGCTGTATCGTTGGGGATGAAAGAGATAGAACTGGGACACTGCTCTAATGCCTTCGCAGGATTTTAGGGGAAAAACAGATAAACCACTTATGCTTAGGCCTGAATATCATTTGGTGGATGGATCATACTCTCGTGCATCCCTCATTTTTGTTGTCGGTAAATCTCAGCCCAAATAAAACAGCAGTATTACGGTTTGTCACACGCGACTGAAGAACCTGGGTTCAAGCAAACATTTTATCAAAAGCTTTTAAACCATCTGCAAAATTTTTGACATCCATTTATGTTTAATAAGAGCATAGGGTTGAGTGCAGTGTCAGCCACTAGGGTCCGCTGTTTCTCATCAGAGGAGCAATCCTACCTTTGGAGGACAGGGTGGTCTTGGAGAGGTTGAGGAGGCGCAGTCCCTTGTTGAGGCGACATACCTGTTGAATCAGGTTGGAGACTCCTGGTAAAGGAGAGAGGAGACAAAAAGAGGAGCGTAAACAAAGAGAGGAAAGGTGATAATCACGATAAGATCGCCAAAGATATGACTGTGTGAAATTTGGTGCAGCGTGATTTAATTCAAGGGGACTGTTGGGTCTTGGCTTAGGGCCATTCTGGTTTTCTGTTATTTTGAAGAATGCAAGCTTCTTTAATAAATCAATAAAGCAAAGGAATATGCTATAGCGACAGATTAATCTATAATGAAAATCACTGTGTAAATTCCTACACACACCACCTCCTGAGGAGTCAGGACGAGGACAGTAAAGTTAGCCCACGCACAGTTTTGCTGCATAACATAAAAAATGTATTCTATTTCCAATTCATACTCAAACACTGTATATTCTTAAACCCACAAGTACAGTGCAGCTAGAGGAACTTCACACCAACATACCTCAGAGATCACTCTCTCCCACATACTAGGTGCAGAGACAATCCCATATGAATACCTACTAAATGTCATGCTGGATTACATAACATTTAGTGGCAGTTTGACAATGTGATCAAACACATTGTACCAATGATGAAAATACAAAAGGCTCTGCTTCATAAATAAATGTATTCATTGGAATGCCAAACTTTGTTTCCTGGCTCCTGCATATTTTAATGGCTTTCTCAGTTTTTATTATTAATGTGCATCTTCTGAACTCTTTCTTTGAAAAACAGAGAAACACACATTGTAACCACTGCAAGCAGTCACAGCGCTGAAGGTCACTCTCTGATGTGGTTATACTGAAGGTACAGTATTATTCTGATGAGGGCTGCAGCACTTTTTTGTAATCTGTAATCACACACACTGTCAGTGAGTTCACACTCGTCACACAGACACACACTTACACACACACACACGTGGCAGTAGCTGTGACCAATAACGAATTGAAACGAGTGGAAGAGACATGGGTCAGAGAGGAGGACAGAAATTCGCTAATGAGTGAAGCGCACAAATCCAATCCGCACACTCTTACTGTCATCACTTCACACTCACATAGGGGAAAGGTGTGTAGTGATTCAAGTGTGTGCGTGTGTGTGTGTTTCCATGTGCGTGCGCGCAGACGAACATAAGAGGTACAATTTGTGTGGCAAGTTGTGGGCGAGAGTGAAAAAATATATGAAAGCATTTCTCTAAAGAGAAGGAGCAGGCACAGACATAGAGAGAGAGAAATAAACGAGAGACAAAGATGAAAACACTGTGAAACAGGGAATAAGGCTTCTTTGAGGACAGAGATTGAGTTTGAATTCTTTGAAAACAAACAAAAGCTGCGGCGAAGTAAAAGCAGGGACCCTGAGAGAGATGGCGGTGGGAGGGAGACAGAGTCCACAGAGTGAGGGCCGGTACCTTGGTTGTCTAGAGTGTTATGAGCCAGGTTGAGGGAGTGGATCATAGAGGCCGGGTTCTCTGAAAGAGCCGACGCCATCTTCTGCGGGAAATCCCTGAAGAGAAACATTAAAAAGGAAAATTAACTTTATGATATGATTACCAATTCAATATTGGTCTGCAGGACTGGACAGCTTCCCCATAATTCACCTTCATGCATCAGATAAAGTTAATAAAACTAAATATATCTTGGTGATGACTGTAAATGGATTTGGTCGTTGCCAACCTGGTCAAATTGTTGGCCATTAAATTGAACATTATTTGGATTTAATTAGGATTTTTCCTTACTCAAATAATGATTTGTCCAGCTGCAAATGTTGCCATCTTGCTGTTTCCTGTAAATAAGCACTAATGAACCTGCTGTGTGATACCGGCCAACAGCACCAAGCAGCAAAGAGTCAGAACTGGCAACAAGCTGCTAAATATAAATAATGCAGCTTCTAAAATGTCAGATAGTTTCATCAGGAACTGCTGAAAGTCAAAACAGAGCTGAAGTAGGCTAAATATGAGAGTCTTTATTCATCAACAGTATATACTCTTTGTGTAGTATGTTCTTATATTTTCATATTTTGCATAGTTATTTATGTACCTGATATTTTGCTTATGTAACACAGGACTTTCCCAGTTTGGGATCAATGGAGTCCATCTATCCATCTATCTACCGTATCCACTGTATCTATTTATCAATCCATCATTCTATCTATCGTTTGCATCTATTTATCGTATCTTCTGTATCATCTGTATCCACCATATTTATCTACCATACCGTCCATATCTTTCTTATCTAACTTCCTTATAAACTGTATCTGTCTATCAATCAATGCATCTATATTCATTGTATCTATCCATCATATTAACCTACTTACCTACCCATCAATAAAATCTAACCATCTATCGTATGTATTGTATCTACCTATTCATCACATCTATCCATCTATCTATCAATCTTTTCTACCCATCTTTTCATATAATAAACCATAAGTTCTGTAAACTCCATTTCCATCTATCCATCTATATATTCATCCATTGGCCAGAATAATAACCCCTGAATACTGATTCTGACTGCTGGATGCATAAAAAGTCAACAGCTAGCTAACATGATCATTATAAACATATTCTTATGGTGATAATTCACCATTTTAATTGTGATTTTTATTACAGGCTCTTCCCAAGCACTACACCAACAGCTGATCATTCAAGTGTAATATACTGCGTGACAAAGGATAATCAAACAGTGTGTGACCTAAACGTATTTAGGTCTTTTATTTATACTTCCTGATATATTTAAAACTAACAATTAAAATAATTGAAATATTTAAAGGGGATCCTTGGGCAAAAAAGTAAATAAAATAAAGAACTGTTGGAGAGAATTTCGCACCTTGTTTAGCCCTACGAGGCAAATTGTGATTTGTGAAAATGAGCGATACAAATAACATTAGATTGATTGTTTGAGTGAATGATTGTGAAGATCTTACAGTGATCTAGGATCCCTTCACAATTTACAATTACTTTAATATTGTTTATTTAAAATCACATATTAGAAGGTGTAAATCAAGGGGAGCCTGTTAGGTCACATCCTGTTTGATTATCTGACATCACGCAGTATATCATTGTTGAATATTCAGCTTTTGGCGCAGTGCTTGTGGAGCGCCTGTTAGAAAAATCGTCCTCAGTATTGAAATTGATTAAATAGAGGGAATGTATGAGAACTTGGTAACTTCACCCTGCAGTAAATCACTGTGCCTTGAGGCAGTCTATTCATCTCAATTAATGCTAAATAAGGAAAGTGCTCTTCTAAATTATACTAGTCGTGCGTAGAAGGTCTAATGTCTTGCCAGGTAAAGCCTGAAATTTCACTCGTGTTTCAGCGGAGAAAGACTATACACCTGCGAGAGTCACGCACAGAGAGGGGGGCTTTACTGCAGCTTTACTGGATGAAAGAGCAGAGGTTAGGGGAGGTGAGAGCCTGTGAGAAAAAAAGGAGGAGAGACTGAACGGAAAAGGTCAAGGCAAGGAGGGAAGGGAGGAGAGTGGGAGGGTGATGAGTGGAGAGGTGAGATAGGTGAGAATTGAAGATACAGGAAAAGGAGAAAAGGAGAGAAGGGGGAGGATGGAAAGGACAAAGGAGGTGGAGAGGTGGGGAAGTGGTTGACAGGTGACGGTGTGAGGTGGAGAAGAGGGGAGGTGATCAGATTTAACAAAGGGGAGGTCGACAGGCGGGGCTGTTTATCATTAATACTGAGTCAGGAGAGAGGAGACCTACGATTTGAGTCCTGCGTTCTCCAGAGTGAGCTCCTCCAGACTGTTGGACTTGCTCACTGTGTGCAGGACCTGGTCCACCACCTCCGACCCCTGAAGAAGAGAAAAGACAAACACATAAACCCCTGACTGACTACAAGCAAGAAGATTTGACATTGTACGGGCAGTTTGATGAAGCAGTAACTTATATGCATTAGGTTCAATATATATATGATGAATATTATATGGATTCCAGTTGAGGGCCAAACCTACTCACTGCATATACACAATATTCCCCAAAATGTACACTTAAAACGGTATTATAATTTTGTCTCACCACCCATTAGCTTCTGATCTTAAATGAGTTTCTAAATAAAATCATTCTGTAAGGGGCTGAATATTGTGCATTCATTGCTTTTCTCTCCTTATCTCACTGTGGAGGACTTCTGTGAAAAAAAATAATGTATTAACATTTGATTCAAAATCTGTTTGTGTGGTTAATTGCTTTAATTCCTTATACCTAACTCAGTAGTGGATCTAGAATTTTCCTTAATCAGTGGTCCTGAAGGGCCCCCTAGCAATTGATTCAAAAGCCACACATCATTGATTAGATTAGACATGCTGTGTATTCCAAAAAATCTTTGTTGCAAGTTTTGTTACTATGTGACTAGTTTATCAAAAACAAGTCTACTAACAGGACAAGCGCACTTCATGGGCCAATCAGATTTCAGCTGGGGCCAGGGGGGCACTGGACCCTGGATCCGTCCCTGAACTGAGAGTTAGTTGTTTAGAAACAAGTATCTTATATTTGTTTTTAAAAAAGGTATCCTGTAGAGTTTCTCACAGCTTCATGCACAATGCAGCATTTTTAAGATGTTGGTCTCACACACAGACTTGAATACAAATGTGGTGTAAATAACTCCAGTTTTAAAATATTCAAAATGAAATCCGTACTGCAAATGTTGTACAAAAAAGAAATACCCTTTTCCCCTTTATTAAAATTCAAGGGCAACCAGAATTTTTCTCTTTAGTTTTTGTACTTGTCTCTTGGAATCTATTGCACATGAAAGCAACGTTTGTGTGTGGGCACTTGCACCCCCCCTCTCGCCACCATTGAACCATTTCTGTGAGGAACTTTGCAGAGAAAGTAAAAAAATATCTCTGCATCCATCCACTTATTTGGATCCGCAACAGAATATATGTTTTTTTTAGGTGACCAACACTTTATATTTAACAACTTGTTGAGGTTGTTTGCAAGGAATTCCACAAGACACCTTTAGAATTGCAAAACCAAATTTTAAGGGGTTTTAATGATCAATATATTTAGTCTAGTGCATTTCAAATTATATTTATCTGTTCAACTTGGTAAAGACTCTTCCCATGTAATTCCCCTTTGATGCCTGCTACTTAGTCTAATGCATGTTATGAATATTTAATCACATTATCTAGAATTGGTACATTAAACTTTGCAGATGAGCACGTGACTCAGCATCCTCTTTTGACCTTGTTTATCCATCTGCCATTTGTGACATGCAAAATGTTGATCAATACTTCGAGCCTGTTTTACTTCTTCACATTGGACAGAAGTTTGACTTAAATGGTTAATGAATAAGTTTAACAATTTTTTATTTCAAACATATAAAACTTTATTCTGAAAACATTCAGGCTAGAAGGGGAAACGTAAGACGAGGACACTTATTGATGGTCAGCATCTGGCAAGAAGATTTACAAGTGAGGAAGATAAAACAGATAGTTACTATGCGCATGTCTTTGCAGTACAGCTTGGTGAACCAGGTGTTGTATGCAATGGCTGCCACAATCACTGCCAAGTCCCTGGAATAAATACAGACACACAAACACACACAGACACACACACACACACACACACACACACACACACACACACACATGCATTAGAGATAAAAATTCAAATCTTTAAATTAGCAAACTCCATCTGCTCAGAACCATTTGATGTCATTGATCCATAAATTCATATTATCGCAGGCCAAACTTTTTCTATGCTCCCTGTTTGGTAAAAAAAAAAGCAGTTCATCACAGTGACAAGGAGAACGCTACGGGCAGGGCTGCTTTCTAACAGATGAGTGATGCTGCAGCCCTGCTGGGGAGGAGAAGTGAGGAATGAGGGGGGAAAATGAAAGAAAGTGAGAGATGTGAAGATCGATGGCTGGGTCAGTGGATTATTCAATAAAGCCACAGTCTGATCCCGGCTACAGACCTCAAATACTGCTACATCTAGTGGTACATAAACAGGCACAGAGCCCACAGACAAATGTGTGTGTGTGTGTGTGAGCTACAAGCAAAAAGTGAGGGAAAGAAAAGAGAGTCAGAGTTTCAGAATCCTCCAAGGTCCAACTACAGCCACACTGCCGCTACACCTGCAATACATCATCAGACAAACAAGCAGAGGCACAGAGAGAGAGAGAGAAAGAGAAGGGGCTCAGAGACAGGGGATAAGACCAGGGAGCGGAAGAACGAAAGAGAAGGGTAGAGAGAGACAGAGGAGGAAATATAGCATGAAGGAGGAATAAAGAGTGTAATCTAGCCAGGGAGGGTGTGTTGCCAGTAACGGCAGTAGCCAAACCATTACACTGTATCTCAGAGGAGTAAAATGACTACAGGCTGTGTTCCTTTTTCATTACCATGCCAGCCATCAGACCAGTCTATACTGAGAGTGTGTGTGTGTGTGTGTGTGTGTGGGCAGATGATGCACACGTCAGGATTCATCATCAGCACTGTTGATTCCAGTTTTGACAGCAGGACATGTAATTGACCTCTATGATGTCTCACTCAGTCATGCATGTGTGTTGGTGTTTATGTGTCGTCCTGTACTCATACATGAGGACACACCAGCGCAGCAGGTCAATCTGGTGCTGTTTACTTCTTCACACGGATCAGTTCAGGTTTCAGACTTGGGTGTAATGGGATTAGGACTGTGGTAGTTGGGTTTACAGTTAAATGCCTTTTGCCTAATTAAAGTAAAATGGCAGAGGTGGAATATAATAGATGGTTTTCACAAGTTCAGCTACAAAACCTTGTTACTGTGTATCATTATGTAAGGCCAGACAAGAACAAATTAAAAGTACAATGTGCACAAAGGTCCTTTTTTACATTCTAGCACAGTGCACTCATTTAAAATGCATGTAGCGAATGCACTAAGGGTTGCAAATTAAAGCAATTGTTTGCCAGTGAGGGAAATAAGCTAATTAGTTGTTCTTGCCGAGTTAGATGAGTTTATTGATACTGGTATGTAACTACAATTAGCAGCCAGTTAGCCAGTTAAAAACACTGTTAACATGGAAAAACTTCTGAATCGGCCAATATAGGTCTGAATTCCCACTCATTAAGACACAGAGTGTAAAAAAGACTTGTGGTCAAGTAATGAAAAAGTGTCAAACTACTTTGTGTTTTGATAACTACAAGGGACCTCTGAGAGAGCACACCTCCACTGATGTCCTTTCTCGCCATCTCATCGCCATGTTTCCCATCAGCGGGGCCCTCCATTTTGTCTGGTTGCGGTGTAATAAGCAACAAAACAGTTTTTTACATTTCTCATAATAACATAAGATATTTCTTCTCCTTGATGTTTTGCTCCATTGCTGCATTGTATAGTTGTGTGCAGCACTATTTACTTTGCACTCGTGTAATTATTCAGTGAACAGTAGGTGTTTGTTTTGTCTTTTGGAAAGAGCGAAAATTACCCGCCCTCATTTCCAGTCTTTATGCGAAGCAAAGCTATGAAGCTCCAGCTACATAGTTTATTTATGAGTGGCATCAACCCTCTCATCAAGCTCTCAGCACGAATACGCATTTCCAAAAGCTTCAAGATACTCCTTTAAATTCACATTATTATTTATACCCGTGCATATGTTTGGGAGCAGCCCAGGATTAATGTCACAAAGATTGTGATTGTGTGGCACACATTTGCCTATGCACCTAATGTGGAACCTGTAGAATCACATGAGCATGTCCGTTTTCTATCATTATGGACCATGCAACCCGTCATGCACAGTAAAACTTAACTTTATTAGGGAAAAAAATGGAAAGACCCACTAGAAAACCCAAGTACTGCAATATTTAATACAGCCCACATTAACACTGTGGGGACAATTAATATTTATAGCACTACCCTGGCCACAGAAAAGGCACATTTTGGCCTAATCCTTGGCACACGAGTAAAGGTCAGAGGGCGGTAAATTTAATTGTAAATCATCCTCTGAAAAAATTAATATAAATAAGAAATTTCAAAGCTATTTGAGCGCTGGCAGGATTAACCGACCATTTTCACCAATTGGATTTTGCAGCTTAAAATTGTGCCGTGATGTACAGAATCTTAACAGAGAATGACTTGGTTGCTGTGAGGTGGATATAGTAGCACTGAGCTGTGGAGCAGCATCTGCTCCAGTATCAAAAACAACAACAAAATAACCAGAGTTGGAGAAAAGTTTTAGACTGCATCCACACTATTTGTGTGTGTCTTTGTGTGTTTGTGTTCTCAAAATCAAGATTACCTCACTAGGGCAGTGAGGCAAAACAATATCTCTCTCACTTACAAACAGAAATGTACAATTCACACACATTCACACACATTGTACTTTTGTCTTAGGGAGGACACTATTTGGGATAATACAGTCCCTAGCATATGACCCTAACCTTAACCATCAAAACGCAATGCCTTAACCTTTCTTTAACCTAAAACTAACAAAAATCTAAGCTTAACCCAAACCTAAACCTAAATTTCACCTTAATGATATATGTTAGTTGGGGCTTTTTGTCATTTTTGTCTGCACAAGATGATTAATACCTGGCAAACACATCCACACATCTTTCTCTCTATAGTTTTGTGAACACTCATTGACATTATGCATTCCCTAGCCCCTTATCCTAACCATCACCACTAAATGCCTAACCCTCACCCTTACCCTAGCCTAACCCTTTAACCTAACTCTAACCTAAACCTAACTCTAACCCTACCCTAAAATCAAGTCTTAACCCTCAAAACGCCAATATAATTTGTAAGGACCAGCCAAAATATCCCCACAATGATGTGATAACTATATATAGCCATGCCCACACACACACGCCTTACTGTATTAAAATTCAGCTTGCAGTGACCAGACAGGACAGGAAGAGTGTGCATTTCTATGTGTGTTTGAGAGAGAGAGAGAGAGAGAGAGAGAGAGAGAGAGAGAGAGAGAGAGAGAGATAGAGGATTTAGAAAGAAAGAACGAGAGAAGTGAAAAGAGGTGAAAATACAGGAAGTGGAAAAACAAGAGGATAAGACAGGGCCAGAGATAAAAAGGTGTCCGCTTTCGGTTAGGAGGGCTGAGGACAGACGGTGTTTGGACAGACAGCAGTCAGCAGAAAAAAAGCACCATCCTGTCACTGGCGGTAACGCTAGATGGGATCAATCAAGGAAAGATGGAGGGCGAGGAAATGTGGAGGGACACGGAGGGGAAGAAGAGAGTAATGCACCACAGCCTCTCGCACACAATCGTGGAAATGACCCATTCATAGATAGTTTCTTTGGTCACAACCACATTTCCTTGATTGATTTCTTGCATTGCTCAGATTATTGTAACTCTTTTTGTCAAATCTTTGCTTTCTCTGTTAATTTGGATTTGATACAACCTCTCTAGAAAAGCAGGGAAAATCTTTAGCATTGAGCTGTGGGCTGAAGGGAACAATATATTACAGGAAGCGCCTAAAAAAACTGAATAAGCAGACAGCCTACACTGCACAACCTTTTACTTTATCACACACCATATAAAATAATGCAGGAAAAACCACAGTTATGCAGTGATTTTTGCTCTCAATAAGAAATGTATTAATATATTCATGAGTTGCTGCTGCAATCACGCTTCTATGAATGGCTTTTTGATTTAGCAGCATCGCAAAGCTTGGCTTCTGCGATGACACATGCATTTTGTAAGTGTGGATGTATCCTTTCAGTGCTGTTTTTGTTGCTGCACAGAAAAGCAGAAAGAGTCTATAGAACTCAGGGTTTTCTGAGAAAAAAGAACATCCTTCAAAACAAAGAGACAAGTTAGGCTGAAATCTCCATTTGCATGTCAGCTGTCAAATCTTTTCATGATCGGCAGCGTTCGAGCGACACACTCTTCCTCAATATGTCTGTGCAGGGAAACAGGGGACTTTAGAAGCGAGGAAGAGGAGTAGACATATGGCATCTTACAGCTGTTTCCGAGCCCTGGATTCGTTCTCTGATAAGCACATCATTCTCCTTCTCTATGATCTTCTCAAACTTCGAACAGCCCCGAACAGAGGCAAGAGGACAGAAAGGGAGCCAGAGAGAGAATAAAAAGACTAACACACTCAACATTTACCCAGGGAGGGTCTTGTTAGACAAATAGCCAGACTAATGTCAGATAAGGCAGCTCAGGCTGACAGCTGATGAGACATAGCATCGTCGGGGGAAACGGTTTTGCAAAACAGGATGAAGAGGAAGCATCGTCCAAAAGCTAACTACAGTCAGGAAGTATTAGCACAGTGATGCCTTTTTATTGTTTCGGGTCTGTATTTCAGCACCGTGGCTTCAAGTGAAATAAGCAAGGTGTTTCTTTTCAACCTCCGTTAAAATCATGAATACCTGCATGATTACTGGAGGAGAACTGCAAATGGATTTTAGTGATACGGAGTTCCATTGAATATGACATGTGCAGCAACATCTAGGGGCAGCAAATATGCTCCGAAGTAACTTCTCTGTCAGACATGCAATCCAAGAGCAACTCATACACAAGAAAGACACCCAGACAGAGAGAGGATTATGGGAAGGAACTGCATCATACATTGTTTTAACCAGTGCAGTACCGGCACTTAACCTGCCTGTTTAGAATGGGTTGTTCTTATCTCCTGTGTTAATGCTCCGGAACTACTTTAGAATCGTTTCTTGTCATTAGTGAGTCCTCTTCAAACAGTTCAACTATATACTGTCACTTTTTTTATTGTTTCTGTCAGATGTTGTGTGAAGTCTTCGATACAGAGTGAAATTAGATTTTGTAGTAAATGCTTTTTATAAAACAAAACTGAATTTGCTTTGTAACTATTCATATGTGTGGCTTTTATGAGTTTGAATAATATGTCGGCTATTTCTGAGGTACATTAAGAAATCTACAAAATATTCAGACCCAATTTCACAACTTTTCATAATGATAATTTTGTAATTCAGCTCAGTATAAAGCCTTACAGCGGCAACATAAAAGAGGAGGTTTTCTGAATGTTCTCGCCATGACGGAGATCAGCAGCTGTGAAAGTCTGTCTCAGACCATATTGGAAATGGTAAATTATCAAAATTATCTGGGGGCAATTTTCACCTGATGTTCGACTCAGTTGACAACAGCTGCATTAGTTTATCAGGGGACGTAGGAGAAGACATGTTCAAACAGACTGAACATAGAGCATGTCCAAAATCACACATGCCAAGTGTGAAGCCGGTAAGACGAATGCATCGCAAAATATGCAAGACAGACAGATGTGGGTAAATAAATTAGGCCAAAGAAAAGTCAGTAATATTCTAAAACTCAGTGCATTTGTATAGTGAGACTAAAGTTTTTCCTTGATCTCATCAATGCCCCAAACATATAGCTGGTGTGTCTCTGTATTTTAGCGAGTCTCATTGCTCCCTCATCTCATCTTCTCTGCAGATTTACACTTATCCCGCCCCCACTCACACACGCAGAAATACGGACGCAGAAGCAGAGATGAGAGGTGCTGAACAAGGCGGTGTATGTCGAGCAGTGAAGACCAGAATAATTTCTGGGACAAAATATCATCCAACAAATATGTGTTATCATGACAGGCCTACCTTAATCATTTTAATAATGCACCAAGTTAGAGGTTTGCTTATTCCGTTTACAGCTTTAGTTCTTTGAGAATTTCTATCCCGGCAAAATTTGTATTGTACATGTAACTATCTTTAACTGAATCGGAATTTGGGAAAATCTGTGGTGATCACCAGCCCTTGAGAAATACCCAATACATATGGCAACTGTCAAGAAAAGGTATAAAAGGTGTATTATTGCGGTGCCAAAAGGTGCAGTGAAAGATTTTGGCTGCACCTAAATTATGATCTGGTGCAACTAAATGAAAAAGTTGGTCTGGAGCCCTGGTTAAGTTACTGCAGCAATGTTTCATCTTTATTGAAGAAATATCACATAGTGAATTATCACATTCCCAGTGAATGCTTGTCATTAAGAATTATGGGAGTCTACATCTGTACTGGACCTTTCAGTTCTTTCAGTAACTACAGTAACAGGACAAAAGGCCCCTTAAACAAATGAAATACAGAGGATGACTGCATTGTAATTCTGGCAGAGCATGACAAAGGATCATGCCTGATGTCTGCTGATGTCTACGGGTTACAAACAGGCCAGACAGTAACAGAACTGACACATATCTAATATAATGAGTTCGTGTCCAATTACTCTCTGTCCCCTGAACGCCCCGTGGAGCTGATGTAAACAACCCCAAATTAATGCTGGAATTCATCACTTAACCCCTGCTGTCAACACTTCGTTTCAAATCCAATGTGCTGGAGAACAAAGTTAACACACACAAACACTGCACTGTATAGCTGCAGTCTATGTTTGGCATGTGTTTATGTATCTCTCCAATCAGCGCATGTTGGTTTGTCGTAATGAGCCTGAGTGTAGTTAAGATGTCAGTAATCTGTGTCACCTGCTGTCAAGATGGCTGAAATCCAGTAAGTTGAACTCCCTGTTGTCCTGAGAGTGGTAGATGGTGTCAACATCCTGTAGTCGAGATGCGGGGAAGGAAAAAGAGAAGATGAGAGAACAGAATAAACAAAGAGTAACAGAAAGTTAGAGAAAGAGTTAGGGACAGCAACATGAAAAAACATCCTAGCTTTCCACAATAGATAAAAGAAGCTGAAGATCAAATGAAAACACAAAAACACGAGGAACAGAAGCGGCTTTAAATAGCTTTGTCCTCACCCATTGCACTTCTTCCTTGCAGCCAATCCCATTGTAGTCGCAAAGGGCTTCATACGTCTCCGAAAAACCTCCTTGAAGATGGAGAAACCAATGATAACAGATCAGAAATAAGCGACAGGACAGAAAAGGGCAGACGACATCTAACTAAGGAGTGAAGAGTGCGAAGTGATGCAGGCCGAAGATGAAAGAGGAAGTCAGGGAGAGCAAGACAAAGATGGTCAGAAGGGAGAGCGAGACAGAGATTAGCTGTAAATATTGAGGTGAGATGAAAGTATCGCACCATGAAAGAGCTCTGGCTGTAGATTAATAGGATTACGAGCAGAAAGGCAGTGCACCAGGCAACACTGGTCTTCTGACCCACTTAACGATGAGTCTCCAAAATGATTTGGCCTGAGTCAGTGAGGCGACGAATGGACGGCCTATAAAGTGGGTGTATAGCTGCTTTCAGACACGCACTGAACTTCAGACATTTTCCCAAAAAGTTCTGGAGGGTTTGTACGTGAGAACGCAAATGTCAGAGCCGAAGATCAAGGATTCAAATATCTAAGGATGAAAATGAGGTGGCATACACACTTCAGATGCCAATGAAGTCGTCAACTTAGGAAGACAACACGATTTGAGAGCAAAGGGTCTACGCCGGCGTTGATGTGCTTCAAACAAAAACAGGGGAAATATCAGGTCATGTCCTGCGTCCTGCCCCCTGCATTTTCTAGCCGGAAGTACAATATGTGTTGCATTAAAGTCCTGGCAAACTCCAGAAATTCTTCAGACCAAATTTTCTGGACATTTCCCGGAGTTTCTTTTCTCATGCATTTGGTCCACAAGGGAAAGGTAGCAGACTCACCACAGGTTTTCTGAGTGTCCAGCGACGATTCAGACGTTGGTGAAAACTTGTGGCTTCCATCAGTCAGATCTCCCTCGGCTCGACAAATAGGAGGACTGGAAGACAAGAGGTGAAAACAAGGTGAGGGTTTAAGACCATGCTAGCAGCTTCATAAATGTACTGTACTGTAGTTAGTGCTTTGAGCTAAATGCTAATAGAAGTATATGCTAACATGCTTGCAATGCCAGTTCTAGGACATCAATGTTTAAGAGGAATAGTTAGTCTACCATGTTCACCCGATCGTAGTGCCCAACATACGAATATTCTAAACAAGCACTAAAGTTCAAGTAAAGCTGAGGGTGAATAGTCATAAGCATGATGTTTCCCCCCGTTTTTACAGCAACAAATAACTAATTAAAACCAAACTTATCAGAAGAAATAGCTCTTGTACAAACATCGGTGTGATAGGAACACACTTTTTAGTTTGGCCCACGTCCCATCCACTAAGATGGATGAGGAGGAGTTTATGACCTATAGTGCAGAAGCCAACAGAGGGCAGTCAAGAGGATTTGGCTTCACTTTTAAATAGCTTTCATGTCAATAAAATTCATCCAAAGGGCATATTTCATGGTCATTGACTGGTTTTTTAGACATTCTTAATTAAAAACACAATTATCAACCTCATGGTGGCGCTATGTTTTTTCACTAAATCAAAAAGTCCATCCTGCACACTTGTGGACTCCATAAATAAAAATCAGCCTTTTCCCATATAGTTTTGCAGATTAAAACAATCCAAATTATTCAGTTGGAACCCTTAACGACACTAATAGGCAAATACAACAAAATTATTTGATTCGTTATTTCTGCACCCAAAGCAGCCTCTGGGAATCTGCACAAAATCTGCTTGGACTTGAGGAATTGTGGGTTTGGACAGTTATCAGCAATCACAGATGTTGTGTGTGTTGTAGACTCAGGACATTTGAATTCAGCCAAAGCTGTGAGGTGCCTCCTTATAAGAATCGCAGCAGATTTGTAAGAGACAAGGAAGCGAGGGAAACAGGTTCACACTGGAGTCGTCTCAAAACAACTGGAAATTAATGTAGCTTGGCAGGCAGATTTGGCCCACTAATCCACACGTTCAGCTGTTGTAGCGGAGGCTGTGACACACAGCTTGTGGAGGCAATTAAGGGACTCGAAGTGGCAGAATGTAGTCGTTCTTCATATCAAGAATAATGTTGTCTGAAACTAAAGAAAGCCAAACAAAAAAGTCAAAATGTGATGAAGAGCACCTTGAGACAGTGGTGGAGTTTTGCAATGACAACCTGAGAGTAGTGTAAAGGGAGATTTCCTTTCCATAAACTTTAAAATTAAGACATTTCATCTAAAGAGAGGACAGAAAGTAAGATCAGATTAATTTTTGTGGATATTTATGACATTTAAGGTTGATTGACTGATGTGATGTAAGATGTATTGTATATATAGTGCTACTTTGGTTGGTGGAGGTCAGGTCTCCCACATTGTGGAATAGAAACTTTAAACGTGTATGTAGTTACACCACAAAATGTATAAAATGGAAGACATGACAGTTCCAAAAATGGGAAGCCGGAGTGTTCAGATTGCCACTGGTAGTATAGGTCATAAATTATTCTTCTTCCATGTTAGTGGATTGGACATGGACCAAATTAAAGGGATAGTTCACATAAAAATGAAAATTCCCTGATTAGTGACTCACCACTATGCATTTGGAGGGATGGGTGAAGTGTTCAAAGTCTACAAAACAATTAAGGTATTTCAAGGGTAAACAGTGTAGCAGCCAAAGTGCCCCCTTCTTCAGACGTAATAAAACAGAAAAAACACAACATGCCTTGATTCTGCTCCTGTGGTGTCATCCAAGTGTTCGCAAGCCACAACATTAATATTCGCCTCGAAACAGTGTCATTTAAATTGTGTTTTAAGTCAAATATATTTTACCTAAAGATGGTATCTTGACAGATGAGACTGACTCAGGATCGGTCAAGCATGCGTTTCATTGTGACCTCTTAATGTTGGCTCCACACCACAATCAAACTCTGCAAACTCTGGATCCTAATGCGAAAGATGGCAATGTTCATATCCAGGATCTATGGCTTCATTTTTGGATAGTGGGAGACAGTGGAGACGTGTTATCCATCATACAGTCTATGAGTTACTGACAAAACTGTCCCCGCACTCTTGTTTTACCTATAGCTCTAATGTGAGTTTAAAGGTAAGACCAGGAGAAAAGCCTGCCTTACAATATCTAAGGTCTGAGAACAAGCTGTACGGCACAACGATGGGAAAGGAAGAGCAGCTGTCCTGAGTGGGAGGCCACAATGTTAGACTTTGAAAACCGCTGCACCAGACTAAAATAATGGTATCAAAGTCATTAGGAAGTCTCCACTGGGCTCCGTGTATGTCTCTACAATCTTTTAAGGCGGTCCATCAAGTGGATATGACAGATTCTTCACTCTGGAACAAAGCAGTCACCCAACCAATGCACACAGTGCCATCCCTAGAGCCACGCTGCTAGCATGGCGGTGAATTTATCATTTTTCATTTATTTTTATTTTCTTTTTAGGAGAGGCACTATCCTTGATGTTTGAATAGTGTAACTAGAAAGACTCTGGTCCAAATTACAGGTTAGGAGGAAATTTGGATGGTAAATATTATGCTTTTCCTTCCCTAGGCGCTCACTGCTGTAGTGCCCTTGAGCAAGAAAACTCTGAACACCCTGCTGCTCAAGTGGAGTTCTTCAGTACCCTAGAGACAACGCACTGATACAACAATGTTCCCAGGTGTGAGGGAGGAAACGAATAAAACCCTCCATTCCCTGCCAGCACTTACCCTGCGAGGCATTGTACAATAAAATGTCAGTCTCAGACAACGGTGTTAAAAAAAGCTGCCAAAAAGTATTTCACTTTCAAAGATTCAGAGTTTAAATTGACTTATTCCAATAAAACAAAATGCATCTGCAGAGTTTTCCCAAAATCATAACTCTATCTTGAATAGGTACAGTGCAAAATAAATGATCATGTCACTGCACTATACATAAACTGCTAGAGAAGACTGGATCTGCTGAGGAGTGCAGGGTAAGGGTTGGACCCTTTCTGACTCTGTGGTGGAATCGCCCATCCTCGTTCGAGTGGTCTCCTGGGGCATGAGCATCTCGACTACTGACAGGAAACACCTGGAGGTGGTGGGAGCGAGGGATTAGGAGCTATAGCTATCATATCTGATGAAGACCCAGTCCCAACCCCTGCAGGACACCATAGCAGCACTGGGCAGCTCCTTCACTGAGAGACTGATTAATCCAATATCTCTGAAGGAGAGTTATTTTAGGTCCCTGTAGACCACAAACACCTTTTATATCTAACTCAGATATTCAACAACTTAAAATGACCCAGACCCTTACCCCAGACCATCTCCTTACCCTCGACTCCTAACCCTAAATTCCTAACCCTAGACCCTTAGCCCTAACCCTTAACCTAACCCAATATCCTTAATCCTAAATCTAGAGCCTACCCCTAACCCTACACAAACCAAATAATAATCTGTGTGCAATTTTAATATTAAACTGCATATGTGTTACTCAGTTTATATTTTTTATACATTGTAAATACGTCTATTATTATAGTTCCTTGTGTTAAACTTATATTTATTACCTTATAGACTAGCTAAACTGAGTCTGTATTTCATATCACCTTTTTGTTGCTGCAAAAATATGTGTATAATTTCCCCATAGTTGGACAAATAAAGGACTATTGTATCTTAATTGGTTGGAGACCTGTTTTTCAGCTTCAGCTGAGAAAGATAAGGCGTAGAATGTGTTGAAATAGCTTCTGACTTTGCTTTAGTGGTAGATAAATACAAAATAAACTGTCAAGGTTCCCGTGGAATGCAGTTTAAAGCCACTGTCGTTCGCTGCAGCAATTACAGACAAAGGCACACACTCAAACAAAAGCCTCCGGTAAGCAGAAAAAGAATACATTCTGACATCACAAAGTAAATACTGTGTTTGTACATAATGCTGTGCTGTACCTGCTTTGGCTTTTTGATGGGATTACACCGTTTTACTGTCGCATTCAACACTTACCATCCTTAATCCCATTTGTCAACGAATCACACACACAGACACACAACACCTAACCACATCCGTGACCTTAATCCCCACCTCCTCTCCACAATCATCATCCGCCTCTGAAGCGTGAGTGCACGTTATCGTGATGCCCTCTGCATTATGCACCTCAACACAGCGGCACCAATCCGTTACAAGGCTGCACAAATCAAACACCACAACACAACTTCCCGCCTTCTCTTCTCCCCCTCTCCCTTTATTCTCTTTAAATGTTCTCGATGGAAGCAATCACAGGCTGTGGCTCTAATGGAAAAGAGCCATTCTGAAAGATGATAGAGTGCAGAGATAGCCTTGTGCAGGTCAATAGCCGGAGTCTAGTCAATCCCATTGCTCTTAGAAATTGTAGATGAGGGAATACACTCTGTGCCTTGCTCGCTCACCCATACATCCACAGGACCTCGGAACAAAAAATGTCCGGGACTGGAACTTAACTGTATCCAGGCTTCAACTGTGTGCAAATGGATTTTTGACTGGAGGCCTGTGTCTACAGCTCTGTCAGGGACTGTGTGTTACTGCTACTCACTCGCTGCGCTACACCATCTTCTTAAGACAATAAAAAAGAGCCAACACAATGCCTCCAGGTAACGGCCTACTCAGTGTCAGCCGGCTGATTTAATCCCAGTGATTGCTGGGTGTTAAAGTCGCCTGTGACACAGAAATGGGTCGGATGGAAACTACAGCAATACAAGAACACAAGTAATCCTGCCCGAAGGTGAAGCTGCCAACTTGTCACTGCACTGTGGAGAGTTGTTCAAGAGATTCTGCACACTAACAATCATGTGATGTTAGAGCTGTAAACACAATTTCATGACTGTACTATGATGAAATACATAAATGCTGGGATTATCACATTTGTTACCAAATGTATAAAAAAACTAAAACTCCATTTAAGGGTTGAACTTGGCTCACGCACACACACACACATCGTTTCCCCCTCTGGCTGAGACAGATGCCTGTGACGGCAGTTTGAATGGCAGTTTCCTCTGCAGTAAGGAAACTGCAAAGGCGAGAAGCCTCTAGTACGTTAGTCATTTCTGATGCAAAAGTCTGTGTGTAGATAAATTAGCTTTAGCAAACTAACAGATGTGTCATATGTGTGTGTGTGTGTGTGTGTGACAATACCTGGGTGTGGGTGAGAGAGAGATGGAGGGTGTTCTACATTCTAAAGGCATTTTTTGAATTTTGAGTGAGAGGCACCTCAGCCAAAATTTAGGGGCGAAGAAACCAGACAAACTTGGTTCTTAGCTCAAGGTGATGATGCTCGATGATGCTTACGCGTAAATAGAGTTGTTGAAAACTCTGGAGAGGGCGTGGTTGATGTGATTGACCATGTGATCCAGCTGCTCCTGGGTCTGCAGCCTCAGCGAGTAGGTGGTCTTGTCTGTATCGATGACAACCTGCAGTGTGGGGAACATTCGTTTTTCTGTAACAACACTTTACACTGCGGACAAGGGCAAAAAGCTAAAAAAAACTAAACTGTTCTCACCTGGTGTTCTGGGTAGGTGTTCATCGCTCGGATTTCCAAGAAGTTGAAGGTGACCTCAACCTGAAAACAGCAGAAAACTCAACTGTGGGCCACAATAACACACTGCCTGTTTCACAAAATCTTTAAAAGAATGATAACACCTCATTACAACTTTGGTCTTGTATTCTGTTCATATTGATCAAGACTTAAAGTGTGCTCATCAAGGTAATTGCTTGGATCTGCAGCAACATTTTTTATAAGATGTCAGATGGGGCAAGAAACACGATCTTTCAGACAATCATGGAGGTTTTCAGTGAAACATGAGGTTAGCATCATTATGAGAAAAGGTCTGATAGTAAAATTATTACCTGAACTTGAAAGGGTAAATTTCCATCACAGGGTGCAGACCAACTCTTTGGCTATTAATGCGTTATTGTATAGTATATACTGTATATTTATATACTATTAATGAATATCTTTTTACATTACATTTTTTTTATACCTTTATTTTGTATTTCTACTTATTGTTATCTCCTTGGGCTTCATAAATTTCTATTCTTGGCTGAAGCAACCCCCTGTGGATTATTAAAATATTTTGGATTAATTATTTTTTCACAACTTTGTGCAACAAAATGTAAAAATGAGGATGTGCAACAGAAAACCCCCTTTTTATGGCTGACGTGGACTCAACCTATTGACGGAAATGGCACTTCATTTCCACACAGACAATCAGTCTGCCAGACATCCCTAATTTCTATCAACATGCATTTGAATATGCAGAATCAAATTTCTGGTACCAGAAGCCTTCTGGTTTCTAGTTTGACCAATTGCCTTTGAGCAGGCTACGGTTGCCTGCAGGTAAACAGTCCGTTCGGCAATGTGCTTTTTAATTGATCTGATTTATATGCGGAAAGCTGTTAATGGCAATTACTCAAAATGTTGCCAAACTCAATACACCTAGAAAAAGCATCACTTTATATCCGCCGATGGGTTCAGATATTGGCAAAAATAGGACCCAAGTTGAAATAAGGCTGAATTACCTTTACAGAAATGCAAAGTTTCAGGAGAATATGTGCATATATTTACTGAGAGTAAGATGAAGAGAATGATGCCACAGTTGCAGCCAGTTAGCTGAGCTTTATAGAGAGAGGGGAACCAAAGGAAACAGCTAACTTGGCTTTGTCCTCAAAGATAATAAATATGCCTACTAACAACTCCAAAGCTCAATAATTACCACATCATAACTTGTTTGTTTGATTTATCCAAAAAAAAAGTATGAAAGCCAATGTCAGGATCTTCTCATCAAACTCTCATCAAAGAAAGATAATCTACAAAGTTTTGCCTGAAACAGACAGTTTTATGCCACCTGCCAAATGATTGTCTTCATTGTAATCATTATCAAGATGCCTATCATTCTAAAACATCATCAGCACAGTCATCATCATCATTATCTTCTGCTCCAAAACTCTGCTGCTTGTTTGTCACGTCTCCTGTGAATTAACAGCGAGATCAAAGCTGCCCAGTGAAAGTCAGAAAAGTCCTCTGGGAGTTTGGAGAGAAAATTTACCTTGGTGGGCACTTTGACAGCAAAGAGATACAGTCTCCATGTTGCCAGGACCTGGGGGGAGAGAACACATTCATTTTTCTGTCACAGAGCAGGAAATGCAAAATGCAAATCGCAGCAAAAAATAGCACGGCATAAACACCCCATAAAGACAGCAAATCATCCGAGAGTATCATCCGAACGGCTCGTAAGTCATTCGAAGCACTCTAGACATTAGCAAGCTAATGATGATAGCATGCGTGTGTGAAAGAAATATCACAGCGAGATAGGGGGTCACGTGACCGTCCGATTTATCCGGCTAAGTTGTGTTGATGGAACAAAGTGGCACTTATGCAACAGATGCTTCAATGCGTCAGCGAGGAAAACTAATGCTCAGATGAGGAGGAGGATAAAGAGGACAAAGAGGATGGGAAGAGCAGAAAAGGAGAGGTGGGCTTTTGCCAAAAGAAAGACATTACCATTTAAAAGTGTCTTGGGTAAATTAAGAGAAGAAAAAATGTGAATATATTCACGTCTGCCTATGTAATTAATCTCATTCATAATTCAAAAATCCATAATTAGCATACCCCATGCATGCACGGTGCATACCCATCCCTCCCCAGCTCCTACTCCACATCATGCCCACATTTTCCCTCTGCTCTTTTTCAGCTGGCTTTCAGATTCCACTCCTGACGTGTCCATAATTCCCTCCCTTGCACCCTGTCATTCCTGTGATTTCTCTCTTCATCTCCATGGAAATCTGTTCATTTTCCCCCCATACTCTTCCTTAATCCCTAATCCCTCCATCTCCCTGTGTGCCCACAGCGCCCTGTCTGCCTCCCTCCTGCGTGAACACCTCACCCCTGCTCCCTCCCCGTCCCATCTCCCGACTCCCCTGTCTCCCTTTCCCGGTGGAGTTTTTCCATTCTTTTTTCTGCTCTGTCGCTTTCAATTCCTCAAGGCCTCTCTGCGCTGAATGGCTAATGGCGCCCCGCTGTGTGGCGGTGAGAGGAAGAAAGCAAACCAAACACACAAAGAATGAGGAAGAGAGAGAGAGATAGACGAGGCAATAGAAGGACAGAGACACCAGATTAAATAAAGTCTTCACATTCCCCTCCTCCTATACTTCACCAACTTCCCAGCAGAATTAGCCTCGCGGATCAGCCCTGTTTCTTAACTACACAGATATCCACAGCAGGCTCCCACAGAGAGGAGACAGGAGAGGGAGAGCACTGAAAACAAGAGGCTGGAAAGGAGCAGACAGAACGATACCCCCACCAAGAAAAAAAAAAGGGAGCTTCAGAGAAAGATTGTTAGTCCAATCACAACTCCAAAGTTTGCAAACTCTGGCATAAAATCCAGGAAAGAGTGGGGGCGGTGGGATGAGGCCAGGAGGCACACAAGGAGGGTGGGGGGGGCGGGGTTGTACACAGTGAGAAAATAAAACAGAATCATATTCTCCCTTCAAAAGCCTTGCAACCTGACAGAAGGTGCCGTCATGTAAACACAGGCATCAATAATGCAGGCTGCCGATTTCATCCTCTGATGCTGAACAAGGCCTCTCGCGTAGAGTTTCTTCTCTCTTGATATATCATTTACAGAGCAGTGAGGCATCATTAGAGAGACAATCAATACACCATACAGTTATGCTGTGTCCACTCGGGACGGGGTATGTGCCAAGGTAGAGGGAAAAATCCAGTGGATATTGCTCATCATGTGCAGTGTAACAGATCGAGTTTGAGCCATTGCGACAGGACGCAGTCGCCTGCTTTAAACTCCAAGGTGTCAAATCTTCAGACAGACACACAGAGGTCACTTTCAAATCGGAAGGCCAGATTGTTTATTTACTAAATGCACTTGATTTAAGTATTCCACTGTCATTTTAAGGGGATTTTATCATCATGGTGATACACAGCTATAGGTGAGTGCACAACACAGTACACTCTGCTTGTTATACACACACTGGGGGTCTACTGGACTACTTTCAAGTCTTAGCAAAGCAGACTACATTCTCACCATCTCATTCACCAATATGTATGATTCATAGTAATTGAAAACACAATATATTACAGTTCAAGTGCCATTTTTTATTCTAACAGTATTAAATATTGTCCGTATTAATTTGTTTAGCTATTATTTTCTAGAACGGTGTGATTCATTGAACGATAGACTGTAAATAAAGACGGATGACGTGACAGCGCCCAAAAGTGAAGCCAAGGTGTCTCCATCTTCCCCACATCTGACCCGCTGCTGTATAGGTCATAAAGCATGCCTCCTCCGTTGTTTGGATGGGACAGAGGCCGAACTAAAAAGTAAAAGTACGTATCGTATTTATTTTAAAACACCAATGTATGTCGAAAACCATTTTCAGACATGTCCTGTAGAGTGTCTCCGGAGAATTGGAGACTCTTTCTTATTCATTCACTGTACATATTCCCTTTTTCCTGTCTTGACATTGTTTATATGCATTTAATTTCATTCATATTTTCTATATTATTTTCTATTCCTTTCACTTAAGTATTGCAGGTTACTTATTACTTACTGAGGCCTATTTGTGACTGTTGCTGCTGTAATACTGAAGATCTCCCCACTGTGGCAATAATAATGGTTTATCTTATCTTATCTGGGATTTAGGTTTTAGGTTCAATTCTTGATAGTGGAAGGAAGTGGAGACACATCGTCCATCTTTATACACGGTCAATGAGTAGAACTCAAGGTGGACAGTTTTCACAGTAGTGTTTATCGTCTCTCTTAGAGTGTATCAGACAGTCCTGGCTCAAGCTGTGCAAATAAATGAAACAGATAACACATCTATTGGTTTTCTCAGGAAACAAGAAATAGTTTCCTACTGAAGCATCAAGGCTCAAGGATAAATTGGATAAATCAGAGCTGAAGTCAAGCCTCATGAGCCAGAACAAGAATATGTTATCCTAATGTGGACTTCTGGCCACCCCATTTCACCAGGGATCAATGGAAGACCCTAAAAGCCACAAGAGCAAATGGTTTTCCACCAAGGAAGTCCTCTGAGATGAGATGGTCAACCTTCCTGACCTGTCAAGCCAAGGACACGGCAGGTGACAATCTCAAAGAGCCAAGAGGACGAACTGGAGGACTAGAGGGACTGAGACTGGAAGATGATGGGATGGCTGGGTGGCAGGGGGGGGGGGGGGCGGTGGGGGGTAACAGAGGTGCCCTTGTTGTGATGGCGCAGTGTCAGAAGCACAAGTTCAAAGAGCCAGCCAGCCAGCCAGCCCCTGAAGCAGACTGCGAGGGCAGGGTGGGAGTGTGTGTCACGCAGAGGGAGTGCGTGTGTATGCTACGTGCACTAAAACAACAAATGTATCTCTCTAGATGTGTGTGTCTGCATGCGAACACAGTCCAGAGGGCAGAGGGCGGGGGCTTATATTAATCATAAGCTGTCAGGCTGTGGGTCTTGCACTTCAAACGAGATGGTGCAAATCAAAGTGTGTCGCTGGGTCTTCTGTGTGTGTGTGTGCGTGTGCGTATGTGTGTGTGTGCATGTGTGTGTTGCAGCATTGCCTCAGAGGGTACAAGCTGAGGATCAGTGCCAGATTTGGCTGCCGATGGTATTTCTGGCTCGCCCACAAGGGCATTTAAAAACATATACACACACACACACAGCAAAATCTGAAACATTCCAATACAACATTTGTACATGTCGGGCATCCTGGTACAGCACACACACACACACACAGTGACTCTCATTCACATATAATGATGCACAATAGTTTTTTAAGCTGGCTTTGGACTTCACTCGTACACGCACACAGTCAGCCACCATCACTGAAGCAAGTATACTCAGCATCATAAGAACACACCCCTGCCATCACTCAATGTGTCAGCTTACGTGCATGTGTGCGTGTCTGTCTGTGTGTGTGTGTGTGTGTGTGTGTGTGTGTGGGGAAGAGACAGGGGGTTTGAAAGCACAGATGCCCCAGGTCGTGCTTTATAAGTGGACTTTAGAGTGGCCGAAGCAGAGTCGCAGAGAGATGGAGCTTCATGAGAGGAAAGACACGCAAAGCTAGAAAAAAAAAAACGATCTTGTTCCAGATTCTCTCATAAAATCCAACCAGTCCAATGCTCCTTAATCAAAGAGAAGTCAAGCAGGCGCTCTGAGACCAAAAGGACCGCTAATAAAGAGAAGGAAAGGAAGGGGAAATTGATAATGGGATGGGGTCATAGGGTTGAGCTATCGATGGGAGTAAGAAATGAGTGTGGAGATGTAGGGGAATAGTGGAGGGGAGTGGTTGAATTGGCTGAGAGGATAAAAAAAATAAAAAGGGTGAGGGGGAAATATTAAATGTGAGCACATGTGAGAATGTTGGCTGAGACAGAGATGAACAGCGGGGGTGGGAGAGGCCAAGTGGCGAGGCGAGTGGGAGAAACAGAGAGGCTGGGTGATGCAGGGAGACGAGAAGAGAGAGAGAGAGAGACAGAAGCAAGGAGAGAAAGGAAATGAATAGGATGAGAAGATAAAACAGACGGAGACACTTTGAGTGGCCTTTGAAAACACTAATTCACACTTTCTCTGCCACTCATGGGAAAAAAAGAGAAGGTCAGCCGTCACATTTCATAGTCGCTCCGCCATAGGCTACCAACATGTGTTATGATAATCAAAAGGAAAGCAGAGTCCTAATTACAGCGCAGAGCTCTCGCCACGCGCCATCAAATGGTAAATCCTGGATACTTGCAGAGAAAATGACTCCACGGCGAGTATCTCGGAGGGAAAACCCATGAATAGAAAACTGTGGATGATGCGGCGGTAATGTTCTCCATTATGCAAGCATATTACAAACACAAAAAAAAATTTGAAGTGTTGTTGGGAGACTGAGAGAATACAGGATTGTGCCGCTAGCATGGAGTTGTCTCTGCTTTGCTGCTTTGTACTGTGCTTTCTTTCACAGTTCGATGCACAGTCTGAGTCTCTCTGCAACAAAAGTGTCATCTCAGCCGGAAGCAATGCCCCGTTTCACCACTTAAAATGTTTAGGTTGATTATGTAATCCAGCGAGTGTCTCTTGCTGTCGGACTTCGTTTGCCGCAATACATTTTTGTCTTGTAGCTTGAAGGACAATTTGTTCAAAACTGGATTCAGCTTTGGGTCAGATTTAGCCTCAGTGGTCATCTAGTCTGCGTCCTGCAGGATCGGTCCACACGCAAACCACTAGAATGGCACTCAGTCTCCAAACTTTTGCAGTGTAAAGAAAGTGATAATGCATCCTTCCACCAAGGTCTGTGGCAATCCTTCCAAAGTTTTTGAGTGATCTAGCAAACATACAAACCTACCAACAATCGAGAATGCCACACAGCTGAGTGCACATCTTCACAAAGGCCAAACCGCACCTGATTTCTAACACTCATAGATTTTTTTTTCCTTCCACAAAGGAACATGGAAATCTATTCAACACTTGTGTACAAATCTTGCTTACAGACAAACAAACATCCTTAGCGGAGCAAAACAATCCCAGGCTTGGATATAGACTGGGTCCTTGGCCTGGGAGTCAACACCATTCTTCGTCCTCAAATCACTTCTATCTGGATTCATTGAGCAGTGATGATGATGATGATGATGAAGTCATAGACGCTAATAAAAGAGCCTTTGGAAATCTTCCCGTCTGTCTGCTCTGAAAAAGACGCGTTGCTTGGCAGCTGCAGTGCTCTCTGCACCAACACACTGAAGAGGTTCAGTCGGCTCTTTGGCGTCAAAATACGTATCTGAGCCAATCGTTAGTTCAATCAGATTAAGTGAGATGAGGGAATGATAACACAGCGAGCAAGTGAATTACAATATATACATTGATTCAATGGTTACAAACTGATAAAGATGAATACTGTAAGAATTGCAAAGGGTTGAATTTGACCTTGGTGTCAATGGAATCTGTGTCCAACCATTAAAACAAATTTTCAATAAAGTGGCTGTATCACAGACTGTATATGAAAATGCTCGCTTCTGGAAAATGAAGCCAAATCCCCTTCTTAGCCATCGAGTGGCTGGCTGCAATAAAGGCCCTAAACCTAACCTTTTCCTCCAAACCAAACTAAAAAGTCAAAATACAAGTAAAATACATTTCTCAAAAATGGCTTCTCTCATCTTAGGTAGTTTTTAATCACACTTTTGTATGTTCAAGTGTTGATTTGGAGTTTGGATTAATTAAGATTCAATAAAAGCAGGTTTTAGGCTGACAGATAAAAAATAAATAAAGGTATTTTATTATTATTTTTTACAGACAGGTTGAGGCATGTTTTTAGTTATTGGGGTTGCTGCTGCGCTACAGCGGAACAGTCCAAATTCAATTCAATTTACTTAACTTCACCAGGATAATCCATGTTTTTCCACAGAGCCCAGGGAACATGAATCGAGTAACTCACAAAACTAAAGCAAATATTCGAGAAAAATCGAGAACTAAATTGTTGATCATCTCACCACCATTCAGGTGTGTGACCACTCTTTGGGTTGTGCATCCAACTAAAGAACACGACTTTTAGGGCAATTTCATACGTGTAGGTGCAATGATCCAAACCCTGGTTCAGGTCTTTGTCACATTGTTTAAATTTAATCTGGTTAGTTTTGGTTTCACATTTATTATAGGGAGTGCGCTGAAACTTTTCTATGATATTTTTTCCTGTCATTATCATCTGGGTGCTGCATCTAACTATACTAACCATTGATTGGTTTGCAGACGGACATGTGTTCTATTGAATTTGCTACATTTTTAAGTGCATTAAAAAATTAAATTAATGAAGTGCATCACTTTGTTGATCGAGGTTTTACTACCAGCAAAATGAACAACCTTGTCATTAACCATTATCAGAGTCTACAAGCAATTCAACTATCCACTTTTTTTCTGCAAACGGTTCGAAAGTCTGAACTATCTGCAGTGTGAAAACACTTAATGAAACTATGAAACTATTTCAGTTTGATCCTGACTGAAACTGAGACCATCCTTATGGTCTGTTAGTCCTGGCCATGGTCTGAGGCCCCTTCACACAAGTTACTTTTACCAAACTGAAAAGTCTAAAGTTCAGATGACCTCCAAAAACCTCCTACATTTCCCACAATGCAACCAGTAACTTATCTCCTTGAGAGCATCCCAGCTGGTCCTTTAACCTCTGTTTGTAGAGACGGATTGGAAAGCTCCCTCTCCCAATCCACTGAACATATTATACATCTGTACAAATCCATTTACCAGCAGTGAGTCACCTTTGTGTCGGGACAAATCACTTAACCACAAGTCAGTGATGTAGTTTACACTAGACAGAGCACTGAAGAGCAAAAACAATATAACAACACAAAGACTGATACAAATTCAATAACCTAAGAAAGACACCAGAGTCCCAGAGAGAAGATTGAAAAGGATAATTCATGAGGATTAGGTTAAAAAACAACCAGGCAGAAAAGAAATATAGAAGCTTGAAAACAAAAAGGTAGACATGGAAAAATAACAACCGTAGGAAAATTAAAGTAACAACAAAGACAACTCAGTAAAGGGGAATTAGATGTCGAATTTAAAGAAATTAATCTCAAAGAAAGATATTGAAGATTCAATACAATGGTGACCACAAACAAGTCAGACACTAAGGGATATGCGTTCAGACCGAAAATGGTCTGTTATCAAATTGAATTTCATATCTATGAATTTTATTTATAGTATTTGTATTAAGTTTGTCCCTGGAGGCTTAACTGTGTTAATTCATTAAACCCATAGGTACAGATAAAGCAGATCTCTGAGAAGAAAACAAAACACTGTACAGAGTAGATAGAAGCAGCAGCAATAAGAAAGAAGAAGAGAATTTTAGGTATAATATTAAGTCAGTATTGAGTTTTATGCATGGATCATTTTCTGTGGAACAAAGCCACTTTAGAAAGGGACTGCTGAGCATAAATCATCATTATATATATGTATTACTTACAGTAACTCCCTAAATATCATCCGTGCTGTAACCACCCCCCAAAGCGACACGTTTACGCACACGACTGCAGCCACATCTTTAAAAAAGAATGGCCTTAAACATGACCTCAAACCTCAGTCCCGCTGGAGTTCTCACGAGCGGGACCTCTGCAGGAACTAAGTGGAAATAAGCGAGTGCCCAAGTGTGCTCGGGACTGTCACACAGCGGCAAATCTCAGCCAGTAATAGGCCCCATCGTTAGGTAGAAGGCGAAGGAAGTCAACAAAGGAGAAAACCGATCGGCCGATCAGGATAAATAAGTGGCGGAAGAGCCTAATCGCTAACTAGGGCATCACACCACATCACACCCCCTCCCCACCCTGTCTATTCCCTTTCCTATAGTGGGATGCCCTCCCCTCCTCTGCCAACACCCCCCTCCCCTCCCCACCGTACCCCACCAACACCAGGGCCCCCTGTCTCCGTCTTTGAAGATTTGTTTCCTGACTTGGCTCTAATCTTCAGATGGGCTGATCTAATAACGGCCGGAAGTGTGTGTATGTGAGCAAGTTTTGATGCACTGAACCATGTGTTTCTGAGTAGATGCCCCCTGCACATGTCAAACGGCGTGTGTGTGTGTGTGTGTGTGTGTGTGTGTGTGTGTGTGTTTGTGCACACCCATGAGAGAAACATGCATGTTGATGCTCTCCAGCGCATTGCCCTGGGTGGCGTTTGGATGTCATGCTGAGCCCTCCCTGGGTCTGTCTGAGATGGGTTGTGGAGGGAGACAACGCAGCATGTGCGTGTGTGCTTGCGTGTGTTTGTGTGTTGCAGCATGATGGCTGGTACATTCAACACAGACAGACAGCAGTGTCTCCAGGGGAAAAAACGGGGGAAACAAAGAAAGAGCAAGATGTAGAACAAAGACTTTCGTAGATGGAGCAGTAACCGGGAACGCGTTTTTACATATCAGGGGCCACAATTTACAGAGAAGGGCCAATTACATGTCAAACATCAATGCATTATACTTAATTCACTGTGATGCACGTTCCTTGTTTACCGTTAGATCTATAGATTTGAGCAAAGCCACAGATCATTGAATATATTTTGAAAGTTATTCCTCGTTTCAGCACGTGAATATTGTGTACTTCAAGAAAGCTCAGAAAATTATTGACAAATTGTCATCATTATTGTTAGAAAGTGACAAGTTTAATAAAAATTTGAATAATAAGACCGGCGACGGGACAGAGGCACTGCAGGGTCCTATCGGGTTTCAGCTGGTATATGCCCCCGAGCAGTAAATATAAACTTGATACAAAGCATTTTTTAAAAACTCTTCTTTCAGCAAACTTAAAGCAGTGGAAAAGAACTGAAAGCTATAATCCTGCACTGATTCGACCTGCTAAATCTACTCCAGCCGTGAAGGGGGAGATCCACATGAAAGGGAGGATAAAGGTAAGAGAACGCCTCTCCTTCGGGCTTGGAAATATTATTTTCACTATTATACTTCAGCATCACATTAGAAAGCAATGCTCAAAACACTCCACTTCCTCCGACTGCCATGTACGACATTTTCAAGCACGTGAATATTTTGTGCACAATGCCCAGAGAGACTGAAACAAACGGCCTATTTACAAACTCTCGTCTGTTCACCATTCATACATCCAAGCAAATTTATCCATTAGGGTGAAAAGATTGCCTTTTAGAGGGGGAGGACCTTGACAACGTGCAAGAATGAATGCCTGCCTACATCCATCTCTCTCCCTCTCTCATCATCTCTCCCTCCTCTCTCTCCCTCTCCCTTTCTTTGAAAGAATTTGAAGCTGTGGAAGCAGCAGCAGCCAAGGCCCATTTGGATAGTAAAAAAAAAAAACTCTCATAAGGCAGAGACCTAATTGAATTGCCTCTGATGGAAAGAGGAGCTCAATAACCTTTTACAGGTTTGAGTAAAGATGGAGGGAAGGGCACAAAAGGGAAGAGACGGAGGAAAAGTGAGAGGCGGCTGGCTGGTGGGTGTGGGGGAGGAGGTGGAGGAGGAGGGTGGTGACGGGGTGGAGAATAATCGAGATGGACAGATAAGGAGGGGAGGGAGAGAGGACACAAAGAGAGGGGACGACAAAAATAGAGGGGACGTGCGGTAATGATGAGAGATAGATGGAAGAAGGGCGGAGACGGGGTGGGGGGAAAGAATAGCGGAGAAGTGCAGAGAAGTGCAGATTAATAGTTTTGATCCGCTTATCAGCTTGTCCCTTTTTTTGGGTGAGTGTCTTCAGAGGAGGAAATGAGCTGGCTCTTGTGCACGGCAACAGCGTGCACGACGATCTGATCAGTCACCAATGTGGTTGACTAATTGACAAATTCCCAATAACAGAGGTGGCGTTGGCTTGCACACACTCCGGGAAAACATCGCAGGCTGCCCACACACCCTCTGGCATGCACGCACACACGCTGAGAAATAAATAAATAAATAAATAAAGGATGGCTCTGCATGCAAGGGTTACACACACACACACCCTCTTGCCTGTGGCATTAAGGCCATCCTGCCACATCTAATAAACTCTGAGGATGGACTCAGTAGGCCATGGCATGGTGTCCACTTCACTCTGCTTAGGCAGCATCTGCCTCCAACCTGATTTTCGACACGTCTGCTGTGCGTCTCAGGATGTGTAATCTGTGACTTCTCGTGCCTCTTCCAATCTGTCGCAATTAACTTCCATGGATTTACATTTTGTCCGCTAACGAGCCGGCGCCGCTCTGTTCCATATTCAACACACCTCGCCCATTAAGAAGCTCCCTTTTAACTACAAGAATATCCCTTTCAGGTCGCCCCGGTGTGGTGTGGGAGGGTGGGGGGGTGATTAGGCGTGGTGTGACGGCGTCTCTCACCAGAATCCTGTCCTCGGATTTGCCGCTCCTGGTGTCCTGCTTGATGGCTCGGACGAACTTGGCGGATTGCTTGTCCAGCACCTTCTTGATGCTCTCTGGAGAGGGGAGCAGAAAAAAAAAGGAGAGCTCATTATATTATGTAAACACATAACATCAGGAAAAGTGCTGCCCTGATATGCACTCAGATGCTCAGTAAAAAGCTTTTAAAATCCGGGGCATCCATATATTTGAATACATAGCTGGTTGGCTAATGAAAAGAGAAAGCACAGTAAATGAGTGGAGACACGTAAGAGATGGAAACATTTTATCTACTCATACAAACTTTGTTACCCGTCTACAACTCACTGAAAACAACATTGGAGCTATTTAATGACAACTGTGAAAAGAGACTGCCAACAAATATTAGCTAATAAGGCACAAGAGGTGACCCAGTGCAACAGTAAAAGTGGAAACACCGAATGTGACTGCAGCGAACACAGTTTTTAATGGGCATCATGCCTCATTCCCCGACTAAAGCATCTGCTCCAAGACTCAACCAGCATCCCCTTGATACATGAAACTGTGGGATAAATATGAATTAGTGATTCACCAATTCAAACATCTTTCTTGTGATACAGATTTTCACTCATAAATATCCATCCTTCATTTATATACCGTTGATGCACTTGAGGGTCCTGGGTGGAGCTGGAGTCAGATGTGGGGTACACCCTGGACTAGGGGTGTCACGATACCAAAAATTCAGTAGTCTGTGCCAATACCAGTAAAATAACACGATTCTCAATGCCTATTTCGATACCACGGTAAAAAAAAAAGTGCATTATTTGGATGTTGTTAATGTCATATATGGTAGTTTAATATGCTTGCGCATATACTGTGGGTTGTACAGTAGTTGCGGACGCATGTGAGTGACGTATGTGAGTGACGCATTGTTGTGAGACACGTTATGCATTAAAGCGAGCTTAGCATTGATTTACAGTTAATATAAATCAGAACTCAGCTTGAATTCTTTAAACAAATCCGGATGACGGTCTTTCAGGTGCTTTGCTAAATTGGAAGTATTACCTCCCTTGGTCTGAGGAGCACGGTAGCATCGCTTGGATAATGGCTTCTGCGGAACAATGATAACGGTGTTTTGTTATCTTAGTATCGAAAGGTATCGTAAGTATTGGTTCTCGTGACATCCCTACCCTGGACAGGGCCAACGTAGAGACAAATAACTGACCTATGCGGTCAATTTAGAGTTTTTATGTAACCCTAACACAAAACCGTTTGTCTTTGCACTGCGGGCGGAAGCCAGAGAACCTGAAGAGAACCCATGCAGACATGAGGAGAACATACACACTCCACAGAGAAAGGCCCCACCTGAACCTGGGATTCAAACCTTCCTGCTGGGAGGCAACAGTCTTAACCTCCACACTGCCCTCAAATAAATCTCTTTTCTGACACAGAGAAGCTTCCAAATGACCCAATTTCCCACAGACCTAAAATCTCTTTCCCAAACTAATGCCGCACTATCTAGAAATTACTGGAATCTTTTTTATAAACTTCAGTAGCGCACACACCTTCACCAAGGCCCAAATATTCCATTAAAGCTGAACCAAACACCAAACTACACTCACACATATCAGTTAATCTGTATCTCTGCCTTATTTCTTGAAATATTCATTCACAATTTGAAAAATCTAACGAGTGAGAAAGAAAATCCTGGATCCACCTCCATAATTGAATGTGCTCCAAAGGTCAATCGGTTCTTCCTTAGCCTATACCCCATCCTACCACCAAGTTTCAGTGGCATATGTTCAGGAGGTTTTTCATAATCCTACTTACAGACAGAGGCACAAACAAACAGCTATGAAAACATAACCGTAACCTTGGTGAAGGTAATAAGGCAACATAAGACCAAGGATCAGCTGCTGTGACAGCAGACACAATTAATGTAATATTGACAAAGATAACATATATATGTTTTACAGTTAAGCATGGAAATGTATTAGAGCAGCATATTAATCAGCGATCTCCATCACTTTGACAATGTATTCTTGACCTTGACAACAGCAGCATATGAATAATCTCCATCAAGATCAAAGAATTATTCCTTCTGGAGCTTTGAACAGAGACCTCATCATCTGATTGAACATCAAGATTAAAGTGTCAAACTCCACGGATTGCAAGCCCTCTAAAGTGACCGAAATAACTCACAATAAGTAATATTATAACAATAATAATTAAAAACCTGAATAAGGTCACAACTAAAAGTAATAAAAGACTCACACAATATCAAGCATAAAAGTATATTTTATGCTCTAAATATCTGCAGTTACATGACAAAGAGTTAAGCTGCTGACGAAGATCATACCATGCACCAACTCTCCAGCTCTAAGAGGCCAGAACTGATCTTCAGTGCAGTGGGAGACCGTACAGTAACTGCTAAAGTGCTATCAATAGATAGGAAAACGATGGTAAGACGCAGGCCTGGTCAAAAGTGAGAAAGTGGACCTTGAGATCTGATTTTTTTGTCAACCGAGAGCAGAGTTCATCCCTCCTGTAGAGCTACGAGACTAAAAAGAATCAATACCAAGAGGATGAAGCAGTTCTGGAGGACTGTGGTGGTTTCTTTATATTTGCCATCAACATGAACACTGTGCTACTACCATAATCTTCATTAGTAAAGTTAGCTCTATATCACAGAGCATATAGGCCTGGTCAACACTAGAGTGGATATTTTACCCTCAATTTTTTTCTACATTTTACAAATTATTTCCTTTAGACAGGAACACAAACAACTACAAAACTAACGCTGAAACAAGCATGCCAGGCCAGTAGATGGGGATAGAGTCTACATCACTGGTCCATCAAATACCAGAGAAAAACATTGTGGGAACTTTGGGATATCGGGCGAGGTGAGGTTTGTGAATCCCATTAATGCGGTGCAGATACGCTAAATTTAGCTGTAAACTTGTAGTTAGACCTAGCAGTGCTAACCTAGCGTAGAGAAACTAGTAAATTGTTGTTGACGTTTCTGACGTTTCACACAACATAACAGTGGACATGTGTGAAATCAGCTGTGACTTTTTCCAAAACACTCCAATTATATGGATAAAGAAAAACTTCAATCTGCAATGTGGAAGGCGTCTGTAAAAATGAGCATTTTAGTGATTTAAAGCAGTAAGGGTGCTGATGAGGCCAAAACACAGAGGGAAAAGTCTGTTAAGCAAAATATCTGCATTGGTGTGTGGACAGTGTGATAGGTATCAAATGTTTAGGACACCAGCAGGTGACACTTTTTCAACAGAAACACATAAGTGACTCTGGTATCCTGGAGCTTTTGTTTGAGATCTTCGACCCTGTTCCGTTTGAATGAAGCTGTGAATCAGAAGCTATGCCCACACCAATGTAATGTCTCCATGTTGGAGCTGATGATGCTGTCAGCATCTTAGGAGAGAGACCGGTGAATTACTCCTTACATCAGCCACACAGGGGGGAACATTCACAGAGACAGCTCCAAAGACACAGACACCAGGACAGGCAGACGCACATACATACACACACACACACACAACCTCTAACTGAATAGGACTCATAACTGGGCTATTTTTAGCCTCAGAGAAAGAAGAAAAAAAAAAAACAGCCGAGCTCATCTCAAAAGAAGCAAAACACGAGATCCAGAGATGCAGTCTATGGAGGCCTCTGCTCCATCACGCCAGGCGACCCTGTTGAAGCTCACTGAACCGTACAAGAGGCCTCCTCCATTTACATCTCCTCCATAACAACACGACCCTGCTATTCACTGACACAACGTCCCCCTATACCTCCCTGACTGCAAACACACACACACATGTGCCCGCGAGCTGTGTGCGATATTTCACAGTCCCGAGCGGAGGGCACCATGCGCTGGTGGAGCCCACCAGATGGAGATCCAGTGCGTCACACTGTGTCACGACGCTCCATTGTGTCAGTCGCCTCAACTCTCCCACTGCTGCACACTCATGTTTCTCACTTTCCCACATCCTCCAGCCACAACCTTGAAGTCGGCTCTCACTCTCGAGCGAGCAGCACCAGATGCAGGGAGGCCGAGGCACGGATGGTAGTAAGGTGGGTGCTGGGAGGTGGGGGTGTGGGGGGGTTGGTGGGTGATCACCAATCGGAGGGATCAGCCGAAGATGCACAGAGAGTTACTGACGTTAAGCCCAGGGAAGATCCAATCGCTTAAACCTTTTAACACACTGAAGCCCCCCCAAAAAGGGCCGGTGGTGTGACCTCGGCATCTGCTCCCAAGGGGGGGGGGGGGGGGAGAGAGGCAGGAGGTGTGGGTGGAGGGAAGAGGAAGCACCACGGATGGATAGGTCCCTTGTCTTTCTGCTCATCCTCAGTTCCATCTCATGTCCCGACGACCTCTTGACACCGAGATGGATCCGTGCACTCAACCCCCCCCCCCCCCCATACCACCCCCTATGGAACACCATCACCCCCCCCCGCACTCTTTATCCTTCCCAGGGCAGGTGTGTTGATGGCCTTATGCCGCCTGGCTCTTAACACCAGGCCAGACAGAAGGGGCTTGACCGGGTTGAGCTGGTAAACAGCGGGATTTAACTCGCCGCGTCAGGGTAATTAGCCGCGAGAGACACAACTTCTTAAACACCTTAACATCCAAACACGTTGGTGTCAGTGTGTGTGCGTGCGTGTGCGTGTGTGTACCCGTCTTTGCTGCCTCTTTAAGACCCTATCTGGCATAAACACTGAGCAGACCTCCTCCACTGTCCTAATGTCTCTGTAGCTGTGTGTGTGGGGGGGGGGGTCCTGAATCTGTTGCCACCATCTCACTTGTCTTTTAGGTGGGGACAAACATCTTTAAGGTGAAGGTGAAGACACTCTTTCAGCATAGGTCAAGTTCAGGTTTAGGCTCATGAGACTGTGAAGGTTAGGCAAGTAGGAACTACGGTTCAGGTTAGTGTCAAGTTCAGGTTAAGTTAAGGGTTAGGAGGCAAATCGAAACTAAGTAAGTCCAGAGGATACCAATGTAATGTCCTCTGAGGTCAGTGTACGTGGTTGTGTTTGTGTGTGTGTGTGTGTGTGTCCAATATAGAGCACAGAGAGGCTCAGCTGAACCCATGCTGCCTCGCTGCACGCAAAGCGCTCCCAGTCGCACGATAACTCCCACGCACACACACGCGCACGAATGGAAGAGAGAGAGAGAGATGAAAACTCCTCGGTGAACGCGCACCAGAAGCTGCACAAGTGGAAACTCTCCAGAAACACAGAAACCTGGGACATCGCTGCAGGACCCATGTGCTCCACACACTTCCCGGCGCATCACCGTGTCCCAGTCCTCAGTCCAGACCATAGACTGTATATATATATAAAGGTCCAGACTCGTGTCCTCCTGCATGTCTCTAAAACAGCCCAAGCCTTGAAGTGGGTTAAACAGAGCAGTGGGGACAAACTAACCCAGCGCGTCTTTACGCACACCTGTCTCCTCCCGTCCTGTCAGGAAACTACGCACAAAAAATTAAGTAAACGACTGTAAGGTGGAAACATGCTTTCAGGAGAGGTCAAGCTCAGGTAAGGGTCAATGAGCTTGACCCCCCCAGAAGAAGAAGTCCCCTCCAGTCCGGGCTCACCTGTCATTTCCCGGCTGACGCTGACGAAGCCCGCCGACGAGCTCTCCTTCGCGGCCATGGTGCGCTCCTCCCGCCGGTCCCAGACCCTTCTCCTTCTGTCCCTCTCCGGTGTCCTCTGCTCACTAATGTCCACGCAGACCTGCTCACTTGTCCTCGTCTGTGTTCCGTCCTCCGTTCGTGCAGGTGCTCCGGCCGCAGCAACAGCCTGTACGGAGTGTGTGTGTGGTGCGCACTGACAAGAGCCGAGGGGAGACTCTCTCTCTCCGAGTACTTCACTGAGCCACATGAGAGAGAGAGGGAGGGAGGGAGAGAGAGAGAGAGAGAGAGGGAGAGAGAGAGAGAGAGACAGAGGGAGAGGGGGGGGGTGATGGGAGGTAGAGTTTATTGGAAGAGTTAGAGACTGTGGTGTTCGTTGAACCTCATTTGCTATCAGTGTCTGGTTGAGCACATGACAGGGGCTGACATTGAAAAGGAGTGAAGGGTGGGGCCTATGACCCAGAAGGGGTCCAAACGGCACGTGTCCGGAACCTTCCTGTCATTTTCTGATTATTGGCCTGGCCCAGTATGGACACAAATTGTGACATGGTTTATATTAAGTGATTATTTTCCAAAAAGTAAAAAAGTGAAAAATGTCACTCACAGTTTTGCAAAGTCTCAAAGTGACATTGTTTTAGCTTTGATCATGCAGCCGTGAGTCACAATCCAATAGACACTGAATTGTGTTGCTAAGATAAATGATCCTGTGAAACGAAGATGTGAGGGATTTATTTTCGCTCAAGTTCAACAACACATCAATAATCACAATGTATGCAGATTTTTAGGCAATTTATAATACAAACTACAGACTGTCAAGTGTGAATAAAATGAAATCAATGAGCAAATTTTGAACAGGCAGAGTACTCTTGGCCTAATTGGGTTCTAGAACAAAATTCAATATTTGAAATGTGATTTAATTGCATAATTTGAAAATTTTACAATATCTTTTGAACTTTTTAATGTTTAATGTTTTAATCCATAAGTAACTTCATGAATTTAACTGCAGTGCTACAGTAATTGCTGCTTATATGAATAAAGTCAGCGCACAATAGCCAAACTCTCCTTTTCCTTTAGCTTAACAAGTCTTTTTTATGGCAGCTACCCATTACTGAGTCAAGCGAAGAGCGCGCAGTAGCTGCTGCGGCTAGCTGCTTTATTCAGAGTATCCTCTTCAGGGCTTTGACTCTGAAGATATTCTCAGTGAAAGCCACAGCTCTGTGTCAAAAACACGCGGAGGCGGTAAGCTCTTTATTATTAATTCATTGATTTACTTCTCCTCTGCCTATTTGATAATGATTTCTGACGCTGCCAGAGGCTTTTTGGTTCCTGTAGCCAGACGTGTAGACATGCGATACAGGAAGAGCATTTTGGAATGAAAATGAACTCCCATAACACTATTAATATTAAAATATGAGCTGTGAAACAAATTAATTTATGTATTGGATTCAAAAAATGTTTTATCTTAACTCACGTGGTCCTTCATCTCTTAAATTTGACTGATTAAGGTAATGGTGAACTCTGTGAGACTCTTTTTTACCTCTAAAATCTTTATGACACTGAAATTAAGAACTACTTTTTCAAGAGCGTCCTGGTGAAAATAGACAGCATAACAATGAGGTTAGGATAAAAAAACATAAGACATAACATGGAAAACCTATATGGTTTGAAATAAGAAACAAACTTAAACGACATGCCATCACAGAATAACAAATCCCTTTTTTTAAATTATAAAAGCAACTTAAAATCACTTATAGACGCAACTTAAAATAAATTTAATGGGCTGTCAAAAACTGTAAGAATAAATACGACCAGTGAAGGTTAGTAAACTATATCAAGATTTTGAACATACCCCCAAAATGTCAGCTGCCACTGGAGCAGCTTTACCGGAAAGAACAAAAGACAAACAGCTCCTATGAAGCAGTGGGTCTTATCACTGAGTGGAGGTCAGACTTCCTCCCTTTAAATTTCCTTCAGGACTACAGTCTGGACACAAGGGCCATAGATCCTTCTGTCAGACGGACAGAAGGTGAATATTTCTCGTCTGATTGATCACAAATATATTCAGGTTTGGATCATTGAAAAGGTTTTAATACTCACATACGTTGTGTTCTCCTCCGTCGGCAGAGAATAAGTGAGTATTGACCTCAACAGTGTTTAAACTATAGATCTTCATAGAAAAGTAATGGTTTTATTATGTTGTGGCAGAAAATTGATTCTGTGCTGTTGATAGATGTGTTTTCATGGCTGTACTTCTTTAATGATGTGAGGACATTGGAGGAGCCGAGCCATATTTTCTAACTGTTTAATTCATTGCTTTCTCCTCTGAGTCGCGGGTTCGCCACACACGGCTGCGGTGTGATTTGGGTATGGAGAACTGGGGGGGGGGGGGCAGGTTGAAGCTCAAGCTGTGAGTAACAATGATGTATGATGCACCCACTCGTCTGAATGGCTGCTACTTGTCAATGTCATCGCTTGTGCAGCAGAGTTAAGCTGTTTTTCATAGATGCAGCCAAAATTAGACTGTGTAATTTTAACTCTTCTAGTCCCGTCACTGCTTAATGTGACAAATGTGCTCATGGAGACACAAATGAATGGGTTGTGGGGGACACAGCTGTCTCTGGTGTCATTTCCAAAAACTGGAGGTCCCCTGGTGGGACCCCGAAGCCACAGGACCAAAGTCTGCAGTCTGTTGTGCGGCCTAGAACAAAAGTGCACAGTCCTCTAAATGCATGCATGCTTCTGTGTACATTTGCGCATGTGTACAAGAGAGCTTTGTGTCTAGGTCTCAGTTTCTTCACCCTGATGAAAGAAGGCTCAGTGGGGGGGCATTATTCCAGTAAGATCGCAGGGTGGGGGCGGAATGGGTAGGGCCAGGATAAGAGGTTTACAGACTGGGAGACTTCAGCCATCTCCAGTTTCCATGGGGTTAATAACTTCAACACTGTTCAAAGACGCACTTGAAAGGACGGCCCATTATTTATTCATCAATGCAGCATCTCATAGATATGAGTGGAGATAACGCCCTCGACACTCGTCTGTCTAGGTGCTGTTTGTGCACGAATCTGCTTACATAAAACAACGGTGCAATAAAAGGCGGTTTAACAAAAGGCGCTGCTGCTCAATTTAAAGCAGATAAAGCTCATGTGCAAAAAAAAAAAGGAAATTTAGTCATTCAGTGAAAATCTGCTTGTGTTCCCTCTTCTGCACGCATGTGATAATCACTTGGCAGACAATAACTGCTCAAGACAACACAACATCTGTGCATATAGGAGAGGTGAGACAATCCACACATTGGAGAAGAGGGAGAGAAGAGGAGGGGGAACAGGGTAGAAGAAACTGGCTACCACATCCAGCCTGGAACAGCCAGCGGATATAAAAGTGTTAGAAGCTGCTGCCTCACTGTTCTGCCTGATGTCAGGAATAACTCAAGATGACGCCTCAAAGCAGGTTGGTGGATCTGTTCCCAATATTCACCTCAGGCTGATTTGTTTTCCTCTGGGTCAATGTGATGGTGTAGATGAGCACACGTCCCACAGGCTGAGTAACAGAGCTGTGATACACTGCCCTCATCTGGTTGAACACGGTAAACATCAATCCGTAGCAGTTTATTTATCTTGTAAACAGAAGACTGTTTTCCTGCAGTGACATTATCTGACCTGCACGATAAATATGGATGGATGTGATTCTGTTGCTGTTAATCACTTAAGCTGTGTCAATATGTACTGTAGTTGTGGAAAATCAACTGTTTCCACTCCTTTACTCAAAATAACACAACAATGTAAAATAACATCTTTAAAGCTGACACAATCAAATTTCCAACTTTGTAAAACTACAAAAGTATTATAATTATTTCTGCAGAAAAAATGTTTCTCATCACATGTTACATCATTACTGGTGCATATGTATGTATTTTAGAATGTTTTCAACTGGTTTAAAAAAAAATTGTAAGTAATGGTCTTCTGTGTTTCTGGTAAATATACATACATACATACATACATACATACATACATACATACATACATACATACATACATACATACATACATACATACATACATACATACATACATACATACATACATACATACATACATACATACATACATACATACATACATACATACATACATACATACATACATACATACATACATACATACATACATACATACATACATACATACATACATACATACATACATACATAAATACATAGAATATAAAATGATCCAAGTGATGTTATCTTTAAAAATGTGAGAATTGTTGTTTTCATTACACTAGAATGGGCCCTTTATATTAAAATACTTTTTATTTACATCGGGAGATGATTTTTACAGTAGCTCAAATTGGACAAACTAAACATTTTTTAAGGCGTTATGATAATTGCCCACAGGTTCTCTTTCATGTTTGGAAGGAGAGGGTGAGGTTAGGGGTATTCTGCTGCAACATGCAACTTCACCACTAGATGTCACTGAATTCTACACACTGAACCTTTAAGTGCAGTAACACAGTAAATGTCCCCCACCGGCAGACATTTTTGCTGACCTTCACAGCAATGACTCTGCTTGAGAAAAATCTCCAGCAGCCAGATGCTCTAACAAGGACTTATTTTGTCTGATGCCTTTCTTTACTGCATTGGCAGATCCAGAAAAAGGATAAGAAAATATGGTTAGCACATTTAGCGGGTAACAGGAGGTAAAGTGGAAAATCACTTTAGGACCGAAAGTGGATAAGAGCATGAGCCGAACTCTTTGGACCTTTATTTCATGGCTGCATTGATCTGCTGCACACAAAAATACTGAAAAGACTATTGATTGGACTCGAAGCCAAAAGGGCTCAACTGTCCTTCTTCAGACATCTTTGAGGTCTCAGATGAACTTGACATTGTGCCAGTGGGAGGGGGAGCGAGGCCTTCACTTTAACAAATTTACGGCTAGACACTGACATCAAGGCTTTGACTATTTATTTCAACGATCACTTTGAGTTCGGTGTGGTGTCTCTGCCCCTGGGCAGTTTGAACGTTTGAATGGTCTTTCATCCTTTGTGAGAAATGTCCTGGAATCACATCAATTTACATTACTGATCTCCACCGGAGAGGTCTGTGTTCCGTCTGCCTTCCCTACACTCAGCAATCAGGTCTGCATTCATTCTTTTCACGGGCTGCCTCCACATCCTTCCTCCCATGGCATAGTCAGCTTCACCATCAGCACAGAATTTCTTTCAGCTGACCACAGCACCATGACAGGATGCAGTGTGGTTCTACAGATCTGTCTTGGAGCTGCCTGCCCAGGTCAACCTCCAATCTCCTCTCCATCCCAGACAAGAGGAGTGAGGGTGCTGGTCTCCCAGTGGGGGGCCCTGTGGACTCCCCTTGCCTTTAGGAATGGAAATGATGTATGAGAGGTAAAAGTTTTTTTGAGTATTAGTTGAGATGTGGGAATCCTCTGTTGCACCGGGGGAGGACAGACCCCCTCAGGACATTACGGAGAGGAGTTGGAGAGAATCGAGGAGAAATAGAGGGTTATAAAACGCTGGAAGAGGCATGTTTTAGTTGTGGTCCTGCTCCTGAAACTCAGCTAAACAGCTTCAATTAACAGCAGATGGAGTCGGCTCCATTCTCATGGGTGTAGCTCATTAACAGGTCACATGATGGCAGCATAGCTGTAATATTATACATTCACCGTGAGATGATTTGTCAGTGTTGTGTTGTCAACTTGTTTCTGCTGCTCCCTCGTGGCACCAGAGGGATAAATTATTCCTCGACACGCACTGAAAAAAGGCACCTCTGTTACAGAGATTCTTTTGTTGCCAGGATCTTTTTTATTTAAAACTTTGGTAACCTGTTGCCTTGAGAGACACAGCAGAGTACAGCTCGATGTTTTTTTCTTTTCCTGTGTGGATTCAGGAAGTCAGAATAGGTTTGATCCAGAATAACAAAGTAGGTTGTAGGCCCTACAACCTACTTTGTACCTACAAAGTAGGGTGACACAAAACGAATGTAGCCTATGTTCAGAGTGGATGGAGAAATGAAAAATCATCTGCATCTTACTTTCCTGTGGCCAGAGTGAATATTAGAAGGAGAGAGGGAGAGAGAGAGAGCGCGAGAGAGAGAGAGAGGGAGACAGAGAGAGAGAGAGGCTGTTGTTTGTTTTTCTTTTCTGTTGCTTTTCCTGTAGCTTCACCTTTCAGTTCTTCCATATTAATGTGACAAATCTATTGATTTTCAGGCGAACGTTTGCTGTTTTCCCTTGAAAAGAATCAATAGTACGTCTGCATCTCAGCTCTCAGGCGTGTTCAGTGGGTGACAGAGAGCAGGCTTCTTCACGTGCACACACAGCAGAGTACAGCTCGAGTGAAACCTGCAGATATAACTGCAGAGCATTGCTACACAGCTACAGACATACCGTATATTTAACTATATTTAAGTGTAATCACTTTATATGATAATTTCAATCCATCTATTTTCTTTATCAGTGACCGAAATAGTTTGAGCCACTGACCAATTGCCATTGAAGCTGTTGTGTACATTCACACTCCCACTTGAAATCACCACCATCAGGCCACACTTGGCCTCTTATATAACTAATATGACACCGTTAAATTATATGAAATAACATGTTATTTGAACAACAGTTCCCACAACAAGCAAACATATGGTGACTGTGGAGAGAAAAAATCCCTCTTTGACTGGAAGAAACCTCCAGGAGCCGACTCAGTGAGGGCGGCAATCTGCCTCAACCGGTTGGGGAGAGCAGAGAAAAATGAGGAAGATAAGAGAGGTAAAGGAGAAGAGAGAAAAGAGAGGGAGACCAGGAGCAGTTGTGTAGCAATCATGTTCAAGGGCTGTCACACTGGTTGTTATAATGGAATGTGATAATAACAATACAAATTGGGTAGAAGAAATTTCTCACTGAAGGCTTTATTAAAAAATGATTTTCAATTGAGACTCTCACATTTTCACCTTTGCAGTGTTTTCAATTAATTTCAAGTCCTTCAAGAGTCTGAAGAAACATGTGGGTTTCAACAGAAAGTTTGAAGATGCTGCAAAGTATGTTTTACTTCCTGGTCCTTGGCATACTTCAGGTCCTCTAAAAAAGCAAAAAGAGAATAAAGCAGGAGATAGAGAGGTTATAATGGCTTCAAAAGTCAATATTCAAGCATACCATTTTTACAGAGGATGGCAAATTTAGCACATCTGCCCAAGCTTGCATTAGCTGAGGGTAAAAGTTGAAGAAGTGCCCGGTTAAGCACACTCCATTTAGTTCAACAGCATACGGCTTCAAAAGAGCTCAAGAGGAAGAGTGGGCAAATGTTCACGGATTTAAGGTCAGAATTCATGGGAGTGTGATCAGTGGGAGTAGCAGTACTGGTCATCAGAATATTTACCATTTCAACCTCCGTAGTGGATTATTACAACTAGTATGACTGACAAATGAAAGAAAAAAATCAAGGATTTAATAATGTGAATCCTATCCTGTGGCCTTCAGTCACCAGATCTCAACCAAATATTTTGACGGTGCTCTCTGCCAGATCATCAAACCTTCATTCTTGTTCATTCCTGCAGCAGAGTTCAAAGACTTGTAGAATCAATTCCGGCACACACTGAAGCATGTTCTGGCAGCTTGTGGTGGCCAGACCCCTTAATAAGTCGTCTGTATGTATGTTATGGATGTGTTTGTCCTTGTGCCTGTTGTGGTTAGAGGATTTCGGGACCCAAATGCAGTTACACAACAAAGGCAGGTTAGTGCGGTGAAGATATTTAAATATAAATAGACCAACAGAGGCTCCGGCATGCAGGCAGGCACGCAGATGCAAACAGAAAATCCCAACTCAAAGAGTCTGATGTGAAACACAAGGGAACGAGAGGAGACGCACGAAGAAACACCGCGAAACTGAACAGACAAAGTGACAGACAGTGAGGAGGGGACACAGAGACTAAATGCAAACGTGAGTGTGTTTATGTATGTGTGTGTCGGGGGGGGCATGTATACCAGGGCGGACCAGGTGGGTAATCACATGGGCTGGAAACACACTGGTGCAGGAAGAAAATCAAACGCAAAAGCATGAGTGTTACAGAATAAAACAAAGGCGCTAAAACTAGAAAGTTACGAGGGAGGAAGATGAGCAGATATTGCAAACAAACTCCTGTATTCCAAATGTTCCGCTAAGAAAACATCATGTAGTATTATCAGCAGAATTATGTGAAAACAAACACTTTACATGAAGATGGACGACACGTCTGCACTTAGTCCCATGATCCAGAAATGAAGCCGAAATATTACAGATAGGAACTCGGCCATCTTGTGCATTTTGAGGTCCAGATCATTGGCCAGACGACACTCGTGGCCGACCAATCATCAGTCAGTCTCACATGTCAATCATGACGTTTCACCCCCGTTTTTATCGCATCAAATAACCAATTATAACCAAATCTTTAGGTTCAGTTGATGTGTGGACCCAGAAGCGGAATCAGAAACAGGCCGGTGAAAAGCAACGATGAGGAGGGAACCAGTGAAATGGCGTGACGTGCTGCCCGGTGGAGGCTCAGTGTCCTGTGGTCTGCAGCCATTGGTTTCACCATCATGTGGAGAAGACAATGGGCTGATCGATGATGATTCTCTCTCACCTACTAGGACTGTTTTTTGTTTTTGCTTGCTGTTGATTGAATTTTTATTGTTTAAACACCTTTAGAAGGTTTTAAACTTATATGATTCTTTATGAAAAATATTACTTTTACATGTTAATATGAATTAATGCCATTTCTGTGTATAATATACATTTTCTTATTCATTTTCTTATTCATTTCTTCATAATGCTAATTGGTCATATTAAGCTTGACATGCATGATTCAAGGTAATTTTGTCTTTTTTAAAAGCCTAATACAAGTGTCCCATATTGCAAAGTCACCTGTAGATTATCAATTTAAAGAACACTTAAACCTGTATCATGTGTCCTCTGACTATAATAGCTCCATTCTTCCTTCTCGTGTGAAAACATTTTTAGGTAAGGTTTGTAAAACAAATATTGGAATAAATAGCAGATGTCGAAATTTAAAAATCCTAAATCACCCCACTGGGACAAAGGTAGAGCAGAGTATAAACAAATATGATTAATTGAACACGAGTTCAATAAGTGTAAATGAATGTATGGTTTAAGACCACATTGGCAGATAAAGAATCATAGTTCATCTCCAAAACACACACAGGAAGCCGTTCAAATGTCTGTTTGTTTATTTACATCAGTTCTTTCAGTTAAGACTAATTGTCTGAGACTTGTTCTGTCTCATCAAGGTTGTAGAGTTTCTTCTGCGGAAGGAGCCAATCCTTTTGAGCAGGCTCTTCCTCTCTCTGATGTCAGGTGACCGATCAGGCGGCATCATCTCCTCAGTCTGATCACGATTTTACGGCATCGTGATTGACAACTCCAGCAACCTCAGTTCTAGCCGCTGCTGCTCCTTCAGGCAGATTTGTGCTGCCTTCATAGGAGTAAGGAGAAGTTGTGGACCTGAATCAGGGCATGAACTTCCTCATCATCAGACACTTCCTCCTGAGAGTCAACCATCTTTATCAACAGGATATCGCCCTTCGAGTTGCCCATCTTGCAGATGATCATCTTTATAAATGCGCCGTTAGCACTGAGTCAAAAATGACCAGATGTATAACTCAATAAATCTGTAAATAAACCTGTCAATTCATCCAATCATCCATCTATTAAACTCTGCTGGTAACAACACACTTACTTACAGTCACTTACTACTTACTGGTGTCCAGCTCCTCCTCCATTTGTCTTGTGGACACAAACGGAGCTGCAGAGCCTCAGCAGAAGTGATCCTCAGCTCAGGGTCCATCTGCAGGAGAAGTGTCAGCAGGTTGATCTGTCGTCTCATTGGGCTCCTGGATCTCTGGGTAAATCTGGATTTGAAACAAAGATGATCGTACAGCCGGCTTTCTGTCTCTTGGCAACAGAACCAGAGTTTACCTGGCCACATCTCACTGACTGACAGTGGCACGTTCTCTCTGTCTCTGAGAAGGTCGTCCAGATTCCTGTTCAGCTTTTCAAACACTAGACAGGTGTGTCCTCTCTGCTGGAGCTTTTCATAGAATTGCATCACATTGGTTTTTGCCTGGGTCCAGAACAGTCAGCACTTCCAGCAGAGACATCATGTAACAAAAACCTTTTTCGTGATTTATTTTTGTCAGTTTTGAAATGCTGACTTCAAAATCCTTCTCTGTGGACAAATTCAGTCATTTGTCGACTTTGCTGAAGCTTCCTTTACAGATTATGTCCAGGATGTTGTAGCATCTCTTCTTGCTAAGCAGCATTTTGTACTCCTGACCTCTTTTGTTCTGTGAGAAAGGAGGAGAACGTGTGAATGTCACAACATGTTAGTCGATGGGGTTCATTCAGTCAATACATGATGCAAACATGCAGCTGATGCATCAATTACGTTCATGTAGATAAATGTTTGGTTTCTGTTCTACGACCACATGAAAACTAATAACTGAATATGGCCTCATGACCGTTTCAATGAGTTATATTCCAAGAAATTAAGAAGACTGACGTCCTCGTCTGGTTTTTAAGGTGCAGAAATACAAAGTAAAAACACTTAATTACAAGCAAAAGTCTTGAATAAAACATTTAATTTGTACATACAGTATTAAAGTAGTCATTGAGGAGGAGGGATATTACTGTTATATTACAATATTATACTAAATTGTTACTGTTACTGAGTAATCATCATGTACGTTTTAATTGACTGTATCACAATGTAATAATGTTTAAAAGACAATGTTCGGTTTTCTTAATATATAAAAGATTGATCACATGTATTATAACAAAAAGAATACATCCCACACACACACAGAAAATTAAATTGCTTATACTGGCCACATAGAACAGGGCTATAAAGTTCTCCTCTGTATGTTAAACAGACTTTGTGTTGAAATCTTGAAATCTAATTCTATTAGCCGTTTGTATTCTTCTGTTTTTTCCCCAACTCAAAGCCACAATAATTGCATTCTACATTTTCGGGATTAGGTTAAATTCCCCATGGAGCAGCCGCCACAATGGGTCAAGTGAAGCTCCTGTGAAAGACTTCAGCACAAATAAATGTAAGATTAAGATTGAAACACAATACAGCATTTGGTCTCAGGATAACAATTTAATAAAGTTCACAGACTTATAGTCTCAGTAGGTTTTATAACGTCGCCGTCTCAAATCCTTTCTCTGCAATCACTGTCATCAGTCCCCTGCTGATGCACCGATGGAAAAGGCAGACCACAGCTGCTTCTTTAATAGCTGCCGTGAACAAAAGGCAAACAGAGCTGTCAATAAAGTTAAGGGCGGGGAAGAAGGAAATTATAGATGGGCACTAAGAGAGTTTAAATAAAGAAATGGCACAGATGAATAAAAGAAGAGGAATCGCTACATAATTAGGGCCACAATGAATCCTTTAAAAGCAGATACTTAGAGCCGTTTCCTCTAAAAGTGGTTGAAAGGAAACACTCAGTGATCCTTGTGTTCCAGATGGTCCACAAAAACGAGCACTTTAGCTGTGATTCCCTAATTAGTATGTCGTTGTTTATCATGTTTTATTCTTTAAAAAAAATAATTTTGTCACGTGTAAGAGTAATACTATGCGTTGGTAATACTACGAGATAAGCTGAACCACAACATCCACGCTAAGCACTTAAATCCAGGCAACCCCTCCTGCCTTTTCTACAGGATATTCATGGTCATCAGAATATTTCATTTAGTAGTGTGACCAGGTCAAAATCTTCTCTTGACTTTGGTAGATCCATCCATCCATCCACCGATCTATCCATCCATAAATCCATACATCCATACATCCATGAATCCATCTATACATCCTTACACACATACGTACACATTCTCTATGAATTTTGCTCCAAAGGTTTGTGGCTCCCAGAGGATGATTCATGGAGCCCTATAACTAGGGTATGAGAGGATGTCTCAGAACTGTTTGTTTTTACTTGACTTTTGCTGAGAAATTACATGGTCCCATAAGAATCAGTCCTAGTGTTTGGAGTGTCTCCGATGTTATTTTTATACATTTTCTTTATTTTGTAAAAAAGAAAAACCTTCAACTTAATGAGCAGTTTGGCATGAAAATGAACGACTATACATTACGAGCCTGCAGGTGGTTGTTGTTACAATTAAGTTATTTCTGTCTTGCTTGTTTTCCATGGCCCCCGATAGGATCCTAAAGATTTGAGATCCTCTTAAAAAACAAATATCTTTTAATGACATTCCCTTTGACCTTTACATAAAACATTTCTTCTTCAAAATAATTAAACCTAAGTTTAATGCACAGTTGTCATAAGGTGCTCATCCACTGGAGACTCATTCCTTTCCATTATGGACACTAAAGTACTGTTTCAGGCTAAAATGTCACCTTTCTACAATCGTCATATGTAGTCCTCTCAGGGGATAAACCATTTAAATTGTGATCTACATACCATTTGAATGATATTTTGTCCTGTAGTACTTCAGACTTTTATTGGCTCCTCTTCTTCTAATACAGATTTAGCACATATCAAATATCTTCTACATTATAGGACAGTGGTTTGAACTGCCTGAGTTGGCTTACACTTTTCTAATAGACTTCTATAATACCATGATACACTACCCTTTCTACTGATGACTACAATTAAGTGAAGGATTACACAGACACATATTATCACACACAGATTTGTATGTAAAGGATCATGTAATATGTTAACTTACACCTTATATTAGTTCCAATGATTTAACTAATTCAAATCAGGACACTATAACATTTCTCCTTTTTCAGAAGGTGATTGAAGGTGCAGCATTGATAAGTCGACAGGAGCTTTGTCCTTGAGAGAGGTCAACCTGAGAGTTGAAAAACAAGTGTTATTAAAAAGATGGTAGATTTTGTCTTGTGTTGTCAATAAGTAATTTTCTTCTCATGCCCTCTTTTTTTCCTCTTTTCTTTCCTTTCGCTGAAATCATAGACTGGAAACAGTGAAAGGACATTTGTCACTTGTACTCAGCCAAGGAGAGCAATTCCTGCTCTGTTTGTTTTGTTGCCTTCTGGTTATTGAAAAGTAATTTGATCTGGAGTCCCTGATCGATAAGTGACTTTCTGTTCAATCTGTGCTTGGACTGCAAAATATCAAGAGGTACAGCTATTTGGAAATGGGCTCTGTCACAGAACAGTGTTGCTGTTAGAAACAATGATGATAATATGTTGTCTCCTAAACTGTGAGTTCTTCTGCTAACATTTCTGTGTTTGGTTCAGAAAAGGCTGTGCTGCATTTCTTGATCCGGATAAATGACTAATCCTGTATTAAGTATAAAACAGCCCGGAGGAAATTCCACTTTAAGTGCATATGAACTCATGTCAAAACCAGTTCTCACCCAGAATTTATTTATTTTGAAGAAGTCAGAGTCATGACTAAACATAATAATATCAATAAATAATTTTATTTCATGGAGCACTCAAAGATGTTTTTTCACAGAGGAAATAAAGACAGCAATACAAAAGACACTAAATGTACAACAAATAACAGGGAATTTTAGACCAGACAATAACAGCTGATCTTAAAAGCTGACATGTTGGCACTCCTTTGTGTTGTGGGAGTTCCATAGGAAGGGAGCAGCAATGGAGGAATCCCTGTAAACCAGCCAGGTCCGGAGCTTGGTTCTGAATGGTTGGGATAAGAGGGCTGGCATCCAATCAGCTGTGGGAGAGACTGTGCAAAGGCGTGTAGTGACTGTACATCAAACTAGACGACAAAGCGACCCCAAAAATATTGAAGCCAAAGAGTCTCGATCTCCACTTGTTTGCTTGCTGCTGAATAGGTCATTAATCCCACCTCCTCCATGTTAGTGGATGAAACACGGACCCAGCACATATCAAATACATTCCCCCAAAGATGGTTTCTGTCATTTTAGTATAGCTTTAATCACACTAATGATTTCCAACTGTTGGACTGGTGCAGAATCGGTCTCCTTATGTGCAAGATGGCAGTGTTCACGTCCAGGAGATTTCTGCTTCGTTTATGGACAGTGGGAAAAAGTGGCAAAACATGTCATCCATCTATATATACACTCAATGTTATGGAGGGCTTTGTGAGAGATGCGTGGGAGGAGGTAGTGCGAGCAGTATTAGTATGAATGGGATGCTTTGTTGGACAGGAAGTTAGTGATTGTTCCGAGATTGACCTTTCCTCACGCAAGTGTCAGATTATTGAACTCCAGGGAAGATTCTTTACACTGCTCACAAACTAAACTGACATAAAACACTGAGAAATAGGCCCTGTTGTTACATGACAGCTTTGTTATACTCTTATAGCTCTTTCTCCTTCTCAACGTGACCAGCCAGTAGCATCATGAACAACCCCACCATGCACTCAGCTCTCTGCAAGAAATAGACTTGCCTGAAGGGCAGAACCTGGCGGGGGTCTCCGGCACAAATTTGCTCCGTAAAAAAAAACAGTAGAACCTCTGATCATTTTCCCCGCAACAAAGCCCTGCAGTTTATATTCCCATCTTGAGATTTATGTCATGTCCAATAGCGTCCATTACAAAAAAATCTTGTTGTGTGGGATTAAATAAAGGAACTAGTGGATAATATATAAAGAAATATCCACTCAGCCTTATATAGCAGCTGTTGTGAGCCTGTGATAAAATACATTTTGAACCCGCACAAAAGGAATTCTTTTTTTTAATGACATTGAAGGTTATGAGCATGATTTAAGTCCATTAAACAGCTGTCTCCAACTGGCCAGTCAGAAGGCAATCTAATAACTGTCAAATCAGAAGACATACATTGTCCAATGGATGGCTGTTTCTCTGGCTTCTATAAAAATGTCCTGTTTATCTTTCCTCAGTCTTTTTTCTCAGATGTCAGTGTTTAGGGGTATTTTATGAGTGTCTGTGACGACTTGCATGAACACTGAGGACTGTACATAAAGTAATTTCCTGTTTAAATCTTTATTTCCATGCATTTTTCAACTTCATGCTCTAGTTCAGTTTAACGCCAGTTTTTCTGTTGACCTGTTTTCAATTATCGAATCTAACATCCTTCTTTTTACCACCTGTGGTTCATTTCCAAGGAAAAGAAACGTGTGACTGAATGTTTTAATTACAAATTAGTGAATGGACACAAAACCATGAAATACATGTTTTATGCTGTTTACATGCAGTATAGTAGTGTTGTTTTCATATCAATGTGAAATTATCCAGTTTTCTTTTAAAGACAAATTATTGAAATAGAATTCTTGATTGAGATGTCACATTATGATGTCTTTATAACTTTATAGTTTTACAGGTTTTGGAGATAAATCCTTAAAAAGCTACATTTAAATGTACAGTAAATTAATTTTTTACTGGCAATCACTAACTGATTATAACTATCTACTAAAACGGTGCCTAATAAATCTTAGATGATTTGCGTCAGGCTCTTCTTTCTATCACCATGAGAAAGGAGAGCAACCGATCACATAGTTTATAAACTGTACAGGAACAGTAACGCTGAGAAAAAAGCAAACTGATTTAGTAAAATTGCTCAAATACAGCAGATGAATTACATAATTAAAACTGCTTTAAAATCGACACGCTGTGATGATAACAGCTGCAACGTCTCATGGCGTCCAGAGACCGGCTGCTGCTAGTGGAATAGAGTCAAATGTTTTGTTTGGCATGAACACATCAAATTAAGTTTTCACTGCAGCGCTGCTTAATATTTAAGCTCATGAAGCAAATCCAGATCTGCAGACAATCAAAGTGGATGAAATATGCATCATTGAGCTTTGACCAAAAAGCGCAATGTGTTGCCTGATTCAATCACGGTTTCGTTAGAGGAGTTCAAACACACAAAACTGCCCTAATTCCCAGTTTGTTCCAGATTGTGGGTCCTGAGCATGACTCACTTTTACTGCACGCTGGGATAACTGCAGCTCCCTGCCCCAGACAAGGAACAGATGGCCAAAGAAAATTAATGAGAGAATGAATTATTACCTGCTGCTACGCTTGACTGGGCTAATCACTGACTGAGTGATTTTACATGAACCTATCCTTCCAAACGTATCTCAATGTATCTAACTCATCTTTTATAAATATGATAAGAAATTGTGGGTTTTCATGTCCAATGCAAATATTTGATGAAGCAAAATGAAAAATATTTCAGATGAAGACGACTCCATTGAAGTGAAGCCATAGAGTGTTGATCGCCACCTGGTGGCTAGTTGCAGTGAAGGTCATTAATTCCTCTGCGAGTGGGTTCGCCCGTTGTTTTGTTTGTGTGTGTGTGTGTGTGTCTTTGTGTGTGTGTGTGAAGATATGGGTAACTGCATCTCAATCTGTGTGTGTGTAATCCGATTTGTAAATTTGTCAAAGAAACTGCAAATGAATACTGAGATTTGGAAATGCAAACAGGAATCTGAAATTGTGTGATTTGAGTCTCTGTGTGAATAATCAGATTTGCATAAGTATTGAAAAATGTCTAAATATGTCTTGAGATTTTTCAATGTGTAGACAAATCTATAAATGCAGGCACGGATCTGGAGAAATGTAGATAAATCTCTATATATAAATGACTGTTTCGTGTTTTGCTCCAAGAGCCAGAAGTCATCATTTCCACCTCAGACAGGCCTCGCACTTAGAAACAACGTTACATGTGATCTCTGCATCATTTGGGCTTTGGCAGATCAGCTCACGCAGGTGCAGATTTATCCATGTACGTAATGTTTTCTTCACGCATTAGCAGATCTGTCCTCATCTACAAAATCTCAAAACACTCATTAAGTATTTACAGGTTTTTTACAGGTTTACTAATTACGCACTCACTCAGATTCTGCAGACATGTTTCCTGTACGCATTTCCAAATCTGTCTACCAACACGGACAGTTACACAACACACACCCAGCAGAGAGCTCTGCAGCATTTTACTAAAATGTTATTTTTTCATTCAATCTTCAAGCAGGGGGGATATAAGCTCAAACATATGACAACGGTGAAATAAATAACTTTTCAGAATCATGATCTTCAATGCCTCAGGGAGCCCTCACTTGGTGGCAGGTAACCTCAGCACACCCCAGTTTATGATATTTGGCACCAAATCTTCAATCTAATGGTTTGATATGGGGGCTAGAGCTAGAGCTTAAAAGTTAGAGGCAAGCAGAAGTTTGGAGTTTTGCAGATTGAGGGACATGGGATTAATGAGAATGATCTCTGACCGGGAGGCATTCGACGAGACCCTGAACTGTTTCCAGCCAGTTTGTGAAAAACCCGAGCACATAGAGTATAACCACATACTATGACCTGCAGCTTTGTTGTTGTTGTAATGTCACACTCACTGATTATATTTGGGAAATCAGATTTAGGTCTGCAACAACTCAGTGTAGTTTAAGGTTATAACTGCCCGAGGCCTTGTTTCACCAGCTCGTCTCTGAAGCCACATTTAGTCGGCGTGTGAAGAAAACAGCCCAGTGTTGAAAGCTTTGAAGGTCTGTGATCCAAATGGGAGGCAGAGACATCTCAGGGCTGCAATCTGCTATCACTCCCAAATTACACATCTAATTATCACAAGTGCACTTCCTGTTTTTGAACCTGTGTGTTGATGCTGCTTACAACTCTTCTTTCTGTCTGCTGGACTCAGGTCACAGAACCATGAACCTGCACCACCTCTGCTGCATAAAGAGCTGTTTGTCTGTTCTTCCAGAGTTCAGTGGAGAATCAGTTCTCCTTCCCTTTGTCATGAACTTGCTGTTGTACACATGCCAAGTGTGAAGCTGATTAGATGAATGGTTCTCAAGATATGCTTTCCACATACAGACAGACAGGCAAAACATTGGAATGAGAAAAACACAAAGTACTGATTACTCCTCACTTATATATATTTATACTATACTATATAAGTAATGATCTGTTCTTGATAGTACAGTTTATCCCTGGAGATACATTTGAGTGCCTGTAACAGCTAAAAAACTTATTATTTTACATTTAATCATTTAATCAATGATTGTCAGTGGCTTGTGTTTTCCTATATTGTTGTGTTTTGTGATTCAGCATGTACCCTTCAGGGCCACTGTACTTTCCTCAAATGATCTGATCCACAAATAGCAATTTTTTTCCCCCAGAGAAAATCACAATAATTGCAACATTAAAAAAACGCACCCACTGACAGTCACAAATTAAACACATTATTAAGTCATGAATGTAGTTTTGTATTTTGGATAAATATGACATTATTTTATTCATGAACGTCCGCAGACAGACCTGCTCATGAGAGGTTTGACACAAAGCCGGTCAAACCATCATATTGGAGATGTCAAACACATAATATAATACCTTTACTTTAACATCGTCAAAGCAGGATTACAGCTCTTCCACTTCCCGACATCTTCTGAAGTAACTCGGTGCAAGTTTTATGAACCTTGTTGTTCAGCGAGTCGACACTTTGCTGCACGATAAGTTCAGAAATGTAATTTTACTGCCACAAAAATGCCGACGGTTTGTTTTCCAGTGCTCAGCCATGTTATCTCTGTAATAATCAAGTGAAGGTGCCGTTAACACAATCACTCCTGAAAGCACCATGCAGGTTTAATCCCTCCCTTCACATCTTATTTGATTACTGCGAATGCGTCATTATAACAAGCTCACGACCGACATTGAAATTCTGTGCATCAGTTAGACGAGTTGTTCTGGAGCCTGCACCCCTGGTGTGTTAATCTTCAGACAAGAAGGTTTGATTCCTCAGCCCAGGCTTTTTTCCCTGTGGGATTAAAACCTCTTTTCACTGACATCCCAAAGACACGCAGGTCAGACAGAATGGAGAATTTTAATCAAATCAACGGTGTGAATTTGGATGATAGTCTGCACAAGTGCGTTAGCTCTGTAATGAACAAATGATCTGTGAAGGTTGTTCCCTGTGAGGATGGAGGAATAAACTGCACAGCCTGAGAATGAGAGCAAGCAGGGAGAGATAGAGCAGGTTTGTTACTCCAGCAGGTGGCAGCAGACACACATGTGGCCGGGTGGGCCTGTGTGTGTCGATGCTGCTGGACAGGTTGTGTTTGGAGTGAGTAAAAAGAACACAACAGACCTGAGTCAGTCCATTATTGTCAGTGCTGTTGATCCAGAAACAGCAGGATGCCTATAACAGCAGGTGTGATTTTGAACATGTTTAAAATAAAAATATCTATACAAGTAGGTAAGAACAAACACCAGCAAAAAAGAGAAACTTAAAAACAAAAGTCAAAAATAAATAAATCATGCCTGAAAAGGAATAGGAAGAGGTGAATACTAATCGAGTCTTACCCCTTTTTCATTTTGCTTCAAAACATCTTGTGGAATATTCCAGCTTTTATCATAAACAGCTCAAACACAATCATCAAACATAAACTTCCATGACTCAGTGGGAGCAGACAAGCAAAATTAAAGCAAACAAAGAATCTTAATGGACTTCTTCCCCTTCAAAATCCTCCATGTCATATTTATTATTATTTATTTTCAAAAAATACTGTACTTTTAAATGTATTCATTGTTAGACCTGTTTTCAAACACCTTTGATTGTAAAACAGTATTAGTCCTCAATAATAACTGAGTTTTTGCTTTATACAAGATTTGACATGTAATAATGTCAACCAAGTCTTTTAACTAAACCATACAAGCGCACAGGGAAACTTCAATAAATCACAGGTTGAAAAGTGTTTCATGGCCCCAGTCATGTCATGGTGGTCTCACACATCCTGGATCTAACGTCTTTGTCACGGCAGGAAGAAGCGATCGGCAAAAAGCAAGATTTACACCAGCAATTTGTATATTGGGGAGGTAACTTTTTCCAAAAATCATGTTCAAATGAATTTTACAAGACTTACAATATGATTAAATATATCCACGTTGCTTGCTAGCATCCTACATTTTTGTAGGTCCAGCTGATAGAGCGCCCTCTGCAGGATCATTAACTTCTTCAGATGGTCGAATGTACTTATCTATGTTTTATTTTAATTCCAACTGTTCATTTCAGTTTAAATATGAACGTTTCACCCCAGATTCAAATAAATGTTTGCATTTGGAACAAAAAGTGACAGCTCTTCTGCATATACTGTATACTCTTGTAGACTAAATGAAGATTTGTATTTAAAAACCTTTCGTATCTCAAACTTGTCTATGCCTCTATTTGTTAAACTATGTCATGAATAATTTATTGTTATTGATTACAGTTCAAATCTTGAATGTATTAGTGAATAATGGAGTAGTGATATATCCTCAGGTGATAAGGCTCCGCTTGGTTTGAGGTGAATCAAAGGGCTGTAAATCTGATGTAACAGGCATCATGAGAAAATGTGCAAGCAATACAAGCCGAGGAAAAATACATATTTATAAAGAAATTTAAAAAGTTGAAAGGAGAATAAAAACTAAATTAAACAGATTAAATTCTAAGAAATAAAAGAGTCAAAGCGCAGGCCTGTTTAAACTCTGCAATCTGTTTGCCGCAGCTCTCACGCTGTGCAGCCAATCTTTGGAGAAATTACGGAGAAATAACTCACATCTCAAATATCTATATCTGATGGACGCTGCAGGCGGAGAAGTCATGGAGGCTAAAGAGTAAATATTTCACTTTAATAATTACACTGCAGGGCTAAATAAAACTGTACAGAGGAACAATATATGGTAACACATTACTCTACACAGTGTGCAGCTGGACGGCTGTGCAGCGGCAGAACAAGAGGGTTTGAATCCTTTCTGTGTGGATGGTGCATGCTCTGTTTCTGTGTGGGTCATCATTTTGATTACGATTAATTGTATTACATGTGAAAAATTGTTCAACATATGCTATGCAATCAGTTGGAATGGAATAAAATGATCTTATCCGCATTAAATGAAGTTAACTGGTTAAATTCGGCTCGGGGAGCAGGGCCACGCATCAACCACACCCCTGATCTCCTGTCAAACATATACACGGTCAACCTGTCCCACTCTGTTTGTCTCAGATTCTTAACTTCACCCTTTTTCTTCCAGAGGAAAGGAGAAAAGAAGAAGAGAAAGACACAAAGGAAAAATCTATCCATCCTCCCTCCCTCCCTCATGACCTTTTATTCAGTTGCTGCATATCTCCATAATAAGCTTGACTGCATTGATGCCTGAGACCGAACCCCCTCACAGTTTCCATCCTCCCAGATCAGCCTATGAGACAAGTCTTCACCTAAACACCTTCACTCAACCATTCATTTTTCCTCAACATTCAATAATTACTCCCGTTGAAACTTTATGTCACATATTGTTGGGTGAAATAAATTGAAGAAAACTGCTCCTGTGCAATTCATGAAATATCACTGTGATGTCCGGATCCCAAACATATCTGAAATATTTAAAAAGACCCATGTTTTTATTGCCATGTGATTGATGGAAGCTAATAAAACAGGAGGTGATGTACAGAGTTGTATCGACCATAATGCCCCACAGGAGGCAAAACCAAGACGTCAGCAGAAACAGAAAGAAGCACAGCCCCCAGAACGAGCAGAGTCCCAATAATAGAGCATTAATAGTAATACGAGTGAAGTAATAGGCAGCAGATTACATCACCACCAGAGAGGGCGCGACAGCAGGAGGCCCTATTTCCTCTTCTCCACCTTTAAAGCCTCAGAGCAGAAATGAGTCGAGATAAAAGAAGAGTGGAAAAGCAGAATATGAAATGTAGATAAGAATATAGATGTAAAATATCAAGACAGAAATTGAATGAAATGGACTAGAAAGCTAAATGTGCAGCTCTCACATCAGTCTCTTGACCTGTGTAAATGCTCTGGAGAAACTTCAGAGTTATTCTTTGTCATTAGTGAGTCCTCCTCAAACAGTTCTACAATATAGTGTCAATTTGGGTAATCTGGGACATTTATTGCAATTTTGACTTCTGTGACTAACTCTGATACTGTTTTACATATGAGATCAACATATCATATTTTTCTGACAACTTTTAAATGTTTTCTACCTACACCAGAAGAAAAGGTGGAAATATCCTACTCAGAGGAGACATTAGTGTCTTTTGTGCAAAAAGAGAAATTCTGCCTGAAGTTGATAATCTGAGACACTTGGATTATGCTTAAAAAAAAAGCCTAAATCACCTTGCTTTATGCAGGTCAAGCTCAATTTGACTAATTTTGAATAATTGCATAATGAATAAAGTACAGAAAGCTGGATAATAAAATGTAAATTTTTTCTAAAAGTTTCCTAATTCATACTTATATCTAAAAGTTAATTTTTTTTCTTAAAGAACCCAAGCCTTAATAAAGAAACTATAAAAAAATTCTGGGGCGACAAACAGTCCTCGCAGGTGAGAGACCATTGCCTTCTCTTTGGTTTACTTTTATTTGTTTTACCACAGGAAGTATCTAAATGCATATTTATCCCATTTAGAGAATGTAAATGACTGTCCCAAATTACCCAGACCATGATGTCCCCCTTTGTCAATCATGTTTGAGAAGGTGGGACAACTAAACAAACCTTTTGGGGAAAAAAACTAAAACACATTTTGAACAACTTATATTTTGTTGCTTGAAAACCTCAAAAACATAATTTCATAACAATTAGGAACCTTGTTTCATTTATGACAGATGTATATCGTTAACATTCATCTTGTCAGAATATGATGTCATTCTCCTTGTCGTTTAATTCAAAGGGGGGGGGGGCTTTCTGTGACATCACCCCCATGAAGTCATGTGATTTTAGTCACATGATATCCATGCCAACTTATAGTAAAAGTCCTGTCAACTAGATTTGATTGGAACAGGAAATAGACCGAATGGAGCTCAGATCCGGTGTCCCAAATTACTCAATGTCCCAGATTACCCGAATTCGCCCAACTGTCACTTCTCGTTGTTGTGCGCTGGACATTGTGTGCAGAGTGAAGTTAGAGAACTATCTGCAGTGAAGATGTAGTTACTGTTCACGCATGTGTACCGAGCAGAGAAGCAAATTATAGAAGGACGTAGAAGAAGACATGTTCCTCCGGCTCCACAGACTGCCTGTTGACTGCTACTTAGCATTGGTTGCCTGTTTGCTTAAATTGTTTTAATATTGAACATTTCACGTGTCCACATCGCACGGTGCACTTCCCTTGGCCGTTAACAACACACAGGCCAAGTGTGAAGCTGATAAGATGAATGGCTCTCGAGATATGCCTTCCACAGACACACAGACAGACATTAGTGGAATTTGTAGGCATATAATAATGTCCACTATAGCCATAATGTCCACATATGGATCATCTTTAAAACAAAAATTGTAAATTAGTCGCTTCAGTGAGCAAGCAGCAGTTCCCTCCTCATCCTTCACTATTAAACACAGTACATTTCAAGCTGAGCCAGGGCTGTGTGCACTCAGATGGACAGATACGTTTAGTTGGCAAAAGTCTAGTGCAATAATTAGAACAGAAGACTTCTGTCTGATGAGAAGCGGATGACAGGGGAATTGTTAATGACCTCACACACACACACACACACACACATGTCGGCAGTCGACCATATCCTGGCTCTGCTTTTTTTCTGCTTCCCTCAGCTGTTAACATTTCTCCATGATCTGTGCAGGACAATAAGAGGCAACAGCTGATGAGAATAAATCCCCGTGAACATTGCAGCAAAGGCGTAGCATCCGCCTCAACTTATTATTCCACTCACTCCATTGAACAATTAACCAATCTGACTCAAAGTGCTAATGAACGTACTTAACTCTCTCGCTCCGTCTCAGTGTTTGTGGGTCTTTAATTGGCTATCATGTCCTCTTTTTCTTTTTGTCTCTAATGATCAGCTTTGTAAATAGAGTCTTTCACTTTCCAGCACACACACACACACACACACACACACACACACACACACAAACACACACACAAACACACACACACAAACACACCCCTGGACTTCTCTCTCTCGAGCCTTCAGACGCCACAGCAACACTACCACAGATATGATCGCCCTGCTTGCAGCGGTCGACCAGCTCAGCTCCCAGGAAACCGTGCGCAGCAAATAAATAAAACAAAATGTCCGGACACTATCTCCTGGCCTCACCGTTTACAAAATATTCCACGGCCGCATGTATCTGTGTGTTGTCAGCAGTTGGACAGCTAAACAAGTAATCTGTTCTGCAGGGATAAAGACAATACAATGTTCATCTCTTAGTGGGCCTCCTGTCACAGGATCAGGTCCTGGCCCAGTTAAACTCAGCTGGTCTCCTTCCTCCTCCTTGCACAAAGAGGACAGTCGAGAGATTTTGATGGTTCTAATGGGACATTTCACTTCAGCAGACCAGAGTGCGCAATGCAGTGGTGGATCTAGAATTTTTCTAAATCGGGGGCTATAAAGGGGAACCGGTTTACACAGAGGGGACGGTTTGATGTCCAAACTTCATACACTACTCCTGATCAAGTGCACATTTAAGTCACATCACTGTTAGCGCCTTAGGTTTTAAAAGTCGTCTTGGGAAATAAAAATCCTTATTTATCTATCTAATTATTGTTGATATAAAAAATGGACAACCAGATTTAGAACATAACCTTAACAATGAAGGATGGGACAGAAAGGCTTTGCTTCGTTGTCTTGTAATAAAATTGTTGAACAGAATATGCATTTATAAACAGAATGCACCCAACCCCACTTCACTGAATTCTTCTGCCAGATGTGATCACTGTATTGTGTCTTCAGGGTCAATTATCCACATGTGTAGGGAATGCAAAAAACGACAGCACTTCAGGAAAGAGGTGCATAACCACTTTGGTACAGAACAGGACAGACATACCTCACACTCTACAACCATTTATAGTACACACCCACTTTAGCAGGTGGTCTATTTAACCAGAGAGACATGTCCCATCAACCCCTCTTGCTCGCACTGCTGCTGCAGTATTGCCACCTGTTGCTTCAGCCCCTCCACCACCCCAGCATCCACCTGTAGGCTCCAACGGGGGGTGACAAGTATTTGCTCATCACTCCCATCGTTCCTGTGTAATCATATGGGGGAGTGATTAAGTCGGAGCTTCTATAATCTATTATGATATACTTTTTTAAGACTGTTTTTCTCTCCTTTCCCTTCATTGTGTCTATTGATTGTCTGTTGATTGATGAGAAAATAAAAACAAAAGACTACTGAAAGGATAGGGGCACTTCAGGGGCCGATCCGAATTCAGCTGGGGCGGGTGCTCCCTGGCCCCACCCCTTGATCAGCTCCTGGTGAAAAGACCATCAACCAATGAAGGAAAGGAAAGGAAGCTCTGCAAGGAAAAGTGACTCTACTGCTTTTAGTTTGAGGAACACAAAGTGTATTCTAATTGTGCTGGAACATATAGTGATTGTTCTATTTTCCAATCAACCCCTGCACACAGCAGTTACAGTAAATAGTGTTGAGTAGAATGTGAATGTGGATGAGAGCAGGAGCTCCTGGCTGCATGCTGAACAGTGTGTTTGAATGATTACTGTCTGGTATTAGGCAAAGGCTCTATGCTTATGGAAGCATGATACGGGATTATGTCTCCACAAGTGTCACCAGGAAGTGAGACAAGAAGAATTCCGGAGGAGATTTTTTGACTAATAATGACTCAAACCCCCCCCCCCCCCCCCCCTCTCAGGCCCAGTCTGCCAACAACTCAGAAACGACAGCCTCACATTCGCCAACGTGCAATCCACATTGTGATGGCCGCACCAGCAACCACACAAGCTGAAACTCTGTAACATGGTGGTAAACCCCTCTTAATTCCTAATTTGCTGAGTTGTTTCTTTTTGCAAACGCACCCCTCTTCATTTTTTAAATAACTGGACACATTTTGATTTCATACAACATACTTTTATTTATTAAAATATTCTCTTTCTGTGATAATTAATGATGCTGTTAAGTGGTCTCCAGCAGTTACAGGAGGCTAGTTTAAGTAATAGACTTTTTGTATAATGTATCTTTTTGGCAATTTGTTAATGAAATTTAATGAATTTTTTTCCAAGAAACCCTGTGGCTCTCTAGTCTTCCTGCTCGGTCCCTGACACACATGTTGTTCCATCATTCCAGTGTCTGCCTCTGAAGTGTAAATACCTCTTGTGTAATTTGCCCTGAAGTTCCCATTCACTAATTACCCCCTCTAATCCCTCACCCCACCACCACCACTACCACCTATGCCGCCGCTGCTACCTTCCGAAACCCAACTCCTGCTACAGGATCCCCCCCCGCTGCACTATGGATTCCCTGTCTCAACGCCAAGGGGGGAGATCGAACTCTAATTAAGATTGTTAATGAAGATTTAATTTTCCACTTGGAGTGAGCCAGCGGTCTCCGAGAGAGTCCCGGGCGAAAGGCGGGAGCGAGAGAGTCGAGAGAAGAAGAAGAAGAAGTGGAAGAGGAGAGGCAAGAGGAGGTGAAGAGGTGGAGTGTGGGGGGGGGGCCGAAATAAATAAACCCAGGGACAGCTGCAGGTGAGAGCCACTGAGAAGGTTGTTGGAGTTTTAACTACAGAACGAGTCACATCCACAAAGTGACTCCGGCCTTGAGTCTCACAGCTGTTGAAACTCACCACAGTCCCTGTTACTTGTGTTTAGAAGCTGCCTTTAAAGCCTGTACGTACTTTGAATGCAAAGACGCGCACACACACACACACACGCACACCCAATCACTCACTCACTCATTTGCAAACACACACATTGAGCTGAATAGCCACAGGGTTTCTATATCAGCAGGGTTCAAACAGAATGAGGAATCTTCATGTACTTGAACACACACACACAAACACGCACACACACGCACTCACTCACTCATTTGTGTGTCCTGCAGCTGCACCCTGAATGTGCGTGTACAGCGTTCCAGTGCGGCGTGTTGGCGAGTCCGTTCCCAGGTGTGCAGCTGTTACTGTGCCCATTCGGATCTCCAGCGCTGCCATTAAGCCACAATCAATTATGCATGCTGTAATTATTGACAGTGCCATGACAGCACATCTCACGTCGAGTGCTGCATTGCAGTGTTGATGCTCGGGGGCGGACGGGAGAAATGCACAAAGCGCAGTTGGAACCCCGATAAGCGCGTGGCGTTCGCTTTATCGGTCGTGTGCTGCAGAGTGGGGAGGGGTTAAATTAAGTCACATCTCTGTTTTTGCCTCCAACTGGTTTCACACCCTCTTCAGATGCATGTTGTGTTTGGGAGAGTGCCTATGTTCCCACAGCCCTATGTTCCCACAGCCCAATGTTCCCAAAGCCTTATGTTCCCACATTTCTAATATTCATGACAAAATTAGGCCCTATGTTTCTACAGTTCCCACATTTCTACCCCTGCCTGGTAGTTAAGAGTTCACCATTCCATAGCTGGCGATTTGAAGGAGCTAGCTAGCTTCCAAATTCTCTTGAGCTAAACACCGCTAACCCTAACCCTTTCAAACTCTCTTGAGCTCAACAACCCTAACCCTAACCCTCTCTTGAGCTCAACACCGCTAACCCTAACCCTTCCAAACTCTCTTGAGCTCAACAACCCTAACCCTAACCCTTCCAAACTCTCTTGAGCTCAACACCGCTAACTCTAACCCTCTCTTGAGCTCAACACCGCTAACCCTAACCCTTCCAAACTCTCTTGAGCTCAACACCGCTAACTCTAACCCTCTCTTGAGCTCAACACCGCTAACCCTAACCCTTCCAAACTCTCTTGAGCTCAACACCGCTAACTCTAACCCTCTCTTGAGCTCAACACCGCTAACCCTAACCCTTCCAAACTCTCTTGAGCTCAACACCGCTAACCCTTACCCTAACCCTAATTTTCAGAAAAATCTAGAAATGTGGGAACATAGGGCTGTGGGAACATCGGAACTAATTTTTCAAATAAATCTGGGAACATAGGTCTGTGGGAACATAGGGCTGACCCCTTCAGATGCATGTTGTGTTTCCACAGTGGGGCGACTCCACCCATGAGTCTGGTGATTACAGGGACGCAACGACACTGGCAGCTACAGCGGCGGCTTCCTCCTCTGCAGAATTGGCTCCAACACGATCACAAATGCAGTTTAATGTCATGCAACAGACTCATATTAACTGCTAATACGGTTCCCTCCATCCCTCCATCCCTCCCATCATCTCCCACTGTTTCTCTCTATCCTCCTTTAACTTGAGGCGGGTATTATCATTGTAATCAAGCAGGGACCCAGCTAACACGATCATTCTCTAAACCATCATGTAGAAATAATCCCCTCCTTCATATTTGATTATTGTAATAAATCTTTTTCCACAGCCATTCAGTCACACAGTAACGACGCACATCTCCCCCCCCCCCCCCCCCCCAATCCATCACTCAGAACCGCAGAACGCAGGAGAGCTGCAGCGACGGGTGGAAGGGGGGGGGGGCCTTGTATTTATCCGGTCGCAGCTGTCAGGTCTGCTCTATTTGCTGCTGCTCTGGAGTTCAAAATCTATGTTTCCTGTTTTTTTATTTTTGCTGGCGAACAAACAAAAAACTCCCGCCCCCTCTCCCCCCCCCTGTCTGAAAGTGCAATTGCTCTGCAGAACTTGCTCAGTCCGTCCTCTATCGCTGACCTCAGATTCCCCCCCCCCATCAGCTGGAGCACACAGGACAAGGTGTTCCTTCAACCTGCATTCAGACACACACACACACAGACACACAATGTGGTTTAGAAATTTCCAGGGGCCAATTTGACAAGGCAAACCCACCAACACACAAGGTGCACACACAATTATATGCACTGCACAGCACATCTCTTAATAGCTCTGTCTCTTTTTCTAGCACACAGACAGACACACATACTCACACACACACACACACACACACACACACATAAACATCAGGCACACAGAAGCAGAAGTCTGATTATCCAGAAATTCAGGAGACTGCAGAAAGGAGCACAGAAGCAGGCCTGACTCATCTCTTTGAAATAGTTCCTTTTTTATTCAAATTTTACAAAAAGAAAAAGTACAACAGAAATAAATACACTTTGTTCAGCACGCAATTGTGGAATTTGTATCAACATCGTGCAGGAGCAATGAAGTCGCTGGCTAGGCGCAGAACCAGTGGGAGGGGGGGTGGGGTGGTCTACTAACTCCTGACCCTCACCCAGCACCCTGCAAGCTACATGTCGGTATATTTAGATGAAGGTGATGCTCTCGTCCTGTGAGCGGGACTCGATCTTTCTCGTTAGAAAGGTCTCTTGATGAATGGCACCATGAGCTGATGCGTCTGAGCTGCAGCTCGGGAACCGGATCAGAGCCGGGAAGCTGCTGCAGAGACTCACCGAGACTCGATTCTACTTAAAACAAATGATTCAACTAATCACAGTTTTGATTGAGCCACTCTGCCGGGGCTCAGGAGGTGGGATAATCAGCCCGGCCTCTCTGAAATGAGACAAATCAGGAGAATCCTCACTTAGATTTTTTTGACCAATCAGCTGAGGGCAGGACTCTGGATTAAAACCAATCAGCAGAGATGAGACACCTGCAGCCAATCAAGACAGTGGAATAAACAGCAAAATTAGTGAGGCAAGAAAAAAAGGTCACTTATTGATAAACCGCGGTAATTGCTTCTGCGACGGCTGCCCGATAAAATTAGCAAAGTTGTTATGAAAATAAGGAAAGTTATTTCTGTGTTTAGAGACGGAGACACATTTAAATTCAGGGGAAACACTGTCAGCATAATGATTTGGCAAAGCAGCAGATTATTTCACTTCTTATTCTCATAACAAATGGTTCCAAGTTGCTTGGCAGTCATTGTAGGTTTACCAGAGGAATTTAGATTCAGGACATCAGTTTTAATAAGTCTGTTTAATCATGACTCTGGTGTTCAAGAAACACCAGTGACCGGATCGGATGGGTTGTGAGGAAAAGTTAGTAATTAAAAGAGAACGTGAACTAATACCTGATAGGTACTTGTACCTTAGTGGAAAAGGGCCTTAAGGCTCCATCTTGTTGTTTTTAAATGTTTTATTTTTAGATAAAGTACAGATGAGAAGAAATACACTTTCATTTACAAACGTTTATGCTACGTTGTGGCCTGCATCATAAATCTGATAGCAAGCTGTCTTTGTTTTCTAACTCGACAGGTGTTCTCTAAACTGTGATAGCTTTTTGTAATGGACAGGATTTCTTCTCCGTTGTGTTTTTTCCTTCCTAATAAGTCAGGCTGACCTGCAGGTTTGTTTAAAACTCTATACACTTGTGTGTCTTGTTCCACTGGACATCTTGACGTTTCCCATTTCCCAGATCTCAGCGAGGACAGTAGCCCCCTGAGTACAACGTTATTACAACTGAAATAATAATAAAAACATGATAGAAAAACACTATGAAAAACAAGACTTCAACGTTGGCACAGAGTAAAAATATGAGGCATCTAAAAGCCTGCTTAGCTGCTTTCAGACATGCAGTGAACTCAGGGAAATCTCCTGACATTCTCCGAAGGGGCTGTATGATGGAATGTAAATGTCTGACAGAGCAGCTCTGTGCTTTATCCAGTTTCTCCAGCCGGATCCCTCGTAAAAACACCATTCACCATGAGAGAGTGTGTGTTTGTGACGCTTCTAACACAACAGACACAAAAACAAAATAAAAAAACCAACCTGACAGAATACAAACATCTGACGAAGAAAAGAAGGTGCCAGTGGATGAAATGAAATCCGTAGATTAAACCAACCAAGATGTCGTGAGAGCTTTTTGTGACAAGGGCTGACGCCAGTGTCAATTTGCCGTAAACAAAAAAAACGTGATCTCCACAGCAGAATTTAAACGTGACTTTCTGCTGTGATCAAAGAATCTCCTGCTGCGTTGTTCATGTGTGAGAAGAAACACAACTGGTCCGGACTCTCTCCGGAGTTCATGTCTGAAAACACTTGTGTCCTGACGCTCATAAAGGTGAAGGAAGGCTTTGGTAGCTTCAGGGTGTTGAGTTATTAATGATCAGCCAAAAAACAACCCCCCCTCCCCCAGGTTCTGCAACCCCCACTCTCCTCCACTTATTGTGCAGTATTTATACATTGGTCCTGAAACCACCCCCCTGCCTGCACCGTGGCACTGTGGATGGACACGTGTGTGGCCCAGGTGCTGAAAAGGGTACAGAGGTGCGTGTATGGGTTGGACTTCTGACCCGACCTCCTGATTGGTCCTCCCGAGCATTGACAGGATGACGATAAGCAAAGCGGGCCAGACATCATGTTTGTGACTTTACAGTGAACCAGTGATAAACAGTGACAGTTTCTGCGATGGCACATCAAAGTTGTCCACATTCAGGTTTAGGCTCTGTGGTAAAATTCCTTTCTCAAGTTGTCTGGTTGTTATTCCACAACGTACGTTAGATTCCTGTATGCCCAGCGGTCAAGGCAGAGCAAAATGCAATTCTAACATTGCCTTTGAGTTGTGCACTGCCTGGAATGTATGAGAGATTACATTTCCCTTGCCAAAACATATTAAAAATCTCACTTTTAATCGCACAGTAATTGTGTTTCTAAAGAGCAAAGTAAATATTGATAAAACTTTGTTCCTTATCTCTCAGGCAGTGCAACACCACAAGCAGCAAGGTCCTGAAATCTCATTGCAATTTCTCATTTGAATTCAGCAAAATAATAATCCAGATTTTCTTTGGGAGAAATTCTGATTCCTTTTTTTGTTTGCAGCATGCCTTGTAGGGGAGTTTCTCCTCACTCCGCTGGATTTTCATCAAATTGGTTTCTCACTGGGACGGACCAGCTCACAGGCTTCCTGTAACTAATATTTTCGCACAACAAACTTTCGCCAGAGGCCACATGTATAATTGAATCGCTGGCTTGTCCATCTCAGAAGGGAGCTACCACAAAACAAACCTGAACCTGTTCACTTAGTACACAGATGTTAGGAAAAAGCACAAGCTCTTGTTTTCAGTCCAGGAAGCTGCAGCGTCCAGCTCCGTGGATCAATTTCTATTCTAGCGAACATACACAGAGAATCCCGACAGTGCTGCTTTCCCACATGTAAGTTCTGTTTGTTTCCTTTTTTTCCTTATTTTATATATTCTCTTTTAGCAATAATATTCAGTGGTATTTACAATTGAAACATTTTTTTTACACACAGTCAAACATCGTCTGTTTTTTTTTCTCGTTGAACTGACATCTTATAAAACAACTGTAATCTTTGACATGATTCATGATCTATTACTGAACATCACACAGTATAAAAAGTGCTTTCTAGCTGAAAACTCCAGCTCATTTGCATCCTGACCTTTAGCCAGAAAAAAGAAGACTATCATGGGATGTCACTGCCGCGTCGCCCCCCCCCCTTCTTATTTCATTACAAACGTGTGGAAAGTTTTCATTTGAGGCAGAAGGAGCGTTCAAAACATGAGGCGAGACTGCCTGTTTTTTTTTTTTTTGGTGTTTTCATAACTCATGCATACTTTTGAGGACTACGATGTGGGGGTGTGTGGGCGGGGGGGTCTACTCCTTCCATAAAGAATAATGGAGTCCTCATTACTCCATATATGTGGATGCTTTTATTATTTACCGTCGTACAATCAAAGCCTTATATTTATAAATGTGTCTGTGTTTGTATGCGAGTCTTTGTGTACACACGGAAAGTAAACTGTGCGAGAGGAGTATGGTGCGGTGTGGTGGGGGGGGTTCACATCCCTAAATCATTCCGATTTTTCACAATGTCTGTTCTCCTCGTGGGCTGAGAGGAGGGAGAATCTTTTGCTGGATTTAAATGATTCATCATTTCCATTTGGAATGAAATAGTGAGCTGAATAATTCAATTTTTCTGCCACCGCAGATGGAATAAAAAGTAACTGTTTCTGTACAATCCTCTCACTTCCCCCATCCGTTGCCATCTCTATACATCCTGCTCTCTTATTCCATTCATTTCTATCTTCAAATATATATATATAGTTTATCCACTGTGTGTTGTCCTAGTAACTAAACTTCCTCTTTAAATGTTTACTCTTTGCACGTTGTCCCAAAAAACGTCTGTTGCAGCTTATAGGTTTTGTAAGTCTCAGTAGTTAAATAGTCTCTGGACGAGAGGAGTTGTCCCTTCCACTCTTCCTCTTTCTTTGTTAAACATCTTCAATTTACAGACATACACTCATGCATACAAGTGCATTTATCCACTTTTGCTCACCCGTCTATATCCCGCCACAGATTTTTTTCCTTACTCACAGACACACATGCACACCAACACACACACACACATGCGTTCGACGAGAAACGATCTCCTCCTTGGTTCCTGTTCCTGTTTCTCATTCCACACGTGAGAGTGGAATTGAATTGAGTCCTGGGTGTTTGGGTTGTTTTTCTTTGTCCGAAGCGTTTAACAAATTGTCGCTGCCCCGAGCACCAGCAGCCTCTGCATTGTCTCAGGATCTGTGCTCAACCATATCAACGTTTCAACACTTATTGCTTTAAATTACATCAATCACTCCCTCCCTGCCCTCGCACTCTCCATCCTCCCTAGGCTCATTTTTCTCCGTCTCTTTTTATTCCTTCGCCTCTTCATCTCTCTCCCCTTTAACTTCTCTTCACATTATTCTAGCGCCGGTTGCCTTTTCATCATCCTCCTATTCCCTCCCTTCCTCTCTTACCCCCTTTGCCCTATTTGTTTCATTTTTATCATCCCCTCAGTCTTTCCCCTCCTCTCTAGCCCGCTCTCCTCTATCTTTTTTCTCTTTCTTCTCAGGCTCCTCGTTCATTTCACTCTCCTTCTTGACACACTCGTCGACTTTCTCCTTCTCTTCCTTCTCTTTTTCTCTTACTTTGAAAAGCTGGGCTAAATTCTCGAACTGAGGACCCCACTCATCCAGCCCCGCTCCCCAATCCTCCTTTTCTGCATCCTTCTCTCCCTCGCTCTCCAGTGAGCTGAGGGATCCAGCCCTGGACCCTGTCCCCTCCAGGCCGTACACCTGCACCGAGTCATACGGTGGCTGCGAGGGGTCAAAGGTGACCTGGGCAAGGCGCAGTCGTAGGAACTCACCCACCCTCAGGGCCAAGGAGGGACCCCCGGGACCTGGAGCATCTCGTGCTGCCTCCGTCCCTGGAACCCAACCGGCCCCAAAGCCCATCACACCACTATACGCTCCTCGAGGATGCCCTGGAAAGGGCAAAAGCTGTGGGGTCATATCCCTTCTGCCCAAAACGTACCCTCCCAGACCCATCCGATCACGCCAGTCCCTTATGAAGCCAGGTGTTTCCTGGTAGACAGGTGGATTCCCGGCCAGTGATATCCCTCCACCCTCCCTGTCTGGCCTTGCCACCACAAAGTTGCTTCCCATCTCCAGTCCTCCCCTCCCCAAGGTGCCAGGGTAGTCCCTCTGTCCCGACATCTCCCTGTGCAGCACAGTGGCATAGTTGCGTCCATTGGAAGGTTGCTGTTGTCCATCTCCGCTTCCTCCTCCTCTTCCTCCACCACCTCCTCCTCCTCCGCTGGAGTCAGACTGGGCGGAGCTTGTGCGGTTTGGGGACAAGCCGGCACGGGAAGCCCTGCGTCCTGCCAGGGGGAGTGTGGCCGAGTCGCCCATCCAGCCTCCGACCCCGTGACCCTGGCCAGCCACGGAGCCAGATCGGGTCATGACAAGATTGTGCTCCCTGGGAAACGACTCCGACTGCACCTGGAGGGAACGTAGGCGGGCATGAGTGGTTTCAGTTTGGGGCCATGAGTGGGTTAGGTGCCATTAGGTTTGGTTACAGTGAATCAAAATGAAAATGAGACAAATTTGCCCAGGCAATAGGGATAATTTTATAAAAGGCATAACAAAACAGAAAGATGAAGGGAATGTAATTGTGGCAGAATGGACAAAAAGCAGGAGATGGTGGTGATAGGAAATGAGAGGAATGAGGGAGACGCAGACAATGAGCAGAACAGATAGGAAAAGAAGAAGAGTTGGAAGAAGCAATAGATATTAATTGAGCTCTAGAATGAGCTAACACTGCACTGTGAGAGGGAGATGGAGGGGGAAGTGATTGAGAGATAAAATATTTGAAAATTAAATAAAGAAAGGGCCAGATAGCATTGCTATGGTCTAATAAATAAAAGAAAACACAGAAAAGATCGTTAACAGCAGGAAATAAATGTGCTGATAAGTCTGAATCAGCATCCTGGACATTTCTGCTGCCTGATTAAAAATGTAATGCTGTTGTAATCACTGCAATAATATAGAGCACCAGGTTGAATGCAAAAGTAATATTATAATTTTTTGTATTTGCTTAATTACTATCTTACTTACTGGGTTGCTTATTTTATTGAATAATTAACTCATTCATTTAACTTTAATGCTTTTCCAGTGCAATCATCTCTTAATAGTAATGTAATTTATTCAATTGTAATTCATTACTAAGTGGAACATCTATCACTTTTTCTCCATCCGGAAATATTTAGCCAACTGTCCATCGATCCATGTATTAGAGTACAGAATCATTTCAATGCCAGTGTCACACCTAATGTGTAGTATGCATTATTTGCAGAGGGTAGAGTGAAGGATGGACATCATTAACTTACGTTTTCCCTCCAAGCTAACTACACTCTAAGAGTACAAAGCAATGTGAATAATGACTAGATTAAATTTCCCATTATCTTTCTTAAAGCTCCTGAAACTGACAGCGCAGAATGACACCCTTTTAATTAATGCACAAACTCAAAAAGTCAACCTGTATTTTTCTCCAGAGTGAAATAGAGCTCATCAAATTGGTTCCAGAAGTACAAATCCAGTTATTTTTCTCAATAGAGATTTTCATTATGAGTCATAATATTTTTAACCATCCAAGGTAGACTTGTCTGTATGATATCAAATGCGTTTTAAGAAAAGACGTGTTATTCAAATGTCAACTAGAAGTACTTCTCTACCCACAATCCTCAGGTGTAATAGCAACGTCTCCACTGTTACCATGGAAATGTTTACCACAACCGCGAAAATCACGCCTGCTACTATCGGATGGTTCAGTGCTACATTAGGTTTACCACAGAGCAGCCACAAAAAGAGAAAATCACTACAACAAGGTTAAATCAAGTAGAAACACTGGAAGTCATTAAGGGATCAGTCACACTGGTTTATAGGGTGTGTGGTTCCTTTACTCGGAAATAATTGTGTACATAGCCTTCTACTTTTGCCTTTTTTTAACATCTTTTCGCTCTGAATCCAATTTTTAATGGTTCTGATTCCCATCGAAGCTGGTTGACCTGGTTGCAGGCTTAAAACTCTCTCCTGAAACATCAATGGATAAAATTTATGGTCAATTTACAAGTAATCCTGAATTTTGTATAGATTTTTATTGTATCCTTTGCTGTCTTAGATTTTAAATACTATATATTAAACTTCTTGTTGTTATTAATATTGCTAGCAATACCAACATGCCATTGGATGCTTGTCATTAATGTAACATATTTGGGAACAGCTTAATTTAGTTTAACCACAAAAAACCTGGCAGAAAATTAGGATGGTGCTACTACGCAACTTCTGAGGAGAATGGAACCAAACTAAAAAAATGTTTTTGCTGTGTGCAATTCCAAAACTCTCCCTCCAGCTGGTCAGCATAATCCTTACCCAGTCTCCGTCTTGACTGTGGTTCATTTTCTCATCGTTGCTCCCCTCTGTGCAGTTGCTTGCAGTCCTGGTCCCTCCTCCTCTGTCATGGCTGTCACTGGTCCTCGGCGTTCCTCCGTCGGACGTGCTCACTGCACTCTGGGGTGCGGTCCCTTCACGGCTTCCCGCGCAACTCCCCATTCGGCTTCCGTCCGTGGGGGTAATGTAAACTGCCCCAGACTCCATCGCCCCCACCATGGCCCCCTGGTTCTGGATGACCAGGGAGTGGTCTGGATGGCCACCGGGGAAGCGGTATCCCATCTCTGCCATGCCTGGTTCAAAGGTGCCGCCTGGCGTGCGCCGGAGAACAGGTAAGGTGTGGCTGCTGTAGCAGAGGCGACCGTAGAGGGGTCCTACTGGTCCTGTGTAGTTGTGATCCACACCCGGGTTCTGAGCCCAGCTGTAGGTGCGAGCTTTGTCTTGGCTACGATGTGTGTAACGTCTGAAAGAGACAAGACAACATTCTCCATTTAACTTCAGTAAGCGGTTTATTTTTGTAACATTGTTTTACTGTATCTGATATAAGAGAGGAAATAAATGCCTCAGGTGTTGATCAGAATGGAAACTGTGAACAAGGGATTTCTGAGACCAAGTTTAGAAGCGTTGATGCTCTGTCAAGTATTAAATCCAAATTGTACTGTACTCCTGTAATTTTGACTTCGATGGACAGGCTAACCTACAAGGGCTCATCCAGATTTAGTTTTCACTTTACCAACTATCAGGTTTCGAGACATTTGTAGACACAATATTATAGTAAATTGCTTTGTTTTAAAGCGTCAGCTAAACAATATGTAATGTTATGTAATAATATAAAACATTACAATCATCACCTTGTGATTGTATGCCTCCATCAACCGGCAAATTGCACTTTAGATCCATGTGTGTCCAGATTTTTAAGTTTATATTATCATAATTAAACCTAGAGTCCCGGTGAACGTTTGCTTTCAATCTCATGGATTCTATTAAAATCTGTAACATTGGGCACTAGGGGCACTAGTTTGATGACATCATGAAGCAAATGGAATTATGTGAGTTGTTGTCTTCCCCATCAATTGTCTCTTGGGTCAACAGCAGTGTAGTCGTTTTTAGACATGAAGAATTGTTACAGATTTTAATTTTTTCGTCCTTGCGTCCAGGTGAACATTTGTGCGCAATCTGAAAGGATTTGCTTTGCTAAATTTGTGCATTAACAAAAGCAACAGTCTGTTAAATGTCCCTCAAGGCCTTACTGAGACATCTCATTAATAAGTGGCACAGATGGACAGCTGGAAAACCATCTAAAAACAACAGGGCAGAAGCATAATCAAAATTAAAAACCGATGCAGTGAAGGCTGAGATTTCAAGGCTTTTAGCTCTGTAGTATGCGGATAGAATTACAAACTGTTGTAATTCAGCTGTACTGTGGAAACTTTGTAGTCTCCAAGTCCAAACAAAGCAATCCTGACAGCAACCTCAGGGTGACTTTCTCAGACAGAGGATTGTAAACCACTGCTGCTCCTCCTCATGACCAGCAAACACAACTTTATGTGTCTCCCTAAGATCACACCAGCACCACAAAGTACAGCTTCAAAGTGACCCTGAAGTTTAACTACTGTCTCCTCTGTGACTCAGTGTCACCAGAAATGAAATATTCAAAGGTTCACCGAGGTAGCATTATTCATTGCAGGGATATTTCATTGGATTGCATTAGATTCGGACGGTTTCTCATGTTGCTGTGACCACCTCCATAAACCGCGAGAAGCAATTTTCGATAAACTGAAGGCTGGCTTTGTACTTGTTTATGGCCGCTCTATACGGCTTGCATGAATTCATTGGAGCTAATTATTAGTCCAAAGGCAATAACAATGTTTCACAGAAACATCTAAGTGGGTGCAAACGCTTCTCTGATGTGGCAGAACATAAACAAGCTTTAACAGAAAGAGCACAACAAAGTGGTCTCCCTGGACTGCCAGGCCTGATAGCCTTCTGTCTCAGCGTTTTCATCGGAAACTGATTATGACCTCGGAGTTTAGGCCCGATCGCTTACTTAAATGGATCAATTAATTGCTGGACAGGGATGAAAGCTTTTACTTTGAAGGGGTTAATTTTGTTCTTACTATGATAAGAGGCAGACTGTGATGTTATGTAACTGTTAGATATATATGTATCAGCACGTATAAACAAACTCCCCACATGCTCCCCCCCTACTCACACGTTCCTGCTGTCTAGAGTGCGATAGCCGTGCGTGCGCGAGCTGTGCGGTGCACTCTGGAGCGCCGCAATGTCAAAAGCGGCCGTGTCAGCCTCCCCCCCGCCCTCGTCGTCGTATGTTATGATGTTCTCTCGAACGTCGTCCTCCTCCAGCGGTGACAGGGAGTCACGCTTCTGACGGCGCAGGGACAATGACAGGGCGCTCACCGCTGCAGAAGGGGGGGGGGTGGGGGGGTGGGAGAGAAATTGGAAGAATAAAAAAGAATGATGAACAAGAAGGTGATGGGGGGAGCACGAGTCACAGGGGAAATAAAGGGGTAGGAGGAAAATGAGAGGGAGAGAAAGGGAGGGGAAAGGGAATCAGAGAGACACAGAGGTGAGACACACAGAGACAAAACGAATAGAGAAGAGGCCGTGGGTCAGAGGGCTGGTGTGTCATATCAGCAGGCTGCATGCCTCCACTCGGTAATTGTACTTTGAGCTCCAGCCAGGCAAATGGACGTTTTATTCTCCCGTGATCCCGTATTCCCAGAGCAGAGAGCTGCATTTGACCCAGGGCTGTGGACAAAGAGCCCGGCTGTGGCAGCTCTTCAACAGATGTCTGACAAGACGAAATGGGAAAAAAAAATCTACCCGAAAAGATGCATCTGGTTTGCTTTGCAGTATTTCAAATGAATAAACTCGACAAAGATTCAGCGGATTGATAAAATGGGGGAAATATTTCATTCCCAGGCCATTTCCAGACATGAATAAGCAGCAGGAGATTCTCCGGGTTAGATTTCAGACAAGGGGTAGCGCAGGATGACAATGCAGGTCATCGACATCGGCCTCGGCCCCTTATCATAAAAAACTTTTGTTACATCTTCGTCCTCTATGAGTCTGGCACTGCTTTTTCATCCTGAGATATTTGTATTCTTTTGGGGTATTTTCAGTTTTGTGCAGATCTTGTGTTACAAACATCATGGCCACTCCCTCACAGTACATCCCCGGAGGATCTCCTGTTGTGTTCTCACATGAGCTATTTCGGACAATCTCCTGAGATTTTACTATGGGGGCAGAAAAAACTGTGGGGAATGTCCGGAGCTTCTCACTCAGACGTTTGCATTTTCACATACAGCTCAATTCAGTGTCTGAAAGCAAATTTAAACAGTTAATATTCATTCATGTAGATTCCAACCTGACAGACCTGTCAGTAACCTGAGCTAATGTTATGTACATATATAGTTTTTTTAAATCACTTGATCAAAAACGGACCCTGAGCTCAGTCAGAGTCGATAAATAAGAACAGATCCAAGGAAAATCGACCATGCCAAGTTTCCTTCTGACTTTGGAAGCCACTCTAGGTTATGAATGCAGATCTAAGCTTGTTAAACAGCCGCGCTCGTGTTTCCAACGGATGTCAGAGCAAATAAACACTCTGTATTATTCCTTTCTGAAGCCTTTTCTCTTGTGTTGTGTTTTAAAACACTAGCCTCCAAACAACAAAGATTCCGAAGTAAAGCGCAAATTTGAGCTCAATGCAAAGTGTTTCAGCGTGTGGAGAAAAGCAAACCTCACAGACCTGCTGTGCCTAATGGTGGGATGGAAATTACTACATTCACGTATTTACCACCCTTTAGTATATTTTTCCTGTATCTGTACTTTCCTTAAGTAGATTTACTTTCAAGTATTTTTAAGTAAATATCTGTACATACCTGTATTTATATAAACTCTACATGTAGTACTTTTACTTTAGTATATTTCTGTCTCTTTATTTGAGCTTTTACTTCAATATATATTTGTGTTCTTCCTCCACCACTGACGCCTTCTTACGCATGTTAAGCTATGTCCTGATAATCATTGTTTGGAGGCGGAGTTTAAACAAACATCCACATATACTGGCTCCAATTGGAATCTACTTTCTCAACATGTGCATATACCATGCATGTGTATGTGCATGTGTCTGTCTCTATAGATTTACACTAGGCGGTTAAGCTATTGCTGTAAATCAATCGACACTCTTTTGTCGGAGGTTGCATTATTTGATTTCCTATGGAACTAATCCAATGATCCCTAAAAATCTGTGGGAAATCTCTAATCTTTCTAAACAGTTTGAGGGTTCACCTACATGTCATTATGTGTATTTAAGTCTTCCCTCACAAGGCGTGACATGCAAATGATCCAAATCCAACCTTATGTATTTGCCAAACGGCTTTTTAATAACCAGATGGCCTCCTGATGGAGCTAATGTCAGAGCTCCTGTAGGAACATTTGGCTTTTTGCAAAAGGCCCAAAGAATTCTGGCCTCATGTAGATAAGAAAAACAAGAAGAAAAATCGAGCCTACTTTTGAAGCTACAAATTGAGGCGACTGTTAAAAAGTTTTATGTGTTTCCCTGGAATAGTTTATGCCCTTTTCACTTAGAGGACTAAATTCGACACTCCACCAAAAGCTACTCAGCGTGATCACCTTCACGGCGTGTTGCTTTCCCTTCTTGATTGAGCTGGTGTCCTGCAGAATGATAATGCTCCCCATCTATAAGGCATGAGTAGTGATCCAACAGACTGAATGGAAATGACAATGATGCTGGCCACGAGCCAAATCCGTCTCAGCACCTCGACACTATCCAATTGAGCGTTTGAGAGTTTCTGCAGAGGTGGCTGTGACATTTTATTATGCCGCTATCAAAAAACCAGACGGCCCAGATAATCACTCACAATTGTTGTTTCAGTAGTGATTAATGCTGACCTTGCCAGAGGAGATAACCGGACCAAAATTGGGAGGAAAAGTAAACCTCGCTACTGAGCAGCTGTGACTAAGAGAAATATTTACGCTGCTGCTTTCCATTATTTTCCTATGCAGATTAGGCCTCCAGGGGTGTAGTGGAGGATAAACTGCCCTAAACACTATTTACTGATCTTTTTTATTTATAGAGTAGCATTAAACCCCTTTACAGGCAGTAAATCTTAATGGAATGACTTTACTGGATACTTTACACAATGATAAGTGTCGTAGTAAAAACATGATGTAAGGGTCTTCCCAGGGACAACACTTTTATTATTTTTTCACTGTTGTTAATGTGTTATGCTAATCGCCGATTTCATCACTGTATCAAAGTATTTACCCAGTAGTGTGGCAACACAAGCCAGGATGGCCAGCAGGGCGGCGGTACTGAGGCCAGGGGAAGGCAGCGAGGACTGCTGGGGGAGACACACCGCCTCTCTCTCAGAGTCCCACTCGCCCTCCACCTGTTGGTTCTTCTCCTTCTCCCCGGCCCGAGCGCCTCCTCTCAGGCAGGGACAGACAGACACAGTGACGGTGCTGGTGCTGGTGAGACCCGACGTGCCGTCCCTCAGCACCAGGGGCACGAAGAGCGTCAGGGTGGAGGACTGGGAGCGGGACAGCGGCTGAAGCTGGGAGAGCAGCACCAGGCTGGCTGTGGTGCCTGAAGGAAGGAAGAGAGGGAGGAAGATGACTAATCTGTTGTTACCTGCATGCTGCAATTTCACTTATTTTCTGTGCTGAATGGACGCAGGATGATACAATTTGGAAATAATGCCCCGAAATTACCGTGCTCATGTTTGGTAAAATGTGTGATTCCAATCAGTGGGTGATTGGTTTACACTACAAACGAAGGAGGCGGGCCAGGTTTGCCTGGTGTGTGTTGATGCTCTGCAGCTACTTCAGAATATACAATACACTGTCACTTTTTACTGTTCATGTGCTGGATGATTGTGTGCAGAGCTTTCTATAAACAGTCTATGGTGCTGAGTGAAGTTAGAAAACTTTGTGTTCATCCAACCTGATTTATCTGCAATAAATGTTTTAAAATGAAAAATGAGTTTTCTTTATTCCTGTTTATGAGTGTGGTTCAAATATGAATTTGAATGATTGACTTAACTGCTCTTATTTTCCATACATTTCATGTGGACTATTTCAAAGGTCGGTTAAGCAATCAACACAATCTTCAGATCCAAATTTACAACTTTTAAAAGTAAAAGCTTTGTTATGCAGCTCAATATAAAGCTTTACTGCAATAAAAAAACGAAGATGAAAGAGAACTTCTTTAAAGAGGAAGTTATGTCTTGATGGAGAGTGTCACCTGATATGGTGAAATAAAAAGCTAATTATCAAAATGATCAGGAGGGTCAGAAGTTATTTGCGTAAGGCTGCTCGTTGCTGTAGTTTATCCAAGGACATGGAGGAAGATTCAAAGCACACAACCCCCCCCCCACACATACACACACACACACCACACTGAATGCTACAGAGCGCTGGTTGCCTGTTTATTAAAATCATATTAATATTAAACATATTTCGTGTCCAAATTACCCAAATATCAACACTGCACTTCCCTCGACCACGAAGAACACACATCCCTTGTGTTCTTTCATTTGTGAACTTATATCACCACTGGAGCTACAGTGTCTCCGTCCGGAATAACAGTGACAATAATTTGAACAAATTGGATGAAACTACAGAAGAGAGTCTCAATTAGGCCAAATAGAATCCTCCTCCTCTCTCCTGCAGCCAGACTGAATGATTTATTACTCCTGGTTGGCAAGAAAACCTGAAAACATAAAGTCTGATAAACTTCACACATAAAAATGTCTGCTCACACCTGACTCCTGTCCTGAGTGACAGTGCTAATTAAGCATATACAGAAGAAGAGGGGGTGTGCAGCGGAAGCATCCACACCACCATGTTTGTATTCTTTTCTACAACTGAACATATTAGGCCCACACATCTTTAAAGTTATCTTTTTTTAAAGATGCCGCAATTTTTCGACATTGATGGATTCAGTGAGAGCAGGAGAAAGAAACCCACTAATGGCCTCTGTTGGTCTGACTCCTCTTACTGTTGTCCCGTGTCCTGTCATGGTATCATGGATTGAGGCGTAAACATAAAATAATGTGGATAATTCAATCAGCCCATTTGTAAGAATGTGGCTCAATCATCAAAGCAAAGCTCCTGCAATTTAAATACAGATCAAATTGTTCTGAGTGAGCTTTTGTCAGACAACTTGTCCGCATGAGATCAGAACGTGTTCCCTGTCTGAGCTCTGGTGTCGGATGACACATCAAACAGGCCTTTGATTCGTCCTGTCACTGACTCTATCCCCCTGATCCCCGATCCAGCAGAGCAAGTTCACTCCTCTGGCTTTTGTCAAGTTTAGGAACGATTAATGGGCTGGTCACCAGTGGGAGGCCTGCTATAGCCAAAAGAGCACTCAGATCATCAGCTGCCCACAACAGAGGGTGGATGCTGCTGTTGAATGTGACAGCTAGAAAAATATTTACAGCGGACAGCTCCTGGTGACCAGAGAAGCATTTTCATCATTTAGTATAAGACAGCTTTTTCAGAGATGGATGAATCAATATTCCCCTCAGCTCTATGGAGTATTGATTGTCTTTAAAATCATTGGTTTCGCATTACGAGCCCTTTTATTCACATCTTTTATTCCCACTCTCTTTTACTCTTTGTGTTCACTATCACTGCTTTTAACGAATGCTTTAAACCTACTGTGAGTTGTGCAGAGTAGGCACAGCACCAAATGGCAAGCAGACAAAATTGGCAATTAGCTGGCAAACAAAGTAGAGTGTTTAGCAGATATTTCCCTCGAGAGTCGGTCGAAACTAAAATAAATCTTAAACTGAGAGTTAATATTGAGCTAAATAAAGCGTCCAGAAACCAAACTTTTTCAAGTGAATGCTGCCCCGTGTCTGCCGGATGTGAAGATAAGCAACTGCTATGTTCACCATATCTACTGAATGAAGAAGGAATACTGTATGTACATCTGATTGTATTTAGAGTTTGATCCACAGGGTCTAATAAACATATCAATACAGCTCAGTTTTTTCAAAAGACACGGTGAGTCCGACTGCTCTTCTCTATCATCCTGCTCAGAATGACACAGAAAAACTCTTCAGTAAATGTAAGGTGCCCCGATGTTTGTGACCCTGACTCCCACGGGCATGGTAACTGCTTGATTCCCCCAATTACAGACATGTGGAGTCTAAAAAATCAGCAGGCAGCTCACCCCTACTGAACCTTTACAACCTTCATCCCTTCCTTTCCTTTAAATTGGCTGGAATTGTCGGGGCAGTGTAGCAAACCTGTCTAATCGCGTCTTTGAAGAGTTGACACATAATGATTGACGACTGTGATGTTCAGAAGCTTTTGTCGGCAACTTACACAACCCGTTGGTGGGTTTAGACAAGATACATGATCAAAGTGTGTATAACTACAAAAATATCCTTTAGTTAAGTGCCCTTTTATTTATAATTTTTGTAATGCAAAATCAATGTTTGGTTTTGCATTACAACCTGACATGTACATGTTTTATAGAGCTGCAAAGCACCCCCGGTGTCACCCTCCTCCGTAAAGTGACAGTTGTTGTAGGCTGTAATTTGCCATAAAATGAAGCAACAAACAGCAAACAAGACAAATAAACATTTGTAGCTGATTTAAACAGGGACCTACTTTACATTCAGGTTAGAGGTCTCAACAAACTCTGTTGTAAAAGTTTAATGTTTTATTCAGAATATGTATCGTCTTCAAGCGTACACACACACACACACACACACACACACGCACGCACACACACACACACACACACTTACACTTACACTTACACTTACACACACACACACACACACACACACACACACACACACACACACACACACACACACACACACACACACAAACACACACACACACACACACACACACACACACATACGCCCACACACATGCCCACACACAAACAAATTTAGTGCAAACATTACTGTGCTAGTTGACAAGAAAACTCCACAGGGGATGTAAAACTGCAAAATATACTTTTAGTCCAAATATGTTGTTTTTGTGTGCAAAGAAAGTTGAATATGACGTGAAATACAATATATTTGTGATCTGATTTTAGCTCAGTATATGTGTTAGAGTTGTTGTTTATTATCACTCAAACTAAAATCACACAAAGGATTTGCTGTTTAGAATTATACTAATCTGTATATCAAAAACTTCAGCTTGTGTGAAAGGGGGATGTTCACATGTTGGTACTGTTTACATTCATGCTTTCCTTACACTCTGTGTACAATACATGTGTGTATTTGTGCAGGAAAAGGGGCCACGGGAAGTCGCCCACAAACAGGCAGCACATGAACTAATACTTAGTAGCTGAATTAAATTTGGTTGAAGAGATTTAAAGAGGCAGCGGTGATTCCTTCAAAAGCTTTTCAGTGCAAACAGTAAGTATATGTGGTAGCTGGGAGGAGAAGATGGATGTAAAGGATATGGGAAGGCAAACAAGAGGGACGAACAAAAGAGAGGAGAATAACAAAGCAAAACAATGGAGCCACCAGAGTTGGGAGATGGATGGTGGAAGAGAGAGGCAGAGACAGAAAAGAGGGAGGTGGGAGGTGGACAGAGAGGGAGAGGGTTTCCAAGGAGGGTAAAGGAAAGACAGAATGGTAGAAAAGACGAAGATGGAAAGAGAAAGGCGGAAAGAAATTGCGGGATTAAGAGCCTTAAAAAAGTAGGGAAAAAACAGTGTGCGCCTGCCAAGGGAACAAAAAAAGAAAGAAGGGGAAAAAAAGGGAATTAAGAGAAATACAGGGGGAGGGAGAGATTGAGTGCCTACCACCACTGTCCCTGACACTGAAGTTGAGAGCGGTGCTGGACTCCGGAGGGATGCTGAAATACACGGTGCTGTCATTCCCCCCCTCATCTCTATCAATCGCCCGCAACACCTGCACCACCTGAAACGAGAAGATAGAGAGAGAAGGGGAGATTAGGCAAGGGGAGGACGGATATACATGTGCGGGGGGGAGGTGTGGGAAGCACGGAGACAAGAGAAAAATAAGAACACTTACACGGAGAGTGCTTTTAGCTTCACGCCATTAGCGGGACTCAAAATGAGCCAAACTATTAGTAGAAGGGCACAAGTGAACTGTGCAGCACATAAATGAGAGTCTGACGGGAGCCGCCTTTAACAAACACAGTGTGGCTTTCAATTTAGTAATAGCATCTGCACAAGTCTGGCGTAGCAATCCTGGTTAAATTAATCGGAGAGAAAATCTCCCCCTGCTTAAGCTGATATGTAATTTGTTTTTAATGAAAAAACTCCAGTCGTCATTACACAAGCCGTCCTTTTTGGAAACGCTTTCGAGTGCCGGTTAGCAGACTGAAAGTGAGGATGAAGGGTGCTGCCTTCTCCCTCAGTTAGTCAGTGTCTCTCGGGCTTTGAGCCGATTTGTTATGTACAGTCACATTATGCTATCAGTTGCCACGTGCGAGCATTCAATGCATATTTCTCCTAACGACTTGTCACAGGGAGACACGCGTACCCAGCCCCAACATGCTGAAGAGATATTATAATCGCTCTTTCTTGCACTGTCTCCCGCTCTTGCGTACACTCGCAGTATACACACAAACACAAACATCACAAGGAGGAAAAACAAATCAACGACGTTGCCATAGAATCACAGATTTAGTGGCGAAACAACAAAGACACAAGCGGAGCAATGAGAACACCCGCAAAAAACAACAGATGGGCCAAGACACCAAATTATAGCGCTGGAGCCAGTGTGGAAGTACTGACGATGGAGAGGGGGGAAAAAACTGATAGAGAGAAAGCAAAGGATGGTTTCCAGGGAGAGATGGAGTGAAGGATTTCTATAATGGAGATCAGATCGAGTAAGAACACCACGATGAACACAAATAAAGCACGAAGGACGGCTGGAAGGAGGGAGGTCGTCTGAGAGGAGGCTCGAGTTTAATTACAATGTGAATAGCTGCTGCGTGGTGATAACAGGACCTCGAGGATTCACCTGCCTCCATTGTGACTGGGCGAGCTGGAGCCGCATGCTGCCGTGTGTGAAGAGATGGAGCTTTGTACCACTGCACTCCATATTCTCCACATACTTGAATGGGCACGGCTTTGAATACCAGGCTTCCTTATTTGAATGGAGGCAACTCTGAAGCATGCAGGGCTTCTCTATGGGAGACGTCACCAGTTGAAACAAATGAATTGGACTTTTCAAGACTCATAGTAAGAACCTCTCATATAATTCCTTGTAGGTCTAAACAAAGATGTGTTTACTGATTAGCCTTGGTGTAATTATATGATTTGTACAAGCACGTAAGTCAGTGAAAGGAACATGGGCCAAATGAATAAGTCAACGTACACGTTTAATACATTTTTCTCAGCGATGGTTTCTGTTCAAGTGCCAATTTTCTCTGGTAAGTTTGTTTTTAATCAGTTATTTGATGCAATAAAAATGGGGGGAATTGTGATTTGTCAAGCATTAATAATGGTGGGACCTCAGTACCACAACTCCAATCAACAAAGGACTTAGGTCTTTTGCTCAAGATAGCAGCATTTGGATCTGGGACATTTTAGCTTCATTACTAGATACGCTGGAGAAAGTACTAGAGACACATCATCCATCTCTCCATTTATGGTCTGTACTGACATTACAGTCCAAAGATGTTTCTTGTCAGGTTAAAAACATACTTCAACGCAAACTTATGCCTTATCCAATGGTCAAAAGGGGCAATGCATGCTTGTCGCCCCTGTCCAGTGCCACCCCCACCACCCTGTATGCATCATGGGGAGATGAATGGTCAAAGAAAAAAGAGAAAAAAACATTCAGCACTTTTCCAGTTGAGGAATTTAACAACCCATAACTCAAGGCTTCCAATAAACTAAAGTTGTAAGAGCCTTGTGAGGCTGTGGTACTAATGTTTTCATTGCCATTCCATTGTATTTCATAAACATGGATGTAACAGCATAGACTGAGTCACAGAACACAGGATGTGCTGTTTGTTTGGTGTGTGGAGAAAACATTTGCTGGACTGACAATAATAAAAGATGTCTTGTGGATTATTGATTTTCTTTCACGTTACTGAATCGCTGGAGCTACTGGGGCCGGCTCAAGTCGGTCACTGGCCCAAGACGGTGTCCGAAACATCAAACCCCCTGATAATTTGTCCGTTTGCTGCACTGCATATGATTTCCTCTCATCTTTATTCAGCTTCTTTCAGTTTCCTCACCACTCTTTGGCGGCATGTTGATGCCACAATTCCTGCCAGAGGCAGTAAAATCATTCGGTGCACCTTTTTGTTTCTAATGACTGACTCCAGCTGCCTGTGCTGCGTCGGCCCAAATATTAATGAGAGCCTGGATTTCTTTGTCTGTCCTCCATTGTTCCTCTTTTAAGTCTTTGTTTTACTGGTTGATGCAGCTGCAGCAGTAAAATGGGGGTCAGAGTTTTTTTGTAGGCGCCTTTATTGAGATGTGACAGCACATCTGCTTGTCCAATCACAAGAGAATAAACACTCTCTGCATGGACTGAAAATACCTTGAACACTCAATCCTTATCACCCCAAGACAAAACAGAAATGTTGTGTCCTGGATTCATGCCAAATTTGTTTCTTACACATGGGGGTTTAAAAATCAAATTCACCAAAGTTCTGATATTAACCCGATAAAGACAATAGTCTGAAAAAGACACTGGCGTGCAAATAGTGTTTTCTTATTATCTTACCCAGAATAAGATCATACTAAGAATATGGAATAATCAAGTTAAGTCATTATGTTGACATGTATAGATGTTAATCGCATTATAATAATAATCGCATTATAATGACCTATTCTAGTTTTCAGATAATTTTGTCGACATAAGTCAGTTTCGATCTTCTAATAATAATAATAAAACATCTATTAAAATAGCAACTTTCAAAACAAAGGTACAGTGTGCTTTTATAATTAACCAGATAATTCATGTAGGAAAGATAAAATACAAAAATTGTTACAACCATAGCAAGAATAAGCCATACAATAAAAGTGTGTCTAAAGAAGAGATTTAAGGTTCTCAGTTTGCCTTCTTTAGATCTCCAGGCAGGGAGATCCACGGCACAGCCACACAGCAAGAGCCTGGTCACCTTTAATAATACTTTTATATATATACTATTTGATTTTAACAGTAAGTATAGGGTCCTGCAGTAAGATCCCAGGCAACGATCAGGCTCATATGGGGTAAGCAGATCCCACATGTAGGCAGGAGTCTGACTGTTCACAGCTTTAAAGCCTGGCCACAGTGCTATGTTTAAGTTGTAATGTTTGTATGTTTCGCTTCCTACTACCAGAGTTAAGTGCATATGAGTAACGAGTGGCTGGATGAGAGGCTAGATGACTTCTGCCCTGGGTTTGATTGTAAACCAGTATGAGGTTGGAACATTGACATGAGTTATAATCAGACAGTTCTCTGTAACATGTGAACAGGAATATGGATGGACAATTACTATCTGCAACTAATTTCAAGATCATAATAGAAATCACGTCTTATTCAGAATAAGGTAATTAGTTAGAAGATTACTGTCCATGTAAACATGTCAACATCAAACATAAACGTTACAGGTTATGATACTGACCTGCCCAATGGAGGAGGAGTCACACATGGCTGTGGTGTATTGTCTGTCCAGCTCCGGCGCGTTGTCATTCAAGTCTAATGTCTCTACTGCGACCATAACCCTGGACACCTGGCTGGGATTGTCTGAAAAGGCCCATCAGAGAGAAATATGTTAAAACAATAGTGATTAAAGATGCACACTGCACAGCTACATGGAAAATTACATAAAAAACTATATGAATAAAAATCACCCACCATAACCCACCGGTGTGCAAGTTTTTACCCTCTATTAATTCCATTAAATCGTCCTCTTAGGTGAGATGAAGCATTTCAGCCTTTGTTCGAAAGCTTCAACGGCACTCAGATCATATTAGCGAGCACACAACTGGCTGAATATACAGGCATTCGTTTGGATTAATTCGGCCTGTGTTGCATCTCAAAGGCTCCCAGCTGGAGAACAACTGACACCTCTATAGCAGGCACATTTTTCCACATCAAACACGGACCTTCTTAGCCAAGAGTCAAGTGTGTGTGTGTGTGTGTGTGTGAGTGTTTCTGAGAAAGAGAGTTAGCAGAGGAGGGATACAGAGTGCAGTCAGTCTGCATGCAATTTCACAAGGGTGCAGTTTAAATGGATTGGCAGAGTCCACCCCCCCAACCCCCACCCCTCACCCCATTCACTGTGATATACACACACTTGAACATGAAGTTCTCACAGGCAGTCTTGAAACGCATGGAGACATAGTCTGAGCTGAACATTCACGATTACGTTTTCCGGGTTACTCCTGCGAAGGACACAATCCGGGCTCACCAGCACACATCCTCACTCACTTATCTGAGCAGGCAACCCTGGAACACGGCCTGGGTGACACTTTCTGCAGCACACACACACACACACACACACACACATGTGCACACACCACGCTCAGGAAACCAGAACGGTAACACTGTCATGGATGACAGCGGCTGATTCCCGTCCCCGAAAAGCTGAAAATGAGCTCTCGCTGTAATGCCACTGGTTGAGCTGACCTGCCCGTGGCCATGGCAGATCTCCTACTGTGCTTTGTGTCCACACAGCCTCCAACAGTCTGTTTATTAGATGGAGCTCATTATTGGAGACAGGCGCTCACTGCGCTGCCTCCACAAACACGGCTGCCATGAGGAGCCCCGAGTAGATTTCACGTACAGATTAAGTCTGTCCAGAGCGAGCCTTGGGACAGAAGACAACTCCTCCACTGCACAGCCTGCTTCAACAATACTTTCACTTTTTTAAGGGCTGAGAAGAACATCCAATTAGTAGTTGGTCACCTGACGAAACAGATATTCAAACTTAGCAAGAGGCTTGGTCAGCACCGTCAGAGATACATATCACCTTTGAGACGAGTTGAGCTTAGTTCAAGTGAATAAAAGAGTTAAGTTAAGATTCTGATTTCAGTTTAACGCTGGGAAATAAGATGCAAGCGCTGTGACCTTTGTTTGTCAAAGTCAGATGCTAAAAAAACATCGCACAACTTCCACACTCACCTCAGAGAGCCATAATTTGCAGAGCCATAAGAAGTGTCTGTCAGGTAAGGTTAAACACAAATTGTTTGGGTGTCTGAATAGACATCCAAGACCTTCCTTGTCAACCAATTCCGATCCGATCTGAAGGGCAGTTTAAAAATAGGTGATCAGGTGATATTTAATAGTTCATGATCGACAGACCAAAGAATATCTTCTCAAGTGACCTCCATTGTTGTCCGACACTACAACAGTGACCCACAGTGCTGCACTGTCAAAGTCAGTCTCACATAAACTGTCCCACTGCTGTAAACAAGTCACAAGAGCACCACAGGAATATTAATCCAGGCCCATAATAAAAATAACCTGTACCCAGCAGTTTAAAGATTTTATTTCGCCTTTCTAAATATTGAGGAACCAATGGGCTTTGGAATTTATACTGCAGGTCCAAGTTCAAAAACAATGTTAATTAATGTGGGAGGCCAGCAAATTAATGGAGATAGCTGGACTGTCAGAATCTAGTTTTTTTCCTTTTCCAGGCCACTGTTATTTCTAGTTTGCATTATAATATTTGCCTCTTATCATCAGTTATTATTGCTACTTTCAACAATCTTTGAAAAATGTCTTCCTTTAAAAAAAAAAATCCTGCTTTATGGGCTGCACTGTTGTTGGTATTCTTCGTTATTTATGTTCTGTCAATTCTCAAGTAAAAATTATTGATCGAAAAAAAAAGTTGCTGCTGTGTGCACACTGGTATGTAAACAGCTACCATTGGCCAAATAAATAATAAATGCTGAACAGATTAAAATATCAGCAGGTGGAATAAACAGTGCTCAGCAATGTATATGTCCCCATGCAGTTAAGTTATATACAGTATGTACAATAAAATAATAATACATCTTATTTATAGGCATCTTTCAGAGCACTCAAAGTCACCTTACATGGCAGAGATAAAAACCAAGGCTAGACAAATACAAGTGAGTCCTTATCACTGTAATTGGTCCTATCACTGTTTTAGTTTTTCACGGGATTTGCAGACATTAATAACATCATAAAGTAGCACGCCTGTTATTATTATGCTATAAATAATGTTTTATTTCTCATCCTGACACTGTGAAAAATACTCGCCAGAGTCGCCACCTTCTCCCGACTGCCGGTGTCCACTTATAGAGCCACATCATTCACATGACTTACAGGGTTTTACGTGAGAGGGTCACAAAAGTCTGAACAGAACTTAACAAAACAATCTACGCTGATTGTGATGAAAAGCTCCATAACAGCTTCTGAATGGACCCATGACTGTGTATCGTTGCTTGATGGTCTTTACTACTCTCCTTTGCAATTACAGTGCGCCAGTAGAGAAAAGCCTGTCCTTGATTTGCTGCTTTAATTCCTCGTTTCCACTCAAATCCTTATGAGAACAAATCTTTCGCAGCATCAGATAAATCACACAATATAGATCAATTGATTCTCAGGAAGAGCTGTAACAAACTATTTATGGCGCCAGACAACATTCCCCTGCCGGCTTGATGACTTGAGAGCTAAGCCGCTTAGTGAAGCGCATCACACACTGGATCCTGGGCTTTTCAGACACCAGACAATACACAGTTTAAACTCAGGGGGTTCAGGTGTCAGAGGTGGTGAATGTCTCATTGAGGAGGTTGAGCTCTAAATAAAAGAACATGTGTGAAGATGCCTCAGTGTTAATATGGTGCACAAAGTGTGACCTCTGACCTCTCTGCGTGGCGATGACGGTGATGTTGTGCCAGTGCTCGCGTTCTCGGTCCAGCTCCGTAGCCGTGGTGATGAGGCCGGTGTCGGGGGTGATGCGAAACAGAGCCTCGGGGTCCGACTGTGGATCGATGGAGAACCTGGAGGAGAGAAAACAGGGTGGAACAAGGAGAAAGGTAAATATGTAGAGAGAGGGAAGGGGAACATAGTGAACTGAGGAAGATGAGGAAAGATGTGTAAAAAGAAAGAGTGAAGGGAAGAAGCCGGCAGAGGTAGCAGTGGGGTGCGGAGTGAAAGAAGCTCACATTGCAAATGTGCGAGGGAGAGATAAGGAATTCTGCATTTAAATGGCCAAAGAATTAATATAGGGAGATTATCGCTGCTGATATGAGCTCTTTTGAAGTGCCACTGATTATCTAAATATCTCCAGGAATATACCAACTATCATTCCTCTCCACACTCTTGCCGGCGCTTATTGGGGCATGGTTTCTGTGATTGTAACACACAGATTTTTGCCACCTTTGTTGAACTATGTGAGACAAAAGCTTCCACAGGCACTAGTGAAATCCTGGAACATACAAGCTTGTGTTGTTGAGAGCAGACTCAGGGGAACTCTGAGTGGGCAGTTGGTTAGTTTGTATTTATTCGGTTGGCCCTCACTGCTGTGTCGTGTTTGTTTTAGTTGAAGAGCTGGGTTTGCATTTCCATCTAAAAGCAACATATCCCAGGCTGACACATGTAAGGACCTAGGATGTGTAATCTACGTTCTAAAACGAGATGAAATCAGAACTATAGCTCAGGATCATTAAATGTTTGATTTCCATTTTGCAGTAAAAACTCTTATTAAGTATTGATTGATAAAAACAGCATACTTAATAAACAATGAACACAAAAGCAAGACTCCAAAAACAGCCATGAATGCATTTTCTTCAGGCAGACTAATGAAAAGAAAATGTCCTAAATACACATTTATGTCTTTAGTTTACACAATTATGTCTGTTTGTAGATTACAATTACAATGCACAAAAATAAAGGCAATTTTCGAGAAAAAAGTTTTCTTTCATATATTCTAAGCCATAAATCTCCTTTTCACTTGCACTTCTGTTCATATATAAATTACAGCCTGATTTATAAAACATTTTATTCCTAAAAACATGGTGAAAATAGATTTTTTTAACTCCTCAGAAAGTATTTTATTATTTATGGTGTGAGAAAAGACACTATCCAAATTCTTTCTGTGAAAACATTTGACTCTTCTATATCAACAAAATGGAAAAAAAGAAATTTGACTTCAGATAATGTATGAGATCGTGCAAATCATTTGGACTCATTTGCCTATTAAGACAACATGAACAACAGGTTGTGATTGGTCGGGCAGTTGGCTTGGTGCGACCTCAATCCTGTAGCCCCACCCTCTAAACACTATCCCACAGGTCCTGGCTCAGAAGGATTTCACCGGCAATATTGTGGCCTCATTGTTGTACAGTGGGAGGAGGCGTATATGCATTGTCCATCTTTATATACAGTCATTGGTCTGTGCCATAGACTTTATATAAAGATGGATGACGCTCCTCCACTTCCTCCCACTATGCAGAAATGAAGCCAAAATATCCAACAGCGAGTCAGTCTTTAAATCATGATGTTTCACCTAATTTAAATGATATAAAATAAGGAAAATTGACATATATATCGGTGTGATGAGAACTATCTAAACTGACAGATACTGTATTTGGTCCATCTCCCATTCACTAACATGGAGGAGGTTGGGTGTATGACCTATAGTGCAGCCAGCTACCAGGGAGCTAAAGATAATTTTTGGTTTCACTTTTGGGGAGCTGGCATATCATCCATCTTTATACACAGTCTTTAATCTGTATGCTAACTATTAAGCTACAATCAACAGCTGGTAAGCTTTGCACAAAGATTGAACTGATGGACAGAAAAAAAGGAACATAAACCAGTCTCCTAAATATTAACTAGTCTAACTTGCGCACCAGTTACTCCTGTCTGTACGGACTTTGAGTCCAGCGAACTTTGCATCATAGGAATTTAATATTAGATGATGTGTTTTCCCATGTCATTGTCCACACACTGAGCAATAGTATCTAAATATTTATCAGTAACAGTAAACATAAATAACCATGGTATAAAATGTAGTTATTGCACCTGAAACATCTATATATATATATATATATATATATATATATATATATATATATATATATATATATATATGCATATATACTGTATAACTTGTGTTACAATTTGAAGAATAAAACAAATTAACACTTTTTCTCTGCATCTCGGTTGCAACAGAATGTTTAATCAGTATTTGATATGAAGAAAGAGTCTTCACCTGATATTATTGGTGAGTCCAGTGTCAGGGTCTACAGCGCTGACCCGGCCCACAGTGCAGGCTGGCGGACAGTTCTCAGAGACATCCATGTGATATCTGGACCGGGAGAACTTGGGCGGCTCGTCCGCGTCCAGGACTGCGACCCTGATGGAGGCCCGGTCCTTGAAGGGGCCTCGGCGCAGGAAGCGAGGGTCCACTATGGGGTTGAGCACCTCCACAGAGAAGGAGTAGGAGCTCCGGCTCTCGTAGTCAACAGCCTGGGGAGGGGGAGGATATTTGAAAAATAATTATAGTAATGTGGAAGTTTATAATCAGTCAAGGCTTAAATATACACCTACTGTGAAATGAGTAATGATGACACATTTTATTAGCAAGAGATTATTCAAATGTCACAGTTATGAATATCAGATCCTTTCATTAAGTCCAATTCTCACAGTGCAATTTCCACAGATGACTGCTAAATTACATATCAAAAGCAGCGGGATGACAAATAATGAATTATTCCAAAAGATAAGAGCTCTCAGAGGCTGGAGTCACATCTGAAATCAGCAGAGGAATCGGAGTAAATAATACCATGGTTACCATAAATGTGGTGAAGTTGGGATATTTGAAGTGATACTTTGAAAGTTGTTGTGCACGGACGTGTGGATGGTGCGCTTTTGTGTGAAGAAGAGAAAAGACATTCATGAGGTGTTGATGTTACAGCATTGACGATGAGATTCCTGATGCTCAAAGAGTTGAAAGGATTTCTCGAGAGCTCCGACGCTGAACAAACTACGTGTCAAGCCTTGGTTTGACATTGATTCAGGGATGCTTATGAGATTCTCAGAATGGAGGATGTGTGGCTGTAGAGTTTCTGCTGCCAGGACGCTGGATGATGATGATGCATTCGTGGGAGTTGGATGAGATTAGCGCTGCTTTTCTGCACGCAGCACAGATGGATGTGAGCAGGTGTTGCTTCAGGTGTCGTCGCACTGAACATTTTATCAAGCTTCGGCATTGTTCGGTGCTGCAGTGTTGACGAGACACTTGGACCTGTGTTGGTGGGAACCAGGCAGGTAGCGTGTAAAGCTACCAACATGCTGAGGGTCATCTCAGACCTTGTGGGAGTGAAACTTGGACAAAGGTTTTATTGTGAATCCCCAGTACGGATCCTGAGTTTGCCCTGAGTTGGGCACTCTGCTGACAAATCATTTCCACAACAAACAATACCTTTTGAAATTATAAAACAAAACCACGCTCCGTGTTTTACACCACCTCCATCACCATGGCAACTCCACAATCACCACGGAGACTCTCACCTAGCCATGAGGAGCGTAATAGAAAATTCCCTTTGTATCCTCGCATCTACACAGGTAGAAGAGATTTCATTTGGGATAGGGGCTCAGGCCCCAGAGATTGTTTGTCACAGAGAAGTTATGAAGCCTATTTGTCTGAAGGGGTCCATGTGATTACGCCACACCAGCGAGCCAGCTCTGAAGCAATGAGAAAGCCTCTGATCATGTTTGCCGAAATGATTGTTAGTGAGGGCAGAGGCGCGCACGCGGGTAATCACACACTCTACATCCACTGTCTCACACACACACACACAGACACACACACACACACACACACACACACACACACACACACACAGACACACACACACACACACACACACACACACACACACACACACACAAACACCCAGACATGCACCTGCTGATGATTAGATCTGGAGAAAGCAACATGTGTGGGTCTGGTTCAGAATACATGTTTGAGGTGTGTGTGTGTGTGTGTGTGTGTGTGTGTGTGTGTGTGTGTGTGTGTGTGTGTGTGTGTGTGTGTGTGTGTGTGGGTGTGGTAAGTGGTTCTTTTGAGCCGCTGGGTCCTCAGATCCTCTGTCAGTCCGTGTGAGTCCTCAAAGTAAGTGTGCGTATGAATCATCTCGGTGTGATTGGCACAGAAACCCATGTTGGACAGAGGATAAATAAGCTCCCTGGCTATGCAGAATACACGCTGTTGGATACAAACGGAGAGAAAAAACTCATTTTGAGGATCCTAGCAGCAGTGGGAATATTGATATCCTCTCACTCATGCCCCCCGCCCCCCTCCGTTTCTCTCCTTTTTTCTATTTTTCCCATCTCTTCTCTTCCTTCTCCCTGAGCTCTCAACCAAAGTTAACTGCTTCACAGAAAATCTGTGGTTTTAGAAAGAGGGGAAGATTGATTAGAAAATTATGCAGAGAAAAAGGAGCGAACGAAGGACACGGAAATGTGACCAATTTGGGGGGAATGTCTCGGCGGGAAAAGTAAATACACAGGAGGCACTGTGGAGTGGGATGGAGATACAGAGATTGGGCGACTACGTGTTCAAGCGCAGACGGGGGGGGGGGCTTTGCCGGGTAGACAGGGAAAAACGTTCTCTGACGCGGTCCCTATTACAGATAGAGAGAGGGACAATCTGTCTGAGGAGGAGAGGTGTCACTTACACTATGAGCACACACTCATCACCCCCCCCCCCCAACCCAACCTCCACCCAGCACTCCATCACTCCGCTCGCCTTCCTTCCCTACCTCCTACACTCCATCACCCGTCCCCCCCTACTCCACCCATCTTTTTTTTGGTCCTTTTTTTTTAAGTTTGCGTGCTGACAAACAACAGCACACACACTCATCCTTCTCCCTCATCCGCCCTTACAGGAAGCACTTATCACTCGGCGGTCCGGTGGGTTTTTCTGCTTTGGTGTTTTTTCTCTCTCACACGCTCCTGTGGGTGTGAGGATGTGAACGCTGCTCGCACGTGCTCTGCTTTCTCATGCTGACCTTGCACATGCACTCGCCCAGAGCAACATAACACCACATGTTTCTGACGTCGTAGTCGTGGTATCGTTTAAACTGATTATATTGCTTCTCTTTTCAGACACTGAAGAAGACTGTGGTGTCACTACCTGTTGGTCTGTTTGTCTCCCTATATGTTTGATAGAATTTTTTTTCTGAATAACATTAAATTACCTGGAGACAGGTGTATCCGGTATCAGGTGCTTCAATACACATACTTGTTATTTCGAGTGCGTTCACACGGAAAAACACGTTAAACTGCAGTGCGGTATAAGTACCTGGATGGTGCAGTCAAATTGGTCAAAACGTTAGTGAGTGTCAAACTATGGACACTTCACTGTCATTATTATAACATCCCTGAACACGCGTAACACTGGCTGCAGCCACAGTGCTCAGGCAGAACGTGATTATATAACGTGCACACCGGTATAATTTTTCAGCAGCAGCAAATCTCAGACCGCATTTTTCTGTCTGACCTAAGTAGACCGGACCACAGCTGACCAGAGCCCGACAGGTGTTTTCATTTTTCTGTCTAGACCCAGGCAGACGACTCACTGTTAGATTCAAGTCGGGTAGTCAGGCTCTACAGCAGAGTCACAACACAGAGTCACACCACAGATTAATGGATGATGAGAGGAGAGTTGACCAATGACAATGATGAGGAGACAGAGAGAGAGCTGTACACTTTGTAATGAGGCAACAGGACAACATTTCTTAAACCTTCTAATATATTTTGTTATAATGAGTCCAGGTAATTAAACCCTGCACACAACCTCAAGTGCACACAGTAAATGGTAAATGGTTTTGTATTTATATAGCGATTTTTCAGTCCTGATGACCACTCAAAGCGCTTTACAGTGCAGTTTTACGTTCACCCGTTCACACACACATTCATACAGTGCATCTATTTGCAGCACTTTGTTATTCTATGGGGGGCCATTCAGGGCTCAGCGTCTTGCCCAAGGACACTTGGGGATGCAGATGGGTCAGACTGGGGATCGAACTACCTTCAGGTTGGAGGACGACCACTCTACCCCTCAGTCACAGCCGCCACAGTGAAATCTACCGTTGAGGACCACACTCGGTAGACACAGTACTGAGCCAACACACGTCTTTTCTTGTTAAATGTCTGTTGTGATCGCTGACAATGTCGTTGTCAAGAGTTTGTTACCCAGTGGGAAAATGTCCCAACGTGGCATCAATCTACTGCCAACAAATATGGGTAAAAACTGGAGGCTGAGGAAGGAGAATGTTTATTTTCAAGACAATGGAGCAAAAGCAGCTGGCGCATATTTATGCTGCGCAACAATTGGTCGATAGTTGCTATTGTCATCTGATTATTTAAGGACACCACAACCCTGTTGGAATTCATGCACTGCATACACAGTGCACTCACGTGACTGACTAAAGTATCGGATTTAATATAATTCTTCTATGATGGTCAGACTTTTGGTATCAATCTTTTTTTTTCTACTTCTTCCTGATTAAAGAGCAGCTGCCAGATCAGATCAGTTGGAGCTTTGCAGAACTTCATTCCTCCTTTGTGAAGTAAATGTAGTGTTAAGCCGCTCTTTATCCGTACTCTCTTCTTACAATGTCATCCACCTTTTCTTCAGCACATTCTTTCTGCCAAATTCTGAAAAGCTGTGTATGCAGGTGCCTAAATTACAGTTGATTATTTGCTTGACTGGCTGAGGAAAAAATTCATCAACAGCAACTTTTGAGCATTGATTAAACATTTAAGTAATTTATTTAGCAGAAATGCCAAAACTTAAATGGTTCTCGCTTTTCAAATGTGAGGATTTGATTATTCTGTTCTACCCATTTCTGACCTTTTACTGACATAAACCATTCATCTTCTAATCGTGATTAACAGATGAATTGGGAATAACCATTGGCTGCAGTCCCTGAACGTACATACATACATACAAACTCCCTTTATCTCTATTTAACGTTGCCCTCCTCCTATACACTGGCACACACCCACATGTTGTACCTGCTCCAACAGTCCGTTTTGAAATTCAAATTACTCTATAGAATTTCCCTTTTAAATTTGCTTCACAGTTAGCAGAGATGAATTAACTAACCTGCATGCTAGACTGGCGATACATAATACATATCTGTTCAAAGAGGCCAGCCCATAGGCGTACATGCTCGACCGAGGAAGAGGGGGCATGTGCACGCTTTGCAGTGTGTATACATTACTGCCGGGTGAGGCTTCAAAGCACAGAGACGGTGCTTCTCACTGAGTCTTCTGTAATTGATGGAAAATAAATATTTTGCAAATGTGTCTGAAATCAAGCACACATCCTTGTGGTCTGTGGCGTACACGCTCGTGTCTGTGCTCAGCCTCCCGCTGTCCTTGGCAGCTTGAGATCTTTCTTGATTTTGTGCTTTCTAAATCAAGATCACACATCACATTTGTCTGATGACAAACTCAGCTTTGGACATTTCTGCCAACAAGCACGACCACAGAGATGGGAGAACAAAGACTCGTCTAAATCTCCCTTTTGACTTTGTTCCTCCTCTGCCGCTTCCCCTTCCCTCTGTCACTTGTCTCTTGTCTCCTGCCTGTCCTGTGTCTTCCTTTTCCCTCGATGTATTTTGCAAGACATTGGTCTCTCTCTCTCTCTCTCTTCCTCTTTTTCTCTCTCCATCTCTCTCTTTTTCTCTCAGAGGAGATTAGTACAATCTCTCCTCCGCGTGAAAACAAACACAGATAATCCTGGGCGCGCTGCTGGCGTGTGACCGAGGATTAGCCATGCCGTTTTTAAGGGAGAGCATATGGAAATAATAACGGCAAACTGACACACGTGCGAGCTCGCTTGTCCCCCAGGTAAGAGGAGTGAAAGCTGTACAAATAGCAGGCTTACACAGCTCACAGCACCCCCCCAAAAAAAGTACCTCAAAAGGGAACGTCCTGAATCGGGATATCGCCGGATACGCATTACTGGTGTTGTGACATGACGCTGCGTCTCGTGATCCCACTTTGTTATAGACATGCTATTAAATACATCTTACACGTGTAATGAGGTGGTGTGAAATCGAAGCTTTGTCCTGGTTTGCTTTTAAACTTTCTTTTTGCTGCCCCATTTGTTATAAAAGCTCAAACAATCAAAACACATATTCAATCATCACGTGTGTGATTAACATGTAAAGTATCTATGTCCACCAGCTGAGGACTACATCTTCTCTGTCTTCTAATTGCTCCTCATTGTAGTGGCTGATTAGGTTTTGATTGGTTGATTGATATCAATGAAACCTTAACTAGCAGCCACCAGTGAACGCTCCAACTGGCTTACGGTGTTACCCCGTGGCCATTAGGGGGCACTGCTGCAGAGCAATGTCAAGAAGGAGAGTGTTATGCCATTTACTCAATTACCTGCTACTTACACTGTGGCCTTGTTCACATGCTGTATCAAAAATCTATTAGCAGCAATATGTACAATCATTAACGGCCACATGTTATAAGAAAATAAGTGGAGTGGTGCAGGTCTAAATGGCCAGGGAACAAAAGGAATAGAATTAAAGAGAGAACAAACGAGAAAGAAGACATTCATTTCAAATGAATGGATGAATAGTCCATTTGTGTGTCAACATGGGGCTGATTTTGTGTGTATACATGTGTGTGTCTTCTCATGTGTCTTTCCGTGTGTGAATGTGAATGAGGCAGACCTAAGCTGAGTCAGAGCCGCAGACAACACACACTGTCTGACATGGCCTCAAGACACAAAACAGAGCGAGGACGAGGCCGGGGAGCCAATGTGAGATAGGGAGCTTGCACGCGCGTGTGTGTTTGTGTACTCGTGCTTGTGTTTGTGTGTCTCACCCTGCATATTTGGACATGGGTGGGGAGATCAGAGAGAGAGAGGGAGAGAGTAATGAAATGCAGAGAGACAGCAGCAGATGATGTGAAGGGGTGAGGGACGGAGGGAATTAGGGAGGGGGGGTGATAGTGGATGGGAGAACGTGGGAAGGAGGGAAATCTCTTTATTGCTGGGGGTCTCTGTGGGACTGACTGTAAATAAGCAGTGATAAGCAGCAGGCAGCTTCACACAGTCTTGCAGGCTTTTAATGACCCAGCTTTCTCCCAGCATGTCCCCGCCTAACCTCTCGCCTTTCGGGGGCTTCATGCTCTTCCTCCCTCCCACCCATCAGCACATCATCATCCTCACTCTTCCTCGTCTTCATCTGTCTCGTTCCCTCATGTGCGCCTTCCTCCTCCTCCTGGCTCCATTTTGTCATCACGCATTCTCTCTCAGTCTCCTTTAACTTCATCTTCAAACTCCTTCCCTCCAGCTCCCTCTCTTGGCTCTATATACCCATAATCTGCTATTAACTCCCCCCTCCTCTTCCCCCAAGCTCATGAAGTCTCCCACCCGCCTCCCAGCTGACACGTCGTCTGAGGTGAAGACGTCGAGCACCGCCGCAGCTGTTTCCCCTCTTTCCACACAGTTTAAACACAGGGAGCTGCAAGGTCAAGTGTGTAATATTGATGTCTGGCTCTGTATATCTCTCTATGTGGTTTATTGCTGCTTACCTTCGTAGGTGTGTGTCTCCATTCTGTGTGTGTGTGTGTGTGTGTGTGTGTGTGTGTGTGTGTGTGTGTGTGTGTGTGTGTGTGTGTGTGTGTGTGTGTGTGTGTGTCTGTGAGTGAGAGAGGGAGGGAGGAGAGAGACAGAGCATCTCAGATCAGCGGTTAAAGAGATTCAGCCCACAGCATCGAGATGACCAGCAGGGTCAAGGCCAGCTCTGTGGCAACACAAATTGTTCCACTTGGAAATCCTTCTCCCTCTCTGGGGCCGCACAGATCATCATGCTCCCCTGTTAAAAATCTTCACAGCTATAGAAAGCAGTCTGACTCTGGAAAATGGACACCAGGGCATGTGAGTCAATAAGGTCGCAACCCGAACATATGCACACATGGCAACAGCCCAAACAATATAAAATTAAATTAAATGCACGGGTTAGGGTTAATGAATTTTTGGTGAATTATAAGCAGGAGATAGCTTTGTGTATTTGATGCTTTCTATGAGTGTTGTTGCACCTCTCTAACGAATCATAGTTTCCCTGAAAGGCTACATCCATTTCGACCACTGAATTTTTGTGTTTGAAAATCCCAGTTGAACTTACTTAAAAAACAGAGAAAACAGATTGACTTAAAAGTAAACTTAACTCATACGTTATATCTACTAATAATAATAACTTAATTTTGTCAAGATTTTTAACTTAAAGTTGCAAGTGATATGAACTTTAGAAGTATACCTGAAACAGGTAAGTCTGACTTAAGCGGATAACTATTTACTAAGTATGAACTCAGGAAACTGTATTGACTTAGATTTATAAAGTAAGCACAATAAAGAATATTAGTTCCGTTTTAAGCCAATGACAAAAAGACAAATTGCATCACCTACCAACTAATTCCAACAACATGTGTTTGTCTGTATGTGCATCTCATTTCTCGCAAATCGTATCTGCTACACACACCCGAGAAAGTGCAGTGAAGAATTTTTTTGAGATTTGGACATGTGATACATTTAAGATTAATGAAACTCAAATACATAGGCGTCCAGCACTCTGTAGCAATCAGCAGGGGAGGGGCGGTGTACCTTGAACATGTCTTTTTCTACGTCCTCTGACCAACTACAGCAGTGGTTGGCAATTAGGTCAAATGGTTGGTCAAACTCATGACCAGATCATTATATTTTTTATTTCACCATATCAGATTTACACACAGGCACAGATGGACTGTCCAGCAAAGGGAGCTGCCCTCCATCATGTCAACTACATTCACAGAATCGCTTACTGTTCTTCAAAGTAAAATCCCAAAGTTTGTTTTGTGGCTGTCATGCTTTATTCTGAGTGGAATTAAAGAGCTTTTATGTTGAAAGGTTGTCAACTTGGGTCTGAAGATTGTGTTGATGAGTCAACAGACCTCTGTAGTACACGGCATGCTAAGTATGAAAAGATAAGGAGAGTTTAATAAATCTTTAAAACCTACAGGTATATTTAAACCATACACAATAACAATAATAAAGCTGTTTCAGTATCATTCTATAAAAAAACATTGACTACGAAATCTTCACAACTGATAAACCAGGATGAAAACAGCTCTGCACACAATGTCCAGTGTGAATCTGAAGAGGCTCCTTAGCACCACAGGCAAAGAGAACATCCCATTCCAAACAAGCAGGTTTGCATCACTTGTATTCAACTGGATAGTGGGAAATAAGTAAAGAAACCTAATGTAAAGTAAACAATCTCAGCTATTACCTTTGACAGTGATTGAGAATATTCAATACATTTTACACTTTCCTGAGAAGCATTCAGAATGAACCCACATGTATCCTGTCTCCAGTCATATTTGATATTTCACATATAGCAGCAAACTATAGTTTAATCTATCTCTATGTGTGTCTTGGGGCTTTTGTTGAGGGATTAATGCAAACCTAAACAGCATGAAGTGAGCCACGCTGAAATACTAATTGCAATTTTTGTATTGTGTGGCTCAAACCACAGAGCGGGGGTGTTTACATTACATTGTTTACATGTAGCTTTCCGTCCGGATTCGCCCAGCACGTGTTGAACGGATCGATTCTCTCTTTACACTCAGCGGCAGCTCCGCTTTCTCACTGCCTTCACTGCTCCCTCTTCTTCACTCCACTTGTTGCCGCCCTCACCATCTCCAAGTTTCTTTTTCTTTATTATATCACATTTCATTGTACCCGCATGTCTCTCTGGGTAAATATTTCTACCTCCCGGTGCAGCTCAGTCTCCTCCTGTGCTAATTTTTTCTTTTTGGCTGTCACTGGTTTTGCGGCACTTGCTGCCTCTGCAACTCCCCTCCTCCGTCTTAATGTCTCTCTCTGGTTCCTTCACACTGTAACTCCCTCGTTATGCTGCACTGTCTGCTGTCGCTGCCTCTCAGGACCTCATTTTAACACTCTCCCATCTTCTCTCTTCTCCTTCATCCCGACTCTTTCCCGTCTTCCTCACCTTGAATTTCCTTCCTCTTGCATCTCTTACTGTATCCCTGCCTCTCTGCTGCTCTTCAAAGAAACTCATACCAGGCTTGGAAATCCTGCTCAACACACACACACACACACACACAGACACACCACCTCCAGGTGCGGATTGTTTTTAACGAATCCTACCAACCCGAGGATGAGAACTGACACAGTGATGTATTCACACATACACACACACTGCATGCACCCACCACTATGTATGACTACACTGACGAGAACACCCATAATACTCTTATGAATACAAATAGGAATATGTTTTGACAGATTTTTGTGCAAATTGTCCCGATTCTATGAAAAAAATGATTCTCGAAAATGGCAACATTTCAGAAACTCCTGAAATACTCTCGCTGAGTTTTCACAAAGTTTTTTCGACATGATTCATTCCAATTTTAAGTTATTTCAAAAGAGACATTTTCTGCTAATCGGGGTTCATCATTTTGATTTGTGTTATTACTTAAAAGGTTTTCTTAGAAAGTGAATCACTTTCCTCAACCTTTCCAATGCTGCAGCTCCTGTTTCCACCCACTGTCTGATTGCCATGTCTATTCTGATTGGCCAGTAGCTTTTATAAAACCTACATCAATGAAGGAGCAAATAACAGAGAAGAACTCTATAGTCCAATGCATATTGGACGAGGAAGACGCCTGTAAACTATGGTAATGTGGTCCAGTGATGCTATATTTAGTTGCTAACTTGTAATTAGTATATAGCTGCCATTGCTGTTGTTGTTTCTGGTGCATACTAATTAAACAAAGCGAAAGTGGGCAGCATTAAATAAGTTGTAACATGACCACTTCCCAAACGCTGGAGTTCACATATACTTCTTCTTGGAAGGCAACTGTAAAAATCTCTGTTTCAACGAATTAAAACATGGTTTTCATGTGGAGGAGAGGCTCAAACCCGGAGATTTAAGTTTCCTTTGTAAAATATCTGCATTAGGGTGAGACACACCAGAGGAAGGAAGAACTGGCAAAGCACAATATGGCTCATTTAAGAAATTTGGGCAATAAATGCTACTGTACAATTGTAATGTTATCAAGGCTAATTGATGACTGAGTCCATCTCATAATTGTAAGGATAAAATATGTGCAGAGATTATGAATCACTTTGTCAGATGTTGGACAACTTATAACTCACCGTTAAATCAAATAATAAAGATTTTCCTGGTCCACATTCCGCGTTTTGCTGTTGTCTGTTTCTCGTATACCTTTTGAAATGTAATATACTTGAGCTTTGACTGCGGGTTAAACTAAAGCCAATGCTCCACTGTGCATATACATTTACAGTCCATTTACATGCCTCCCATACATGGCCCTTCTCCTCATTAAGCCTACATTACATGTGAGTGCATGTGAGGCCTGAGACAGACATGTATGTACTTCAACAAGTCACGGCAGTAATGAGCAGGTGTCAGCGCTCGTCGCCCCCACGTTGCAACACACAAGAACGTGGTTATTCCGGGTGACAGGCCACTTAGGGAATTGCCGTTTCAAATTGAATTCATGTAGTATTACACTGAAGGGAACTATTAACCAGCTGAACTCTGAATGGAATGGCAGAGCCTCATTGATCTTTCAGTGCATGCAAGTGCACTGCATAGGAAATCCTTACAGAAAGGCAGCAGCCAAAACAGCTCAACGGTGGTCACATTTCTTGCTTTTTGCTGCAAATTAGACTCAACTCAGTTGCCGCAAACATGTGCACGTGCGTGTGTCATGCTTTGACTTGAGTTGTGAATGGCTGTTTCGTTCTGTTGGCTGTAAACAGATGGAAAAAGATGATAAAAAAGAAAGAAGGAGGCTGGTTTACAGCGGGTGAATCAAGCAGGAAATTCACTTGTCAGAAACCGATAAAAACAGTCTCATCTGATTTGAGTCAGACAAGGAGGAACGATAAGATTAGTACAGATCATGTGTATTAAAAATCTCAGAGGAAAGGCTGCGGAGAGATGAGTCATGTAAAGTCTCATACGTTTCCAGGTAATTCTAGTTTAATGGGCTGAAGCAACATTAGATCTGCTTCGACTCATCGGAACAGAACCCCTTTCAAAAACATCTGCCCACATTACCTGTCATCTCCTCCCCCCTCATCATGTGTTCTCTCCATCCTCTCTGCCCTGCCCTTCTCCCCTTCACCCACCCACACCTTTCTGTTTATGCTCCATCACCCCTCCCTCCCTCCCCCTGTCTGTCTTCCTCTCCTTCTCTGCCATTATCTCTCATGACATCCAGATGACCCTGTCCTCATCGTCCTCCTCCTCTTCCCGCCCCTCCTTTCCACTCTGTCAATCCCTCCGCCTCTGTCATCCCTTCCTTTACCTTGTTGAGCATGATGACAGCCTCTTGGTTCACTCCGGTGATGTTGAACGTGTCCCCGGTCTCCCCCTCCAGGATGGTATACTCCAGCTTGGCATTCTCGCCGAGGTCGGCATCACTGGCTGATATACGGCCTATCTCAGCGCCAGGGATGGCGAGCTCAGAAACGGAGAAGGACCACATACCTGGGAGAGACAAACGACAGCACACGTTAGGGAAGAAGCCTCCATGACTCATTCATTGTGAAGTTAAACGTTTAATTTTGCCTTTTGAACAGTTTTTAAATAGCTGTTCCCCATGGGGCAAAGCCAATATTTACAATAATTCATTCAGATAAGGAGCCTTTAATTTAACAGAACTGAGAGGATGAAGGACAGAGAGAGAGATAAAAGAGGAGAAAGCCTGTGTGTGAGTGCACAGCTATTAAAAGACAGGTAAGATAGGGCCAGAAAAACCTGTCGTTACAAGTAACTCTACTGAAAGCAAAGATTAGAGTATGAGAAGCTCTTTCTTCTTCCTTCAAATATTTGAACTTGATGATGTGAGCTAACTACTCATCACAAACATCAACTTTATTTTTTTAAGTCCCTGCAGGCGCCCATCCCTATAGTATAACTCCAGATAACACACCCTTTCATGTGTGCTGCCATCATGGTTGAACATGTTGCTTTTACTTTTATTCCCACCGCCATTAAAGAGGCACATTATAAATCGTTTTGCAGTTTGTACTTAAGGCACATATTGAGCATTTCTCCTAGGATTCACCTGATGCACCTGATGATGAAAAGTACCACACGCAACATGGTGCAACAGCAAACTCCACATATTTATTTTTTCCGAACACACACACACCGCAGAGAGCGGCCACCGGCAGCACTGACAAGACTAAGTATGATAGGAAAGATAGAAATTGAGTGAGGGAAAAGGTAAGATATCACTGCTCACACACACACACACACACACACACACACACCCACACACACACACACACACACACACACACACACACACAAACACACACACACACACACACATGCACTCACAACAGACAGCCTCATTCAAACAGAGCTGTTATCTGCTAGGCTAAAGCTACAGGAATCAGATAGACCGGTAAATGTGAGGGAGAACAACATCGAACAAGCACATTGGGGCTGACAGAATAAAAGATAGCCAGCACTTCAACCAGACAGTATCTGAGCGAGCACACAGCCCGATGAATTTTGTAAATCTGACAACATCACAGCGAGACTAAATGTGAGGTTATTTCTCTTTGCGGATCCGTTATAACAGTTCACACATCAAAGTCGCACAGGCAACCAAAGTTATCAGTCATGTTGTTTGATTGTGGTCTTTTTTAGTCTGCTGATATCTGTATCTGATATCTGTAGCGAGAGGCTTCCCCAGGAGTAAATACTAACTTTTATGAAAAGACACAGGGGCTCCTCTCTTCCAGCAAGTCTTCTAACCTAAATACAACAAAACGGTTTTGTTGTCACCGCTTTAAAACATTTCCAACTGATCAGTTTATTCTGGCGCTACGATTGGCAAGACAACATATGGCCTCAGGTTTCAGTTAAGTTTAAGCAGGAGACATGTTTATGTTACTATTTGGCTCAAGGGTTATTTAATTTGTGTTACTATTTGAAAAGGTTTACATTTTCTAATTTTCAGAAAACACATCCCTTTTCTCAAACTGTCCATTGCTGCAGCCCAGTCTGTTCTGATTGAGCAGGTCCCCTGCAATGTCATTGGTCAATTGCTTCCAGTCTGTGAAGGAGACCTTATCTGCCGCTCCCGCTTTATCTGGCCTGGTGCTCGACTAGCTGCTAGGCATTAGAACCTGCACTTTTATTTGAAATTCATCAGCTTCACCAACTGACCAGTGAAGTTAGATATTTTATGTTGTTTATCTTCGAAAGGGGAGAATGCGAGCAAGAGAAGCTGCAGGGAATCATGACAGCAAAGCATCTGAGAAGCGGCGTGTGGATGTATTTTGGGTTGTACAGCGTAGAAGACTTTTTACCTTTGTAACCTTTTACCTTCACAAAAAACCTATATAACACTCGAAGATAACAGAAATAACAGAAAATATAGAGAAAGCATAATCCGTCTCTTTTAAAACCAGTGGTTAGGATTTTGGAAATACTGATTTCATGAGCTCAAGTCCCCTAATAATAACCCTCCACCCCTCCAGACACCAAAAACAGACTTCAAAATATTCCACCCTGTTTGAGAAACACTGAACTGCTTTATATATACGAGTTTAAATCTAAAGAGTAAACACCCACAGGCTGTTGAACTCCCTGAAAGTTGACAGAAATAACACAGATGCTTCGGTTTTCTCAGTGGTAGAGGGGCTAGACCCCTGATTATACTTCTATATGAGGTCAGGGAATGATGGGTTATGTATTATTAGAGAAGGGATTCGAACAGGGTTGTCCAGATCTAAGTCAGATGCTGACAAAGCTTCTCAACCTGGCTTCTGCCATAGAACTGGATTTTATGCTTGATGCATAAAGGGGTAAACATAGTACAAACCATGTTATACAACTATTCTGTTTTCTTCCAGCTATTGACATTGTCAATATAGGACGAGAACACTTTTCTGCAGGCGCTAACTATTGAAGGCATCCTCCTCATAATGAAGATATCCATGTGGGGGATGAGCTATTTCATGGTGTTTCAAAGAGAACATGAAAAAAAGAGGGAAATATAATGTTCCCCACATTAGTAAAAAATAACTCATTTATAATTTCTCTCTAAGCTGGCAAACAGAAGTTATCCACTGATGAGACAACATGTTATTGCTGTGGTAATAATTGCAAGGACAACTCTAAAAACAGAACAGCCAAGATGGATTTGAAGAGATTAGAACAAAATTCTTTCTTGATCAACATGAAACCCCAGTGAATCAGATACGTCTACATATTTTTCAACAAACAGACTTTTACAGTTCAATGATTTTACCAGCTATGATCTCTTCATTTACACAATTTAGTGTTTGCCAATTGCTGTGCTGTGGAATTATCTCCTGTAAAATACTCCACAAATCTAACCATCTGATTATTTGTGTGTTAGTGCTCTCATTCTCTGGCTGCTGGAGTAGTGGCTGAGATTTCTTCTGATATGCATCAGACATGCACTGAACTCCTGATAGTCTCCGGACATTCTCCGAAGCGGCCGTATATGACAAGAAGACATGAAGACAAACGCATCTTTTCAGATTCCCACTCACTAGCCTTTGGTTTTTGCGGCCCACCTTTGATTAAGGCAGTTAACTGATAAAATGTGTGTATCATGACATGAAGACATCCCTTATGGTCGACTCTATACGAAAGCATTGACCCCTGAAAGGTCCAAGATGGTTTGAAACACTAGGTGGGGTTATGAGCCATGTTCAACCCTTACATGTAAATTTGAATTTGGTATGAATGTGATATTAAAAGCAGTATTACTGTATTTCAGGAAAGAATAGTCATAAAATGTACAAACTTTTAAAAGTGCAGTACCTCATTAATATAGATTACATTATAGGGTTTAAATGACACAATGTCACCAGTGATATTAAAATGAAATAAGTTTTCCATCGTTAAATAAGTTGTGAGCTGCTAGCTTGCACCACACCATTACAAGCAGTAACAATCACAGCACTCAGCTCACTGCTGGCCTCATGACTCTAAAGGGCCATGAATTAGCTCCAGTAGCATATGCTGCTCTCCGTGCTGCTCTTTACCCACTTCCTTTTTTTCTTACTTTACTTCATTTACCTCCTGGTGAACAACTGCCTCCTCCGGCAGTTTACTCAAGGTGCTCCATCAAGGCAGGTTTCCTACTGCATAATGTGTAATATAATGACTGGTTTCACCTTATATACTAAATTAAAAAAGTGATTGAAGGTCACCTTAAGGTAAAACAGTATCAGTGCCACCTCTAAAACGTGCTTACGAATAGTGTGATATCAAATGAACTCTCAGAGCGCTGTTATTCATAAAGAGGAATGCATTTCTCTTTGTTCATCACTCTCTTCCGACCAGAATGAATGTTGTTATTGCTCATTACTCATGACCCCCTCCTAATCACACAACGTTGAATTTGCACACATTTTTACATTAAAAACGTAAATACGTTTCTGTGAGTTATAACAAACACCGAACGGTATTCTTCATCCTAATGAACCCAATGACGAGCAAATGATTTCAAGCTTGAAGGCAACTCTTCATGCAAGTCTGACTCATAGAAATTACATTTTCATAATAGATGCAACGGCAAATACGAGAGAAACACAGTGGTGCTCAGGTTACATTTTATCATAATTGTCCCAAAACCATCCCAAAATGCTACGCATAGAAAATTGCTACAACTTAAACACAGGGTTTAGTGGTTGAGGATTAAGGCTGGTTAAGCCCAAGTGACGTATGACACATATTGGGCGGCTGTGTGGGGGTGGGGGGTATAAGGGGGGCATTCACAAACCAGAATGTCAATGGTTCAGATTGAAGACAGTACTGTCAACTTGTACAAGGATTTTTTTTAAAGGTGCGTTGCGTACTGCATGTATACATGTTGCCATTAGTATATCTTGGATATATTATGTAATAGATCAGTAGCTCTAAGTTATTAAACAGTTTATAAATGTATCGTACATGTGTAGTCAAAAATGTTTGGCTGAGGCTCTAGAGAATCAGTGGTTTGATCCCTGTCTTCTCCAAATCTCCTTGGGCAAGATGTGACTTGTTGTGTTGGGAAATGCCTGTCCTACAAATTGTCCTACAATATCCACTCCTGCAATACAATATCTCCTTGTGGCAAATATAACCATGATAAAATATTTATGATGAGTTTTAGGCATCCACATCTCATGGTCAAGGTTAGAGTAAGATCATGGACTTGGTTAAATATTTAAGAGTCTACAATGATCAGACATTAACATTTTACCATGAATATAATCTCTCCCTATCCTTGACCACGGTGCTGATGTTTCCTAAATCAAACCACTCTCAAGACTCAAGAGTGTGAACCCTGGTCTCTGGCATCACAGTCCTGCACAACTTTGTGGAATATAAATGGAGCAAACACATACAGTATGCCTCAACTTTAACATAACTAGCAGAACAAATACGTACATATTTCCTAAGAGACAGGGTTGTGTCATGATTATCTTTCTAAAGTTGCTTTGAAGGTATTAGAAGGGAACAAATTATTATCTGTCGTTGGCAGATGTAGGAATGTTATTAATCAGGGGCTATAAAGGGGCCAATTATGTTTGCAATATTCACACGCACACAACTACTGATTGAGTAATGTGCACATTTAAGTCATGCCTATACAGTTAGCTCTATAGCTTTGAGCAAAGCCACACATCATTGAAAGATTTTTAAATTACTCCGTTTTAAGTACGTTGTGTAAAAACAGCTAAGAATATTTTTTTTTAACAAATAGACATTTTGTTAGTAATGTCCACATACTTTTGGCTGATTTTGCTCCTTTGTTCCAATGAAGGAAAGTCTTTGTGTAATACCAACGTGGACTATATTGTGCTTCCAAGTTATTGGTTAGGTGAGGGCCATTTCCTGTTTTAACAGGTCCCGAGAGTGTAGAGTAATGGATTTCCCACTTTGGTGAAGAAGAACTCGACGGATCTGCACAGAGTCATGACCTCAACCCCTTCCAACACCTTGGGGATGAATAAGAGCACAGACTGGGAGCCGGGTGTTATCAAAAAAAACATCAGTGTCTGACCTCACTGATGCTCTTCTACCTGGAGGAAAATCCCTGCGGATCAGGTAGAACGCATACATAGAAAAGTGCAGGATGTTATAGCAGCCTAATAACACCCATGGTTAAGAAGGTGTTGTAACACCTGCTTTAAGAATACATTATTGGGCCCATATAACGTGATAAAGCTATGTTGTGTGTCATATAACAACTCTCGAAGTGGATATATTCTGCTGCCGACAGAGTATGCCAACGCCCACGTGGTACCGCAGGGGTCTGCCCACTGAAAAGGACACTGTGTGCCAATTAATCAATGCTAAATGCCAGTTTATGTGACTACCATGCCGACCATCTGGGACTGACATCGCAGCAGAAGGCTGAGACGAAGGCAACTCGAACATAAACAGGCCTGTTGCTAATTAGACAGCAAATTAGGAAAGTTATTTACAAGTCAGAGACTGTGGTTTCTATCGATCCGAGCTATTGTGCGGTGACGCAGGACAACGCACAACTACACTGCCGCAACAGCTCCCTGACATGGGCTCACACACACACACACACACACACACGCACACACACACACATAGAGGTAGAGTGAAATGCTCCAGCCTCTCTCTCTAATACACTCTTGTCACACACAGGAAGCACTCACGAGGACTGTGACAAAGGGGGTGTGATGGTGGCAGAGTAGACAAGACCTATGTCATTATCAGCTTTTCCGCTCACTCAGGAGAGCAGCTGGCAACACAAGTCATACATCGTTTCAACCTGTGATGGACTGGTGGGGGAAACAAAAAGAGGAGGGTCCAGCACGGAGGAGGGGAGGTGATGGGGGGGGAAGAGGCAGAGGTGAAAAGGAGAGTGTCAGGCAGAGATTCCCGGCTCGTTCAGCACATAGAGAAGCTTGAAAAGCAGCACGGGTCCCTGATCAAAATCACACATCGGACAAAAATAGAGCAGCTAGGATCTGTCCTCTGCCTTTGTTCTCACAGGTAAAGCCATTAGAGCAGGCTGCGAGGAAACAGCATGTGCACACTGGTTCAATGCTTCATGTCTCACTAATATAGGTGCTCCCCACTGGGCTGGCCATAATTGTGCCAGGGAGAGAAGATAGAAAGCCCTCCTGAGCTGTGTTTGGGCGATACTTCAAAGACAAGAAAGACCCTCTTCATGTCTTTTTCACTTCATCCATATCAGCCTGTTCTGATTCCCCATGACAAATAAGTTCAGTGGCAATTCGTCAGGGACTATTGTGATCAGATGAATGGGGCCATGTTGGCAGGGGGGATTAGTTGGAAATGAAGTGAAAGGACGGTTGCTGGGAGTTAATTAGGAAGGGTGTACTTTAACGCAGGTTTAAAAGTGTAGAAAAAGCATTTTGATGACAGACTGCTGGATGGAGGGAGGGAGGAGGACTCGGACAGATCTAGGAGGCGGTGACTGTGAACATACTACGTCCATACCACTAATACTACTTTCAACGTTGCTATGGATACTCCTCTTGTCCACACAACCTGGAGTTTTAGAGCCGCTAAAACAGAGAAGTTTGGAAATGCCTTCCTGTTTTAATCTGAAAGCTTGAGTGTTTTTGTCTAGGTTTGCTGAAACAAAGACGTTAAGTAAAAAACAAATGCCATTAGATTTGGCTACGAGTGTAGAACGCAAAATGGATAATCAATTACAAGCGTTGCTGACCCTGTTATCTTTTCAAACAGCTGTTAGGCTGTTAAATTCAGCATTTAACTTGAAGTTCATTGGCTTTCATGCCTACAAACAAGTTATTCTTCTAGCATTCCTGTTTACACCGGCAGGTTCATGAGCAGTTACTTGATATGTGTTATGAGATGTGTGAGTGTGGATGGGGATTAAAACTCACTACAACATTTTAGTTTGAAAAGAGTTTTTCAGATGTGAGCTGAAAGGTGCAAAGACAGAAGTGCAGAGGGTGAAGAACCAGCAGAGAATCACTTTAAGTGTGGACCGGGGGCCTGTGTTGTAAAATCACTCAGAGAGGAGAGGAGGAGAGGATTGAGTGGGGGGGAAAAGGAGCATGTGACACATCCTATCTGATGAAGCAGAGGCGGTGAGTTCCTTGTGATGCTGGTGGTGTTGGAAGGCATAGAGTTAGGGGAGTCATTAAAAAAATGTCTAGCTGGCTAAAGCGCACGCACTGGTTTTGAAAATAGCCTGAATAAAATCTGCATCCGTTTAGGGAAGTCCATCACACAGGCACTCGCTCTCGAGAGGGCTTAACGGAGAGGGCCGGAGAGACGGGAAGGGAGGATCAAGGCGTGGAGAGCGTGATCACGAGTGTCAGAGACAGAGAGGGGGAGTGATAGCTGAGGCAGCGACCGGGAGAGGAATGCAAAGCTGCTGTTGTAGGCAAAAAAATCTTTATTCTTCCCAAGACTCAACAGGGTTCAATTAAACTCCAGGCGGCTAGAGTGGAAGCGAGAGTGACACCTTGTGTCTCAGCACTAATGGGGTTAACAATTAAACAGTGTCGAAATTTTCCTTCTCCGGCTCCGGGCCATGCAGCATAAAACAGTGCATGTTACTGCTTAACTTGCCATGTGCAGAGAGAGGTCGGCCATTAGCCATTACTGAGCTCCGCTCTAATGCCATATGAAGTAGGAGGAAAAGGTGGGGTGTGATTGAGTGCATGTGTGTGTGTGCATCCATTAGTCCATTAGTGTATGAATGCCTGTGCTTGCATACTGGCGTGGGCGCACCCAGGTGCCTAAGTGGAAACAGTGCTAAACAATGTTGACTCCTCGACCACGTGTCAATCCTGAACCAGGGCAGGATAAGGTAAAGCTGATGTATCTATGAGTAACAAATGTCATGGAGCTTTCTGCAGCGACAAAGTCTCAAATTATATCCCTTTTAAATGAAATTCAGCTGTAAGGTTATAAATGCCATTTTCTGACATGAACTCCAGAGAATGTCTGCACAATTGGGTCTGGATCTCTCCAGTAAGCGCTGGTGCAGCAGGAGGAGGAAGGATGTAACGGATGAATCCTGCAGCGGCGGAGATCACGTGTCCTTGTTTCAGCACATTGACACCAGCGTCAGCTCTTATCACCAAAAAATATCTCGTCAGTTATGTCTTGTGTTTTCTACATGTATGACTCTGCTCTTTCATCCAGAGATATTGGTATTCTTTTTAGTTTTTTACATCAGCCGCGTGTTAGAATCACCCACTCGCTAGTGGTGAATCCTGCGGAGGATCTCCTGCTGTGTTCACACAACAGCTCCTTCAGACATTCTCTGTAGTTTATATTAAAGGGCTTGTCAGAAAAGCTCTGAAGGCTCTCACTGTGACATTTGCGTTCTCACATCCAGCCCTTCAGAGTGTCTGGAGATTATCTGGAGTCCAGTGCATGTCAGAAAGCAGCTTAAAATACCACGACACAGGCTGGTTGGCTGGATGGTCGACTGGTAGGACTAAGAGAAGGGAAAGGAGAGTTTACGGCTGGCTAAAAACCAGCTGGACTCGCATGTGGATATTCGTGCACCTGCGAGAATTGCGAGACAGAAATGCACTAGGAGAGGTCAAGGGAAGGAAAGGAAATGGGAGAACGAAGAAGGGCAGAGTGTGACAACAGAAAAGAGAGGGGATGGAAGAAGAGAGAGAGAGAGATATGTGAATGAGAGCAATGTCTCCAGCAGTGATTTTACTGTCTAGTGAAGCAGAAAGCATTGAACTTTAGATGAAATATTAATACAGAGCAAGAGAAACAGAGGGAAAGGGAAAATAAAAAGATAGAAAGCGCGCTGGTATAAGCCACCTCCATTTTAATTACTTTCTCCCTTCATTTCATTTCCTCCATCTCTGATTTGCGCTCTGGAGACGTAAAACTTAATTAGGGAATAACAATTATTGGAAATTATTGCCTATTACCTAATTGTTTAGGTTATCACCACAATCATTATTTCTCTTTTGCAACTACAACAGAGCATTAGAGCCAGAGGAAATTAGTCAAAGTCTTTTAGGGAATCAAATGCTCAATATTACCCACGAAATGTGCTGGTGCGGAGCGGGGGGGAATCCGGAGGTTGGGTTTAATTAACACAAGGTGTTGTTCCAGCCTGAAGGCAGGCGGCAGACTTCAGGACATGGATTCACTGAGATGAGAAAACGCTTCTTGTTGAGAGAGAGAATGAAAGAAAAAAAAAATCCCATCAATTTGAGACAACACCGCGAGTTCCGAAAGAAGAAACTGGAACGAGAAGAACCGAAAAAAGAATCCAACAAGAACTAAATTAGATTTTTTTTCTCAGGCTTGTTTGTACACGATGATTTACAGTGATTGCAAACATTATCTTAGCATGAAAAGTTAGCATGAGCAGGCTACTCTTTGAATAAGTGCAACCAAGGCACCCCCCCCCTTTCAACAGCCCCCAAAACACTGAACGCGAACTGATTGACATCTGATACCAGGCAACTTTTCCATGACTCGCTCGCTAACTTCTGGCTTTAATCTCTGCTTCAGCAAATGCAAATGGAAATGGAACAAATGGAACACGCCATTTGCATCTGTGTTGTGGCTTTTGCATTAGGGTTGTGGCTTTTGCAGTTGTCTTGTGGGGTTTGCATTTGTGTGAGACATCTCGCCACCGTACAACAGGACGTGAAGAAGAGGATTTAAACAAATAAGATAAAAAGCTTTTTACCAACTTTGTCTTTAACAATTATTTGTGATATTTAAGAAGAGAAGAATAGAGAGGAGAAGAGAAGATGAAAATAGAGAAGCGAAACAGTAACTACAGTACATTGCAGTAGCTGTGATGGGTCTTCAGACTGCAGCTAACTGGTTATTGCACAACACTGTATTCCAACTCTTGTGACTTTACAAATCTTAAAATACCATCTCATAAAGGTGGCAGATGTTGATAAATATATCATTTGCATTGTGAATATATTTAAGCAGTTTAACTGTAACAAATGACTTCTGTAAACTAGTTTTAGAGTGTTTTATGCAAATCAGTGTACTTTGCATTCATGCGCTGTGACAAAATGAGCCTGGTGAGAGTTGAACCCATAATTGCAAGTGCAGCAGTTACAATGTACTAAACCCCACGGGAGACTTTGTACAGTGCTGGAAAAACAATGACAGTGCAGGTGCACAGCTTCGACAGTGTTGTCGGAGGGGGAAAAAGAATCGCTACTTACAGAAGAATTATGGATGGACATAATTACTCGAAACAAGAGGACATTTTACTCTCTGTACGATAATGAATCATTGGGAGATGTGATAACAGCTTGTTTATAAAATTTGAGCATGGGCCCTATATCTCCATCCAATCTCTACTCTCCTATCCCTTCTTTCCTTTTCTGGTTCTCAGTGCAAATCATGAAAATATTCCACATCTTACACCGAGCAGCTCCTGCTTATCTGTAACCCTCAGATTCCTGTTAGGTCCCTCTGCACATTTGCATCCCCCTAAAAATGTACCTCACCCCCGCTCAGCTCGCAAAAATGATCATGTGTTTATCCAATATAGAAAGGTGTGTTTATGATTTATAAGAGCTATGAACATTTTCGGAGGAGCACTCAGTTTGGCCTTTCCAGCCTTTATGTATAAGGAATGAGAGTACAGGGCTGAGGCAATTCATTTCGCACCCCTTCAGCAGAGGAGTATACCCACCGCCGCCTCTCTGACAGAGACTGTATAGTAGATGGACCTACTTAGAATATCTGGAGTGAGATGACATGCTGGCCCGTTTCCAGTTGTGTCTGAGAGGAAAAGGAGGAGAGGGTCAAGAGTGCGGCGGAGGCAGGAGGAGACAGAGAAGACCTCAGGAGCCTGTTCAGTCGACTGCACAGGGATCCTCAAAGGGGTTTAGGTGGCGATGTTCATGCTCATCCAAGTGCACATCAGTGTAGCTCCTCAGTGGCAGGGTATAAGGGATTTTTAAAAGACTCTCACAAAGTGTTTGTGTTTCTGTCTAACTTCTTTCCAAGCATCCATTTTGACGGGCTGGAGATTTGCACTCGTGGGTACCAACACGAGAGGCAGGCTAACTGAAAGAAGACACACAGCGATGTTAGACAGCCAGCGGTGGCCCACCACCCCCCCCCCCCCCCCCCCCCCCCCCCGCCGAGGATGTGCAGCTCACAGTCCAGCGACTCCATTCATCAAGCTCGACAGAGAGTAAGAGAGCGAGAGAGAGAGGAGAGGGAGAAGAAAGGAGAAGTAAACAGAGGCTGAGAGGTGAAAGGGAACGCTGCAAGACAACGGTGAGAGGGATTGAGTGCTCGGGCACGACAGCCGCTGAAGGTAGGTGAGCACAAAGCAGAGAGGAAGCGAGGAAGGAGTGAGGGAAGGAAAGGAGAGAAAGGTTTCGACACTCCTGGGAAGGTTCCCATTAACATGGAAATCACTTCTTCTTCTTCCTCGGTGCTCCGTGGCTCACTGATGGCTTGGCAAAGAGGAGAAAGGCTTTAGCGCCTATTATTCTGCGTGAGGGGGCAGACTGCCAGGTGAGATGAAAAAGTAACGTGAGAGAATCAAAAATTGTCAAGACGGACTCTTGCAGCCGCTCTCCCTGCCTCTCCTGTATGTTCCCTAAAAGCAAGGGGCCCAGGCAACGCCCGAGAGAGCGTGATGGATTCACCTAATTTCCACCGAGGCCCGAGCTTACACCAGGAAAGGAAAAAGAAACAGGGAGAGATAATGGGCCCGTTTGGGCGATTTAATGAAGTTTTAAATTTCCAAGTTTGGAGAGTGGAAATTCTCAGAGTGTGAAAGTTTAAGACCCTCTTGGGCTTCCGTACGGCTGGATTGCCCACACGTATAGGTATATTGAAACCCCGGTGTTGTATAGGGTGATTACTGCACAATGAATCTCTCCTCAGAGGATCTTTTGGCTGCACAGGATTGTGGAAGAAAAGCTCATCAGGGGAAGCGCTGGCCGCGGACTCCTCCAGGAGCAGCCAATTTGATGTAGCGCTAACCTCGGAGTAAAGCCTCATTTGTTTGTGCATGTGTATGTGCACGGGAACAAGGGGGGAGCCAGCGAGAAGGACAAAGCGCCACTGCCCACGAGGCTGACTGACCCTGCTACTCCAACACTGGTGCACCCGCTGGACATAATACACACCAACACACACACACACACACAATAATACAGTTAGTGGGCTGCAGCAGCATTCATACCCACGCAGGATAGGAACCAAGCCGAGCTCTGCACTGTGCCACTTTTGACTCCAGGGCAAAGGCAGTGATGTAGCAGGCCTAATTGTGCGTTGTGTTACGAGGGAGCCATTTCAGGAAATACTTTTCATGCCTCAGCGCTATCTCCTGCTCCTGCGCTAGCTGCAGATACAGATTTTTCGTATGTATTGTACATGATGTGCAAGCAAATTCTCCAGGGATGTTTTTAAACCTACAGAATCTGCCAGAGCTGTCAATAATGAGCCAGATACCAGCCCTTAACTCGTCCTCTTTCATGTTGCGTGCATTACGCCTGCATACATAAACAGACATGCATCTGTCTGCATCAGGGCAATGAAACACAGCACTGAAAAACCTGCTCCGTTCCATTTCCCAGCATCCCTCCAGCTCCGTGTGAGATGAAGTGATTTTCAGCGAGCCTGATTATCACTGTCACCAGAAAGCCATTAGCCTTACTCCTCTCCTTTCTTTCTGTTTCCCCCCCATCTCTGTCCCCTCCATCCCGTTGTCTCCCTCCTCCCTCCTTCACGCTTTAGTGAACTTGCCCCCGGGACTCGCTTTCATGCATTCTAAAGAGCGCCGGCTTCACGTCCCGATATCGTGCCAGTCCAAACAATGGGAGACCTCGGCACGTGGGTGGCGAGCGTTGGACAGGACGCCGGGACGTGGGCGGCCGCACTGGCCCGGGTTGGCCCCATGCACGTGTCCCTCAACGCTGATGAGCTCATTACTAGTCTGCAAATGGACATTAGTCATGCCATTTAACTAAATTCATTATCGATGCCCTATTGAAGAGGACACAAGCCATTTTCAATATGCATTGGATTTTATTGGATGCGATGCGGCTGCTAAAGAGGAAGTGACAGAAAAATGATGTCGGCTGATCCCAGGGCTGGTGGCTGTTCCGGCGATGATGGCTATTTTGTTCCACATATAAACTCTCTGTGGTGTGTAAGTGTGCCATTATTATATAAAAAGAACTGTGAGAACACAAAGCAGGCAACTTACTCCTCTATTAGCATCATTTTCCGCATTAACATTGCATAACAAATTATTCATTATTAAAGAACAGTGTGAAGCAACTGATTAACCCCAGGAATGGAAATTATTTCTTGGCAGCAAACACAAACGTTCATTAACAATGGTTCCAGTATTTTGGAGTTGGACTGTGAAAGTGGATGGTTTTCACAAGTGGGATTTCTCAGCGCAGACACTTTCTGCCACACTGACTAAAAATGATCGTCCGCCGAGGCCGTTTTAAAACAGGAACAGATGGGAGAGAGTGCGATAAGGGACACGAGGGTACCGGGTGTGTGAGGAGTACACACTGAGCGAGTGGGAGTCAGGAGTGTGTGTCCATGTTTGTGTGTCGGCTCCACGTCTACTGATCGTGCAAGTGTGCAGAAAAAGACACAAAACATGCAGGTAAATCCCAACAGATGAAGAAGAAGCTCACCCCACAAATGAAAACACACACACACACACACAAGGTTATTCCAATCTGTGAGTACTCCTTCAGCTCACCCACTCATCCCTCTTTGTTGAGTGCACTCCTCTTTTCTTTTCCTCACCAAAGGACATAATACCTCGATTATCCCGCCTCAGTTTCATTTGCTCCTCCGCTCCCCATTTCTTGTGCATTTGTCTCCTTGTCCCCTCCGTCTCTCTGGGGTTTCCCCCGCACTTTCTTCATTTCCTCTTCTCACCCACTCCCTCTTTGCTTATTCCCCTTTGTCTTACTCCCCTGACAACTTTACCACAACTTTCCTTGCAACGCCATCTTTTTCTTTTTCTGGGACACAAAAGTCTACACTTAAGCACAGAACAGCACACGCATGAAGATTCTCATTCCCCTGTGCACACCTCCTATTTCTCTGTCTCCATCTCCTCCCATTTACACTTTCTACGTTACAGTTGATCTCCGGGGAAATGAATTAGTAATATTTATGATGAAGCCCTCTCCCAAATACTCCCTCTATCTCTCCTCCACTCTCTCTGTGTCTCATCTCCCTGGTGCATAACATTACACTGGTCTTATCAGAGCTACCTATGTAGTCCTCTGTCAGCCCATCTATCTTTACATCCATCAAACCACTGGGGGAGCGATGCCTCCCTCAACTTTTTTATGTGGCACCATTGGCAAGCCAAGGTTGTTTGGAATCCACATAAAAACAGGAAGTGGCACCTGCGTCTCCATCTGCGAACATGTCACCGAGCTGAGTTGTAGCAATTCAAAAGGCAGACAAACAAAAAAGTTTCCAGATAGCACAAGTTACGAGCCTCTGGATACAAGGCAATACCGTTGTTTTAATTTGCTCGGGTAAATAAGACGTGAATAGAGAATGTCCTGTGTACAAGTGGATGCCATGATTGTGGCTTTTAATGATATTTCAATACCAATAAAGAAAAAAGGTTAAAAAACCTGTAAATATTATACCCTTTTATTTACCAAATTACTCTACAACCATCTGTCTGTCTGTGTGTGGAACACACATCTCGCAAAGGAAAGTACCTCGTTGAGATTGGTGCGATTTGGACACGTGATATGTTCAATATTAATAAAATACATCACTCCTCAGACAAACTACAGCAATGGTCAGTGACTGCAGGTTGAAATCACATTTTTATTCAACCAGACAAAAACATTCACAGATGTCGATATAGTTGATCTCCGTCATGGCAGCAAGTTGTATTCAAGGTAAAAAGCGCAATGTTTGTTTTGTTGCTGTAATGCTTAATATTTTGAACCTATATCTGAAGAAGATTGTTTGGATTACATAAGAGACATGCAATGTACAAAAACAACAGCTCCTAGGTAAATAATTTAACTTAAATAAACCACGTATGTTAGAAGTTCTAAAGCAGATTCAGTTTCATGTTGTGAAAAACATTGACTATAAAAAAGAAGTATCTGGTTGATCATGGATGTTGAACAGCTTCATTGAAGATAAAGCAGGTGGGATGAACGAAACGTTTTCAAGTGAACTTCACCCTGGACCATAGATGGGTTTATAAAAAGCTCTGTACACAAACATTTCAAAAGTGAAAGTATATTGTAGAACTGACCAATGACAAGAAATAATTCTGAAGTAGCTCCGGAGAAAAAGAAGCATCGTTCTTATCATTAGAATTCACAGAGACAAAACAGAGAATGTTATGAGCATTTCATCTGTCTAATAACTCCAGAAATGTCTGACTGTCTGTCTGTCGTTTGTAAAAGTGGCACTGCACCAGTTTCTTATATAAAGAATAATCAATATTTTCAAGTGTCAAAGTATTCCACAGAGGTTTTCCTCCTAAATAACCCAGTTTTCAGAATAGATAGAATACAAAAGAAATTGCATTGGATGAAATGGTCATCTTATTTTTAGGTACACTTCCTGCCGTTGCTCTTGCCTCTATTTCACTTTATCCCAGAGAGAATTCAGCTGTGGAGTGCACGCAGCCGTAAATTATTCAGCTTCAGTAAACATGGGAAAACATGTCTGAATAAATGACTAGAAGGGTATGGAATATCAAATCCGTCTTTACAACAACAGTATGGCCCGATTACAAACCTATATGATGCTGTGACGGTCGCCATCATCTTAATTTCCCTATGGATTAGTTCATCTACTGCGTCTACCCTGAAGCTTTGTAACAGGAAACTGATAGTTGGAGATGTGATTCGGTACCTATCACCCTTGTTTACTCTCAGACAATTAGCCAACCATGTATTCCACACTGCACAGCCATAATTAGCGGCTTAATCAGGCGAGGAGTTGATGTGGAATGAGATGGTAATAGAAAGTCCCCTTTAGCACTTTTCTTTTACATCTGCCTGCCTTGTGTTCTGCATATTTTAGGGATCAGTTGGCAAGAAATATGTATCTGCTCGCTATCTGACATGTTCTCATGAAAAAAATAAGCCCACTGAGAAATCGGCAGTCCAGTATTAATGCAAACGCGGAAATAAAATATCAAGAGTCCAATGATATTTCTGGGATACAGGCTTCAAATATGCAGCAAGATACTAAAAATGATCACTTTGTCGACTGTGTGTCTACATATTTGTCACCTTAAGTGTTCAAAACGCGCCGCTACCTTTAAAAAGTCCATTTGATATGGATGAAAATAAAATTAAAGCTTTTCTTGCACCAAAGAATGCGGAGGAAAAAACATCAAAAAGCACGGTGCTGTCCAAATGCATTTGGAGCAGGTGTGTACGCCATTCAATAACGAGGCCCAAAGGAAAGTGCGGCTGGAGCGTGATGTTTATCCCACATTCTCCACTCATCATTTAACCACAAAACAACTCCTATTTGAACGGTAGCCTACTTCGCCCTCTGTTATACTGTCTCCACTGGGCTTCAGAAATCCCCTGACATCTTCAAAACCATACGCACAACACATCCACTTAGTTCCTAGAATCATGCGTCAGACAGCAAGAAAATTCGAGCGCCGTGGAAAGTTCAACCTCCCGAAGCTGGACCTGTCCTTTCTACTCGTTAATGTACGGCTGATACCTGGTTCATACACTCCAGCGTAATCCTCTCCCTCTGGTAAATGCCACGAGGAATAAGCAGTGTTGACCTTGGGAGACGCTGGGGCCGGACTTGAGGGTGTCTTTATAAAAGCCTGGGTGTGTAATTGAGTAGAGCGGCAGGGTGGCTGGCTTTGATTGTGTGAGTGCACGGGAGCATGAGTGTGAGCGTTTGAGGGAACACGGAAAAAAAAAAAAAGACAAGCAGAGGATCAGGGAAACGCACAGATATATATACAAACGAATGTGGGATTGTGTGAGGTGTTCACACACACGCGCGCACACACCGCGGGCGTAGGCTAACATCGATCAGTCTTCATCATCATGACCAGGAGAGGCAACAGCCCGGGAGCTTCGGTAGACTGTGAGCTTTTCTGGGCAGCTGCTGGTACCGTGAGGCTCTTCATCACCCAGACAGTTGAGAATGAGCCTGGATTTCCTCCCAAGAAGCCCCCTGGTCCTCCACCGCACCCCCGTCCAAAACAGCAGCTTTGATGGGAGTTCAAGTCGACCAACGAACGTCCTACCCCAGGACATCATTAGTTCGATTTTGGAATTAAAGCCGGTGGTGGACTGGACCACAGACACACATCTTGTGTCCGCCCGGACTCCTGAGTCGTCATGAATCCACCTCCACTCTGCTGTGGTACGTCATGTCCATCTGCTACCGCAACTCTCAGATGATGAGTTTAATTTATTTCACTGCAAATGTAATGTGCTACATTTATTTCACACTTTTCTTTTACTGCAATATATGTAGATGTGAACAATAATATCTGCTGCAGTTAAGAATTTTTTTGTCCAAACCAAGTGTGATTTTCAAAGAAGATTTTCACAGTTTGTCTATTTTTATAACACACTCTATGTTAACGCTGTCTTAATAAGCTGTGGTGGGTGAATGCTTGAGTTTCCTGTTATTGATTTCAACAAGCTATTATAACATGATGAAAGCGTATACTGTAAATTAAGCCTGGTTGACGTGTCATCCCTTCTTCCCACAGAGCAGGAGTGATTTAGGGATGCAGCGGTGGTATCGAGGTCAGGCTGATTCACACGTTCAACCAATCAACAGCATGTCTCACCTGTCAATCAAGGCGTGTCAGCCTGTTTTTTTTTACAGCATCAAATAACTAATTAAAACCAAACTGTGAGCACAGACGTCACACATCAACTGAGTCAAAATACACATCATATAAAAATGTTCTCAAAGATGCACTACTGTACATGTATGTCCAAATGCTCCAAATACATATATGTATGTCTAAATGCTCATGTTTCTGACAAGTTTGCTAAGGAAACAAGGTGAAACAAGGTTATGATTGACAGATGAGACCGACACGTGATTGGCCAGGCACATGTATCAGCGGGACTTTGCTATTGCAGCTCCCTCCCCAGATCGCTACAGCACAGACTCTGGCTTCAAATGCACAAGATGGCAGCATTTGTACCCAGGATATTTTGGTTTGGTTTCAGGATAGTGGGTAAACATGTCGTCCATCTTTATATACAGTGTATAGGCTGACTGAGCTGTGTGGAATTCACATTCTCACAACTTTAGAGAAACTTTAAATGTCAGCATCCACCTCCAATTCGGTGTCCCTCGTACCTGTTACTTGTTGTCTCCCTCTGTGTGTGTGTGTGTGTGTGTGTGTGTGTGTGTGTGTGTGTGTGTGTGTGTGTGTGTGTGTGTATGTGACAGGTGTGTCGGAGTCGGAGCAGAACCCCACCAGCTGCAGCCAGTTACATAATGAAGACCTCTATAAATACTCGTCCCTGCCGCTTCCACTCTGCCAGATCATGGACTCAGTCACTTTCCCTTCAGTGTTCCTGCCATGAGCCACATTTGTTACCGGTTTTGCTCTTCAGCATTCAGCTCCTGTTGCCCCGGTTTCCCAGCGCTCATCCTGTTCTCTGTCTCCCTTGCGGTTCCTGTCTGTTCTGACTCTGACCCCTGTCTCCTGGCCCTCGTCTGGTCAACCCTGAAACCTGGAGCAATCAGCCACCCTCGGATCTCATTCTCGACCTGCTACCCCTCATTCTCCACCTGCTGGAGTTCCTGGTTCTCAGCTTGCCTGCTCCACATCTTCCCCTGTGCTTTGCAATAAATATGTTCCCTCATTCCTGTCTCCGTGCCTGTTTGTGTCTGGGTTCACCTGTTCTCAAGCCCCTAGCAGCAATCATTTAAAGCTAACTTTGCTGGAAGCTCTGATTGGGGACCTGTGGGAGTTGTGAACCAGTCTGTTCTGTCAGACTGTGAAGCTGACATCAATTCTAGCTCAAACGGCTAAAGTGCCAAGCTGTCAAAAATATCATCAGTCACGTATTGCAGCATTTTAAGACATGACTTGGTCTAACTTTAGTTTTTTTTCTGTCATAAAACGATGTGCACTTAACTCCACAACCAGCTGCAATAAATAATCTAACTGAAAATCAGAAAACCATGAGGAAACCTCGCATCACTTCGGCTCTCTTCACATGTTACCTGTCAGTTTTAGAATTGATCTGAAGATTTTATTGATCACCCATAAAGCACTTCATGGTGCAGCCTCCTCACATATTGCTGAATTACTGCTTCCCTATGATGGGGAGCGGAGCCTCAGATCCTCCAGCAGGTTGGCTGCTGCTGAGTCCCGACTCAAGACCAAAGCTGACCGGGTTTTTGCAGTCGAGGCCCCTCAGCTCTGGAACTCCCTGCTCGAGGATCTGAGGCTTTAGGATTTTCCAGTTTATTCTGAAGCTAAATAACAGATGTGAGAGGTGCCTTGGACAAACCTTCAAGACCAACAGATCAAAATCTTGTCAGACCAAAAAGTGCAGGCTTTGTCCGAATACAATAGCTGAATTGCAAACAACAGACTCAAGCTTTGCTACAAACCAATTGATGTCGAGGGTAGGTAGACAAAGCCCACACAGGTGATGATGACAGGACTAATCAAATGTAAACAATGTAACAAAGACAAGAACCTTGGTTCGGAAATCAAGGTGTGAAAATAACCCAGTATGTTTGCCCAATTTCATCTAATAGAGAACTGAAAGACCACGTTTAATTACAAGTTTACTTTTCGGAAAAAACTGATTGGTTTGAACCCTGGGATCAACAACAAGCGACTTTTTCACTTTGATTTCTGAAGACATCTTTATCCTCTGAGCCTCTCTCAAAATTAAAAGAAAGTATAACTGTACACAAATCTGCAGATCCTAACTTAAGCTTTTTTCACTTTAATTGGGAGACGGTCAGCAATTAACACAGAGGAGTCGATGGATGCTGAGATGAGAAATGACAAAGGATGACATTACATAATGGATGACAGGAACACCGGCCATCGAGGCCAGTTCGTTCCCTTGATCATTCACAGAAGAACTAACTGCCGTGTCCTTTTGAATGTAACAAAGGACCCACATACCAATTCTCAAGGTGCACAGGTAGAGGGAATGGATTAATCTTGGCTGCTAAGATATCAGTGCAATCCTGCACAGAAGAACCAGAGCAGTTCTGCCCAGAGAGGCACTAACCAGCTCACTGACCTCCTTCTGGATAACTACAAGATGATTTGTAGGGTAATATCCACTGATGTAACTTGATAAGGAGTTCCTCAGCAGATTTAATTCAAATTTCTACTTTCTGGTCTTATTTTTTTTTATATGGAATAATAGGCTAAGGCACTGGAGTAAGACCCAATTTAATTTATAAACATCACAAGCATAACATACGCCGGCTGTAGACCTTTTCCATCCATGCCTCGCACTAAAATCCCACTTCATAATCACAAACAGTGATTCATTCAATTGAGTGTTATCAAACAGTTGATGAGGTCGGCCTGATTAGAAGGTGCTGTAGATTACTCAAAGTAATCTGAACGTACAGCTGCTGTACAGCATCTGATCATCGCTCGGGCGAGTGAAATCCAGGACTGAATGTTTGATGAGGCACTTTGCAGCCCTGCAGGAGCCTCCTCCGCCCGACTGCTGCAGCTGCTGCTGCTGCTACGGTTACCTGACAGTACCTGTGGGTCAAAGAGGTCCGAGCACTCCTCTGCCTTCTGGGGCAAAACAAACACTATGTTTATGCCCATTTGTTTCCTCCCAGCGTTTACCGTGTAATGAGTGCTATAAAGTCAAACACAGCAAAGTCATTAAAACTTTATCTCTGTTACTTCTCGGTGATTGACAGCTGAGCTGATGCTGCATTGTTGTAATGAGATGGAACCTCAACAATCTGGCCATAAAGAAGTGTTTTCAAAAGCATTGGACTGCTGCTCTGTGAGTGTGTTTATACACGTGTGTCTGGCAGCTCTGTGGGAGGTAGCACATACAATTACTGCACATATGTGTGCATGCTCTAAGTACAGGGTGTTCAACCACTGTCATTTCCTGCTATTACGTCGTGCTGCCTGCCACCCTGTCGACAACTCATTCCTTCACTGTGGCCTCTCAGGGATTGCATGGTTTTTGGTGCAGTGACTCACTCTGGGTGAACCTTGGAGGATTATCGTTAACATCAGTGAGGTGGACGGTGACGGTGGTGGTCCCGGATAGTCCGCCCAGATGACCCCCCATGTCCTTGGCCTGAAGCACCACCAGGAACTGGTCCTGGGTCTCCCTGTCCATGTCGGGCACGGCTGTACGCAGAATACCTGGAAAACACAGAATACAAAGAGTCATCAGAGTGGCCCTGGAGTATTTAAAGCAGGGAGAGTCGAGTTTTTACCCAAGCGAGATTGCAGCAAATGACCATAAAATATCTATGCAGGACTAAAAGTTTTTTTAATCAAAATTCATGACTCAGTAATTACCAGGCACTGAAGCTCCTGGATCTCAGAAAACATACTTTCTGGCTGTGCTCTGTTCTGGAACAAAAGCTTCCAGCACATTGGCATCTCGTCCGACTCACTTTTAACATTTTTAAGCAACACGTCTATTCTAGTGCTGCAGGACTGGTGTCACGATAACTTTCATATCATGATAGTATATCTCTTTCCCAGATCTTCTGAGCCACCACTCTCCTGCTGTATAAAAGCTCCAACTAAAGGCCTTAATGATGATTAATAAATGATCTTTTGATAAGTGGGTCATCCATTCGACGTTTATCTATACCACTTATCCTGTAAGGGAGCTGCAGAGGACCTGGAGCCAATCCCAGCTGACATTGGGCGAGAGCCTGAGTACAGCCTGGACACGTCGCCTTGCAAATGAAAAACATACAGAGAAACACGTCCATTCAAACCTATGGTTTGTGAATTTGTGTAAATTTTTCTCTCAATCCGGCTTTTTAACATATTATTAATGCAATGAACAGCTAATTTATTCACACCTTTCTAACCTCTTGACTTGATTGATTATTGCAAAGTAATAATTATTTTAAAATGACTTTGACATGTTATTGTAGACGTGAGGGCTGATTATGAAGTGAAACCTTTGTAAATCAGTGGCAACTGGATTAACATGGTATCATATGAAGTGGTGGACTTGATTTCAATAGACAGTATGACTTTTTATTAATGACTTCTTAACATTAATAGCTACAGATTTGACTACCGATTATGAGAGGAGGACCTTTCATTAAAAACTAAAGTAAATCATTAATAACAGACTGTAGGTTTCTTGCTTCCAATTAGGCTTTTACCACTGCACTTACAGATCAAATTATTCAATGGAATGATTTGGTCCAGATGCTCTGCAGCTGTTTTCTAGGAGGTCATTTAAAACAGTTCATTAGAGAGGAATTATTGAATAATCAAAGAGCCACAGAGACACAATGAGCTAAGCTGGATCCATACGGATCTCAGAATTTGGAAACAGTGTAGTTTTTCTTCCTAATGAATTAGGGCCATTATCTGGAGCAACATATCAGCTAATATTATAGATACAACAGAATATGTCAGCTGCTACATAAGTTACAGAGGAGAAATGCTCAATATATTTTTTAAGTCATTTAAAAATGTATCCACGTAACTCAGTCACGAAGAGCACTGGCAATCAGCCTCAGTCTTGGTCTAAATCCTGAAATCGACTGGGTTATAATTACGGATTTATGAAGCCATAATAAATCATTTAGCAGCCATTGGTAAATCCATTAGTTACAACCTTTAATAAAATGTGTCTCATTAGAGTGGATTGCCCACTTCTATTAGGTACAGCACTCATCTTAAGGTAGTCACAGGGCTACAGTTTCAGTTATTTACTTTATTTGTCTAATTAGGCTGCATGTTGGTCCATAAACACGTCAGAGTTGTCAGCAGCTGCTTGATCATTATCACAGGTAAGAGGTCATCAAGCTTCATATTTACTAATCATGTTGTTTTTATTCAAATTGATGGACCAGGTTATTCTTAGATCTCTCGTCTTCCTTTCAAAACCTATTGGAAAATATCAGACAGCATCATGCTGAAGACGGGAATGCTTCTGCTAACAACCTGACAGCTTTTCTGACACTTTAGAGACACTCAGTTTCCGTTTGACATCCACAGCACATAACTTAGTGTTCCATTAATGCTGTGCAGAAACACACATACACGCAAAACCACACGTATACAAACACAGATGCATGAGGAAGCTTGCACAGAAAGAATAAATCATACCACGGCGACATGCTGACAGAGCATAAAATCTCAATCTGTGTCTCGCACCTTTTAAACGGCACAGCACGCATTCAACATCGATCACCTCCTCTGGGTAAATGGTCTCATTCTGCTACATATGATTGGATGTTACACATCCAGTGCTGGCTGCTCTCACCCAGCGTCAGCCAAAACACAGGCCTGGATGCCGTGGCAGCTCAAGGTGAATCACATTCAACATGGGCCGTTTCGAATGCAAACGAAAGGAGCAGGAATGTGTCTCGCTGTCTGAGCAGAATGCATAAGCAAAATAACTGAATATATGAGCGAATCTACTCGCCTCTAAGTGTACATTTTGAATTATGCCTTTGAAGATTGAGCCGGCGAAAAACAAGGTGATTGGAGAAGGGAGATAGCAGGAGAGAGGAGAGAGGAGGGGAGAAGAGAAGAGAGCGGACACGTTCAGAATACTTAAACTCTAATAGCACAGTGTCACGGCTAATACACACTGGGTGGAATTAGGCTTATATTCCCCAATTAGCATTCAAACAGAGCCACAGCTCTCTTGGCTTGTTGCAGAGGTCCTCACATGTCAAAGAATTAAATTACTTAACACTGACATTCAACAAGCAAAACACACGGATTGGTGACCTGTGACCCGTGTTGGCAAATTAAATACTCATGCAGGCACAGAACAAGGGCATAATATTAAGAGCATAAAGTTATAATATTACAGAACATTTTATTTACAGTCATAACTGAGAAAAAAACTCATAGCAATATGAGGATAAAGTCGTACTATTACGAGAATAATGTTGTAATATTAAAGGAATATAGTCGTAATATATTGAGAAAAGAGTTGTAATTTTACAGGAATAAAGCTGTAATATTAGGAGAAAAATGTGATAATTAAAAGAATACAGTCATAATGCCATTAGAAAAGTATTAAGAGAATTTAGTCGTTATATAACAAGAAAAAGGTCCTAATATTACAAGAATAGTGTTGTAATTGAGAAGAAATGCGTATTATTGTGATAATACTTTTCTAATATTACAAAGATAAAGAAGCACCATAACAAGAAATAAAGTGCACTATTGCTTGAGTCCAGAATAATATATAAATGATTATTTTACAGCTTTTTTGTAGGAAATAAGCAGTGAGGAGAATCCATGCTTGCTGGAGTTTCTTTCGTTCAGGATCTAAAATCTTGATACAATCTCATTGTGAAACTATGAGACCTCTTTGAATTTCATAGATGTAACCAATGATAAACCATAGACCACTATCAAACATTTCCACCTGCACATCAGAGGTAACCTGCAGGTCTGTGTGGTTCCTTCTTCAGAATATTCCTGATACTCATGATAATGTGGACCTGATCTGCCAAAAGATATTATATTGTGTGAAAACTACTATAATTTAACAAGGTACTCCACATTCCCTCTTTCAGTGCAGACAACAGACTTTATCCGTATAATATTACGACTTCATTCTCAATTTTCTCATTGACTCCATCACACAGACTCTATTATGCAAAAACTTCAGCAGCCACAAGTTTCTTTCAGTGCGCACTGTCAGTCAAAGCAACACTCAAAGCACCAGACAGTTAGAATTCTGTTTCTGAATCAACTGAGTTATTATTTCACTCCGAGGTATGACGCTAAAAAAGTAATCGTTATAAAAAAGGTTGAATATATAAAGCTCCTCATCCCTCCCCATCCTCCACGCCACAAAAAACCTTCTGCCCTTAGGTGACATGCGTGACACAGGAGCTCAGTGAGAACACACACAGCAGACAGGTCCTTTGAGGCCTCTGTAATCTGTCCTGTGTAATAGTTCACAAACCTTTGCTGACATCTCCCTTTGAACCCGTCTTTTTGTTTTTGCCTCATGCAGAAATAATAGAATTAGGCTGCTGCACGGGTTTTGTTCTGCGCACACGTGCCCTGGCAGCATGAATACATTTCTGCCAGCTCATACTGGAGGAGAACTGGGGAGGGGGGAGCACTGGGAGATGTGTGTCAGCCTGTGTGCATGCATTTGTACGTGTGTGTGTGTGTGTGTGTGTGTGTGTGTGTGTGTGTGTGTGTTAACAGGAGGGTGTTTGAGGGTCACAAGAGGGAAAAGGGAAGTAAGAAAGACAGATGACTAAGTGTGACAAGAGAACTGGGGATGCACAGGCGAGGACTGTTGGTTTGAATGTGTGTGTTGGTGTGTGTTTGTGTGTTTGTGTGTGTGTGTGTGTGCGTAAGTGAGTGTGTATGCGTGTTTGCCTGCGTGAGATCGTGCATGAAATAATAATGAAAACGAGTAGGGATTTATTTGTGCTCGCAGCTCATATTCTGGGATGTTTAACTCTACCTGAGCTTCACGATCACACTTCTATATGCACGTGTCTCTGATTGTGCTCGTCCACACACACACACACACACACACACACACACACACACACACACACACACGTTCAGTTTGGTGTGTGTGCATATGTGTGTGTCAGAAATGAATTCACTTGTTTGCTCTTCAACATCTTGAGTATATTTGCTCTTCTGTGTGTATTTGCCTTCCAACATCTGCGGATCCTTTACATTTCTCCGCCCATGTGTGTCATGAAGGAAACACACACTCAAACACACACACACACACACACACTAACACACGCTCGCTCACAGATTAATGAACACACTCACCTGTCTGGGGATCGACTGAGAAGTACTGTTGTCCCTGTACCAGTGTGTACACCAGCCTGGCGCTGTTCCCATAGGTCGGGTCATCGGCATCTGTCGCTGTCACCTGGATTATGGACGTGCCTGCGGTGTGGACACACAGGGAAAGAACGGAAAAGAGAGGGAGGAAAATTAAAACAAATTATAAAAGAGGGAGAAAAGGGGGGGGAAAGGTAAAGGGAAGGACAAGTCAAAACAAGGTAGAGCTGAAGCTAAGTAGACAGAATACAGCAGCACTTTAAGAGCATAAGAAAGCTTTATATCAGGCCGACCTCCTCTCTCCTCTCTCCTCTCTTACACCTTTTTCAATCTCTTTCCGAGGGCACGGTGACAAATACTTTATTCTCGATCGTCCCTCGTCGCCCCCCCGCCCGACGCGCACACTCTTCCTCCTCCATCCTGCTGCTCACCTTCCTCTCCTTACCCCCCGATTCCCCCTGTCTCGTTTCATTTCACTTCATCTCCGTCTCCAATTCCCTTTTGCCCCCCCTCTCTCTCAATCCCACCGTCTGTCCCGTCAGTGCTCCTCTCTCCCTTTACCTTGCACTGCTTTAAATCTTTTTTCTCCACGGCTCACACAGTGTCAATTGGCGGGCCTAGTTTTGGAATTTGCTGACCAAAAAAACTGCTAAATATATTTTCATAAAACACAGCAAACACATTTCATATGTGGCGCATTCAGATGTGTCTATATTCATGCGTGAGCACGGGAGGAATGATTATTCCAAGAGCGGGGACTAGAAAGCATCGGTGGTAGGGGATTTGTGGAAGCAGCTGCTACTTTATTTCTGATCAAAGCCATGACAGGACCACTATGGGAAAGGAAGTGTGCGTGTGTGTGTGTGTGTGTGTGTTTTTTTGTGTGTGTTTGTGTGTATGTGTGATGATAGAGGAGGGGGCATGGGATCATGTGGTTTCAGATTCATTACAGGTGGGTAAGATCCAGGGGGGATTGACAGATGGTAGGTTTAAAGTCTACACTGTGCCAGAGAGAGTTTGAGAGGGAGGAGTAAAGAGTAAAGTGTGCATATGTGTTTGTGTGTGTGTGTGTGTGTGTGTGTGTGTGTGTTTGTTTATGTGTGTCTGAAGGATAATTCCAGTTAATTACAATTTGGGTTCCAAGTTTTCTTCTGCTTTACCTCTCAGTAGTATTATAAAAGAAAGTAACTAAGTACATCTTCAGGAGGTGTTGTTTAAAGGGACTTCCCTCGACAACACTCAGAGAATCCCATTAACGTTACCAGTGCAGACATGACTCCCTCTATGTATCACTCTGGTAATGTTAACACCTCACACACCTGTACTGTGGGAGCCTTACATGAGTGAAATAAAAGTACTGATGCTATTACAAAACAAATGCTAATGAAATGTATGTTAATGGAGAAGAAATGTCATTATGATTAATTTACCAAAAATTGCATGGTGTCTGAAAGTTATGAATATCATAGTATTAAGTACAGCGAATGTGCCTATGTAAAAAATTAATTTATCAGAACAGTCTTACGCTGTTGTCACTAACCTTATAAACAAGCAGAAATGCCCCAGCCCTTCACATGACGCCATTCACTATTGATTTTATAGATTATTAGACTTAAAAAGTCACATTAGTAATTATAAATATGTAACCAATGAATATAAAGACTGTACAGACATATCTATTAATGCACCAAAGATGTGCTACCTACAGAGATCCTGTTTGATTGCAGCAGTTTTGAATCTTGTTTTGTTTTTTTAACACCATCCGTTCAGAACAAGTAACATATTGTGAACAGTGTAACAATACCCAACTGAAAATGATTATCAAATTTTTGAAAATCTAATCAAAATCAAGATTAACCAGAGTTATATTATAATTTCTTATTATACATTATTACAAACATCTGATTTGTGACATCTGATAGTATCCTACAATGAAGGAGCTGCTCACAGCTGCAGAAAATAAAATAAGAAAATCCATCACTGTGGATGATTGTCAAGGCAGATTTCACACAAAAAAGAATCCAATTTAAATTGAATCTTGAATCTTTCTGTGAAATGTAATCTGCTGTGATTGACAACTGTTGGCCCTTGTGATCCATAATTTCATGTTGAAGAACTCTGTTTTTTTATTTTTATTCTTTTCACCAGGGAGAAAAAAAACCTGTATACTTCTGTTATTACTGCACAGTACATACTTGATGTTATATGTGGGACTGAGACATAGTAAGAAACAGTGAGACCAATTAAAATTCGATAGAGTGGAAAGTAGGCAGCTTGTTTAAAACCTATCTTCAGATGTTTGGCCATTATTTTTAATTCATTTTCAGTTTTGATTTCTTTCTGCATTTCCCACATTTCCTAGCCAGATAAAAAAAATTACAGTTAAAGCACTTCTTTTTACTCGCTCACCGTACCAGTTTCACTCACAGTCTGCAAAGTGTCTGCTGTTAAATCTATTTCTGTTTAAGGCTTTTTTCACTGTAGATACTGTGGATAAGTTCAAGGGTATATATTGTAAGTAGATACAGGCTGAAATGTTTCCTCTGACAGTGGTAAAACGTAATCAGTCTCAGGAATCAAACTGTTTGGCTCGGTGCAAGGCGAAGGCAAATCTATTGGTATTCAGCCTGTAAGCTGAGCCAAACAGGCAGTCACACTCCACGAGGATCAAATACCCACACTGTCACGCAGCCATCCGGAACCATACGACATCTGTCCTCTGGAGACGCTACACAAATTCATAAAATACATACCATTTAAATATATATGACTCATACAAGTGCAGGGCCAATATGGAATGAATTGTTTTCTTGACTTGTGTTACTACTCTGGAGCTTTCGTCATTAGTGAGTCCTCCTCAAACGGTTCTTTTCCCTTTTTATTGTTTGTGTGCTGGACGTTGTGTGCAGAGCTTTTTATAAACAGGTCGATCAGGAAGTTAAAATACTTTGTGTTAGTCCTACCTGGGTTAAAAAAAAATGGATATGGAGCTTATATGGAGCTGCAAGAGCTCTCTTTTGCAGCTCCATATAAAGCATTGCAGCAACAAACCACACCTTGTTCTTTTGCTGTGAAGATAAATAGTTAATGAGGAAGTGATTCAATGAAATTTTCTGCTGGAGATCAGCACCAGGGACACCCGATATATCAATAAATCAGTTTGATATTTTACAATAGAAATAATCAAATTATCCAAATTATCAGACGCTGCTGGAGTTTATCAGAGGACGTAGACGTCGCCTGTTTATTCAAATTGTATTATTTTTATTGAACATATTGCGTTTCCAGATCACACCAATTTTGGCACAGCACTTCCCTTTGCTAACAAGAATATAGATCAGAATACAGACAGACAGAGAGTTGTCTATATATACATAAAGAGAGAGAGAGAGAGAGAGAGAGAGAGAAAGAGAGAGAGAAAGAGAGAGGGGGGAGAGAGAGAGAGAGAGAGAGAGAGAGAGAGAGAGAGAGAGAGAGAGAGAGAGAGAGAGAGAGAGAAGATTAAACTTTAAACCTTAAATACAGATACACATCTGCCAAGTTATTAGATTTATACACAGTGAACTAAAACCAACTCAAAACACTTTCAGAACTGGCTCAGTTCCAGTGCACCTTGCATCAGTGTCTCATCGCCGCAGATGAGACACAACATTTCCCTTAAAATGCCCAATGCTACGAGCCTTTAATAGAATCCTCACAGCAGAACAATCTCCTTACGTATGCTGTAAAGTGCGTTGGTAAATATTGAATTGTCAGGTAAATATTGAATCCGTGATTGACTGAACAGCTCAATCCGAAGACTGAGCTGCTTTGAGGAGCAAGACACTCATCAGGGAGCTGATAGGATTACTAAACAGAGCTTGTCTCCTTCACCCTCCACCCCTCTCTCCATTTGCCCTGCCCTGCCGTCGTCTTTTGAATCCAAATTTAACAATTCAATTTGGAAGTTTGGGGTAAAAAATTACTTAAAAGGTAGAGCCCAAGGACCTTCAAACAAATTTGCTGAACTTCTCTAAACTAACCAGTTTAGTGGGGGAATTATGTAAAAATAATACCCTCTTTTTCTAGCATAATTCAAAAGTTTTACTGAAAGCAGTTCTCCTTACTTTTAAAAGGCAAGAGTGCTCCCTAAAAGTCGAGCTCATTTTCGAGTGGAGAAGCAGAGTTTAAATGGAGATTAGAGCACTTTTGTACATACAAACTGTTTCCTACAGGCACGCTGCAGTCACGCTCTGAATTACAATCTCAGTCGCTCCAACATCTCGCCGCAATATGAGCGCGAAAAAGAATTTCTCCGATCTCTGCCCTCACCTCTTATTTCACTCCCACTCTGAGTGCTCCTGTCAAACTGTACACCATCGTTCTGCAGTCAGAGAAATATTATCAGCTTAGTGCGACTGTGACACACACTTTGTCACCACATTTCGAGTAAAAATGAAAAGGAAATGGTTTTTTATGAATGTGTTTTATAACCATCTGTAAGTTCTTATTATGTTGGAAAAACGGTAATTTGTCATAAATGTATGCAATTACTCCCAAAACTCCCTCTAATTTCACCATACGATAAATTGTGTTGTTTACCAGGAACATAATATCTAATATACGGACAGCGCCGTACATCAGGACTAATAGGAAACAAGACTGTAATTTAACATGAAGATCAAAACTCTTCCCTCAGATTTAGAATTCCCCCCCCAATGTATCCACTTTGATGGATTTTAAGGTGTTTACCCCAGAAAACCACTTTACTTTTCTACCATAAATGTCACGGTGACTGAATTTATTCATTTTGAAGAATTTCTCGAATACAGTAAAAGCATTTCACGGAGTATCGCTTCGCAAACTCGCAAAATCGTTCGATATTTTTCCTGACACTGGGGTGCGAGTGCAGGTAGGTGTGTGACCAACTCATTTAGGTTTCGTAGTGCGACGCAGAAAAGATCCTGGAGCAGTGTGAATGAATTATTAGCAGGTGGAAGAGATTATTTGCAGGTATACGTGTAGAACCAGGGCAGGTTTCACTTATGGTCGATCACATCAGCTCCCCCAGGCCGCCAAAAAGCCCAGAGTCCCAAAGCAGCATCGCAGGCTACACTGCACTAATATGAATCGACAGCACGGCTAATAGGCAGATAATGTTTTTCCTTCTCGTGATACACATAAACTGCAACAACTGGCCAGTCTGGATTTTAATTGGGGGCTCATTAACCTCTCAGGGCATTGAGGTAAATATCTGGTCAACCCCTGTCTTTTATAGGTATTTGTATATGTTGAAGTCCAAACATCCTTACATCTATTATCTATAATGGTTATCCTTTAAGGGTCATGGGTGAGCTGGGGCCAATCCCAGCTGACATTGAGTAGGAGGTCTGGTTCACCCGAGGTAATTTACAACATCTGTCCTAAGGGATCTGATACCAAGTGGTCAGCTTTATATTCATCTGTTCACCCCTGGTACTAAAATGTGTCCTGAATGGGCATCCTGTGACCACTTGTGATCGAAGCCTCATTTACGCTGTATATGCGAATAACGACGACTGTCATTTGCTTTGTGTGTCTGCGCTGTGTCGACGTGAGTGTCGGAGAGAGAGAGATAGAGAGAGGGAAGGGAGTGAGCAGAGTAAGGAGGTGCTGAATGACTGAATATCTGCCAATGAGGAAAGATTTGACCAATTTAATAAAAGTATCAATCAGTATGTGGTTATCAATGTCGATATTGTGGCAAATCAGCATATGGACATTGAGAAGTGTGAAAATACATTTATACTGTGGCAGATCAGGGCCATCAGACGTCTGAGGGATCAGATCTCTGGATGCATTTGGAATTCAGACCTAAACTGAGCACTGAGCACTTGTGATCGGGTCACTCAGAACAGATGCTAATTACAGGTCTGAACAGAGTCTCAGATCCTCCAATTAACTGTTTGGACTGTGTGAGGAAACCAGAGTACCCAGAGAAAAGCCACAGAGACACAAGGTGAACATGCTTGATTAAATATAGAGTTAGTCAGCTAGTAATATCTCTTTAATATATATTTATATGCACACAATCTATTTATATGCAAACAAATACTGAGATAAAAACAATAGTATGTGTGTGCTATTTACATGATTACATAACCTGAGAGCTCCCTGTATTAATAATAATAATACTGATGATAATAATAATAATAATAATAATAATAGTAATAATAATAATAAAAAAAAAAAATAATAATAATAATAACACTGATAATAATAAAAATAGTAATAATAACAACTATAATGATAATAATATTATAATGACATTAGCAGAAGCTGCTCTTGAACTAGAGACTGGAGATGGAAGGTATTGTATGTCGTGCATCATTCCTGCTGTTACAGGTATTTCATCAGGAAAAGTGAAAGCCTTCATACATCCTACAAGCAGTACTATTGAAAAATCACCATTAATCTAACCATTACAGATTCGGCCTGCATTGCATTTAAATTGCATTTATTTGCATTTCGATTTTGGGGGTTTTCGGGGCAGTGCACGAGCGTGCACATCCACCAGCTCCAGCCATGAAATTCCCTCAATGCGGTTTGAGCCGCCATGAACAGAGACGCAATTTCATGCCAAGAGGAGGATTCAAATTGAACAGCAGTGCCCGACCTGCTCGCTCCCAACAAGAAAGTGGAGACCAAGTGCATTTGAGAACTCATGTACTTTTATAAAAAACGTATAATGTACTTCTGACTTTAATTCAGGTATTTGAATATTCTGGTTTCAATTGGACTCTGTTAAGGTGAGGCAAGGCATGTGACCTACATTTAAAGAAAGTATTGCCGTACATATGCCCTCGGTTTGGGCCACTTTTAGCTTCCAACTGCACCGAAGGCCCGGCAGAAACTATTACTAGGTGTTGCAATCTGAAAAGGGCACCCAGCAATCCCCAGGTCCCTGTATGCAGCCTGGACACAAAGCTCTGATGGAACAGTGCAGCAGGGAATATTTCACTTTCCTCCCACTTGCACCTGCCTCTTGCAAAGTGGCTTTGACTTGCAATGCCAGGAGAGAAACACAGAAATGTCCAAATATACTACTTATTAAGATATCATAAGGACATACATAACTAAAATGTTTGTTCAATCCACTTAGAGCGGGTAAGTCTCTGTTTGTGTTTAATTACAGGGTATTAAGTGCAATAATTTGTCAATTGCTTGGGGAACAAGATGCTGCTTGATTTGAATACAATATTGGTTTTACTCATTAGAATGGAGTTGACAACACTACAGGATTTAACTGCAAGCTAACCAGTCTGAATTTGGGCTCATTTAGGTTGAGAGGAAATCCTACTTTGCATGCAGCTCCCTAGTACAATCTGGACTCCAAACTTTATACTGTCTCATGATTCGCATCTGTAAAGAGACACAGCGACAGGCGACTGCTGATCAAAAACAGATTCGGCTGATTTAAGGCCTTGGTCTGCGAGTTCCAAAATGTGACAGCAAGTACAAAATTAGTAAGTAGACTGCATGTTGTGCAAATTGAAGCGTGTTTGTTTTAGTTGATTGCAGTCTTTACGTGCTTGTCATAGTTTAGCGATGAGGGAATATATGCACAATCTCAAATAGTTGCTCTGAAAACCTAGCTTCAAAAGTTTAAGTTCTCAATAACTACAAATAGTAATAGAAAATAAGCAACATCAGAAGTGAGAAACTATTGTAATATACCATTATGTAATGTAAAACTGTATATCAGTGTAAAAAATGTTAATCTGCTTTATATCATGTGTGTGTGTGTGTGTGTGTGTGTCTGTGTGTGTGTGTGTGTGTCTGTGTGTGTGTGTGTGTGTGTGTGTGTGTGTGTGTGTGTGTGTTTAGATCAGATTTGACAGTAATGAGACAACCATCCAGTCTGTCACCAGGTTCTCATTCAGATGTTATTAAATCCTGAGCTGTGCATTAAAGTACATGACCAGAATAGATTGATATCAGAGAGAGTGACAACATCTCCATTGACTCTGTGTGTGAGGACAAGGTTTTTCTTTTTTTCCATCAGAGACGAGCACTGGAGACCGGCTCCAAACAATATAGGGGAAAGCAGCATTGAGTCTTGACCGGAGGCCCTCACCTATCACAGTTACTGTATGTAATGATTCATATTTCTCCCAGGATACATCCACTGCTACAATGGATGAGCATAAAAATCAATATATGAATGAGGGTATATTCATATTAGTCCAAAAATACATTCACATTCTGCATCACTATTGATACTGGCATTTGGAAGTTTTCAATAAATTAATTGAAAGTTTGACATTCTAAACAGAGGCAGATTTTCAATTCACAGAATTAGTTTGCCAGCCAAGTCAAAGTCAAGTAATCAGAAAGTGAATCTATGGAAAAAAATGTATCTGTTTGAGCGTCACTAAATTAATCACATGACCTGCTCTGTTTTTGACCCCTCGTTGTTATAATCCTCTCATCTAAAGACTCTGTATGTGACATCGCTTGCAGCCATCTGCTTATAACCATTAAAAAAGCAGAGAGAGAAACAGAAATCTGTCATGTGAAATAATTAAAACTGTTTTTGGGAGAAAATATTCTGATCTGATCTCGGGAGCCTTAACTCATCGTGAAAGACTGATTAAGAAAAGAAGCCTCAGGTCATTTAAAATTGTATTTTTATGTTCATTTATAAAATAAATGTACATAAAAAAATAAAAATTTCCAATGTCTCTTCATGTTGGACTGGACTGAAAAGAAGGTATATTTAGTGACACATGAAAGCATCCTGTGATAAAAAAATCATTCGAACATGAAAAAAGAGAAATCATGGAGATTGGTGCATTTGCTGTGACCACAGCAGAGAAATACGTGGCACGAATAACAACAACACGCCATCAAAATTCAACATTTCAGCCGCAGTAAAGTTGTTTTGATGCTGGATGCAGGATTCAGACTACATGTGAAGCAGGAATAAACGGCCCCTCACTCAATTTTGTGCTTTGAAAACTCTCCAAGCCGAACCTGCTAAAGTGCATCAGGTTTTTTCCCTAATACAAAAAAACATCTATATATGATGAAGGCTAATTAGATACTGTACAAAATGTCAGTGTGATCCCAGCAGGCACTAATGTTATAGCGGTGGTGTGTTGTCTAATGGCTCTAATGCTGCAGCTTTGACATCTGTTGCCATAACATGCTGATTGTATTTCCAGAATGTATCCATGTCCCATCTCAAGTGCTTTTCATAATAAGTCTTTACACTGCATTTAATCTAATAGAGCTTTTATATTTGCAGCATTATTGGAGTCCATGAGTTATCTTTCAATATCTGATATTTTTTTGTTTTTCTATATTTCACATTTCTCAGTGTAAGGGACTTTTTGGTGCAGGTTATATAAACCACCATTTCAAAGCTGCTTCATGAAATACACTCAGACAATCAGTACTGTGACATGGCAGATCAGAAAACACTCTCTGCAGCTGCGGACATGTGAGATATCTGTCTTCTTCCCGCCTGACAGCAGCAACTTAGAATGAAAAACCAGTAAAAATGCTGGAGCCTGAGCTTGTCTGCAGAATGTGACTTCGATAACCGGCTTAATCAAATCATGTTCAGAACTGAGATCAAGTTCTAATCTTGGATATTGAGATTAATCTTCATCATTTCTGCTCTTGTTATTTGATCGCAGCATAGACAGGACAGGAATGAAAGGTCTGAGAAATGAGAGCTGACACGTGACAAAGACTACAGGCTGAATTTGGCCCATAAACAAAATGTTAACTCATATTCAGCTTTGCACATGTTCAAATGGTAAGAACGGAGACATCCATGTTGTCTTTGGCTCTAAAGATTAAACTTAATAATCTGTCTATAATGAAAAATGTTTCTGTCTGGTATTACAATAACAATTTATACATTTATATCAGTGGGATAAATCCAGTTTTCTGTGGATGACTCAACAACACAGATCCCAGCAGGACACTCAGACGATAATAGTTCTACCTTCTCTTCTGGTGGTTACAAGGGCATTATACATTTAAGGTGAAAGATTTGGTTGAATCACATCATGAAGTAAATAATCATAAATATATATATATATATATATATATATATATATATATATATATATATATATATATATATATATATAAAAAACCTTAAAATTACAAAGCCACATTATTTTAATTATAAAGGTTTTTTTGGGGGGTTCATAATTCTTACCTTGAAACTTAAGATAATTACCTTCTATTATTTCCCTCATGGAGGTTGTGTTTCTGTTTGTATTTGTTTGTGTGTAGTTAGCAGGATTACACAAACACTCCTGGATCAGATTACCATGAAACCTGCTGGAGGGATGTGGCATGGGTCAGGAAAGAGGTACTTAAATTTTGGTGCAGTTCTGAATTATGGGATGGATCCAGGATAATTGTTTGCACTTTCTTAAACATCATGGGCTCCACATAAAAATATGGATCTAGTGAATCTGAATGTGGTTCCTGTTGCTGTAGTTTTAATTCCAAAAATGGCATTGGTACTCGAGACACTTATTATTATAATGTCCCTTTAAATGACAGTGAGGTAGTCATTAGTGTAAATCACATCTGCCCTCAGCCTCTAGTTTCTGGTCCAGCTGCCAGAGAGCTGGGAACTGTTGCCTCCAAAAATAAAACACTTTGGCCATGTCTACAACTACTTAATATATAATGTTTACTCTATGTCCTATATTTGCTTTCCTAGTATTTGAGTGAATTATGAGTGTGACACTTGTGCAATATAAACAGCCTTCTAAAATGAACACATAATAGTAAAGTGTTTTTTCTGCTCCCAATGCTAAATACAGCATTTTAATCTATAGCTGCTTCCAGAAAGGCACTGAACTGCGGAGATCCTCCACAGTTTCTTCAACGGAGGTATATGTGTGAATTCAAATGTCCAAATGAGAGCCTCCAGACTTCCTTTGGACTTTCTCCGCCTCGCCCCCGAGCAGAAAGTCTACAGAAAGTCCAGACGAGCCGATGTGAGAACATGCGACGGATGCAAAATCTTAAATAAACTATATGAAAACAAGCATCTCCGAATTAAAAATGGGAGCCGCACACGTAGAAGACACACACGAAGATGTCCATAAAGTTTGTGATGATAAAAGCTGACTCTGATGTGCTGTAAACAAAGTCATGTGATCTCTGCAGCGGACTTTATATGTTAAATCCTGTGATTGCCTGCTGAACCACCCCTCGTCTGAATCCTTCGGAGGATTTGTTGTTATTGTGAACACGTCTAAGCAGAGAATCTCCCGCTGTGTTGTGCATGTGTGAAAAGAAAACTGCAGAGATCCTCTACAGGACATGTTGGAAAATGGCTTTGCAGATTGCCAAATTTCCAGCAAGGACCGAAACTGCTTATAATCATGTAAGTGTTTTCATATCTGAAAATACAACGATTAGGAATTAATTAATGAACAACGGTGTTATTTTGGAAACAGCACCTGGTTTTTTTCAAATCTTTTTTCAGTTTTCTCTGAGAACCTCCTTAGAATCACAGCACTGCTGAGCTAACACTAAAGTGACTGAAGATTGATGCTAACACTGACTCTTCACTTTAGTGCTAATTCATAAATCCAAGGTCACACACCTATATGATTAGCTCGGTGTGGGAACATGTGATTGGCTGTCAGGTGAGGTGGGTGGGCAAAGGTCTCAACTCCAATGTAATGAAAAGTCATATTAGGAAAATACAAATTAATAACCTTAAAAAAAATCTAATGTTACAATAATTTATCAATTTTTCATCAGTTGTTAAATTATTCAACATTTTTTGGTTTATTGTAATATTTTGATCAATGTGTTAATTTTAAGTTTTGTTTATTACATAAAACTGTCAAGCTTTATAATCTGCTGCTGCTTTCCACTGTATATGATCCAAACCCCCCCTCCCACTGCCCACCCAGGGTCCCGTACCTATATTTGCCATCTCCGGCACGGTGGCGCTGTAGGGGCCGTCATCAAACAAAGGCGGGTTGTCATTGATGTCCTGCACCCGAATTATAAACTGTGACGAGGGCTCCAGGGCACGGTCGGTCTGCCTGTCCGTGGCCGTGGCGACGAGACGGTACTCGTCCTTCTCCTCACGGTCCAGCGGCTTGGTGACGTGGATGTTACCCGTCTTCTCATCTATCACAAAGACCGAGCCCGCCCCCTCGCCTCGCAGGACGTACTTTGTGCGTCCATCATTCCTGTCCATGTCAGTGTGGAGCTAGGGGAGGGAGGAGGAGGAGTGACATGAGGGAGGAAGGGAGACAAGATGGGAGGAAATATGGTGTGGAAATTGAAAGGTGAGGACAGAGAAGAACACAGAGGGTAGGGAAGAAAGACAAGAGTAAACACCAGTTAGAAATTAAGTTTGCATTCCAGAGACTCTGTGGAGACAAAACAAGCAGATTATCCTCTGCATGCCTCCTGGATATAATGAATTTAAACAGAGGCAGACAAAAGAAATGTTCAAAATACTTCTCTCTCTCTTTCTCACACACACACACACACACACACACACACACACACACACACACACACACACACACACATACACACACACACACACACACACACTTTCATCTTATTGTACCATGTCTCCTCTCTCTATGCCTAGAGTATGAGTATGTTATGAACCAGGATCTCCTTAATCTCGATGATATCCCTAACACATGCTCTCCCGCTCAATCTTAAAGCCTCTATTCACTTCCCAGCAGCTGTGGACGGCGAGAGCTTACTAGTCTGTGCACATGCGGCTCCCTGGCTATTTAATGAAAGCAGCAAATCAAAGAAATAATGAACAGGGGGCCAATCAATTATTCCCTAACTAATAAGTGCGTATAAGGGAGAGTGGAGGGGAGCGTGGCGGAGGGACATGTCGTATCGATCACAGCCCTGTGTTGTGCTTTATTGGATCAGTGCCTGGTGGGACGCCTGGGCAGAAGAGAGGCCAGCGTTCTCTCATGCAGGGAGAGGTAATACCAGAGCAGGCTCCACACTGCCCTCGGTCCCCAATGAGAGACACACGCACAGCGGCGGGATGCGCCCAGCACACAACAAGATTCAATCTCATTACCCCCACACCTACGTGGATCGAATAGCAACTGTGACCAAGAATAAGAGTGTGTTAAATTAGCCCCCACTTGCAAGAAAGTGTGACATTGTGACTCTAGATGGAGAAAGAGGAGAGTGGAGAAGCCGCTGAGGAGGGGATGCGGCTTTAACTCAGGAGCGCATTGTTGCGTGCCAACAGCTAAGCACATTTGCTAAATGAAATGAGAATGGATACTGTGAATCGAAATGTTCATTTACTTTGAGGATGGCCATTTTTCAAGGGGGGAAATGGAACGGATACGCCAGCTTCCCAGGGGGTAAACGATAACTGGCTGTTGACAAGGTTGTTTATGGCTAAGAAAGCAATCATAAGTTCAGAGAAGTTGAATGTTAAAAGTATGTGAAGGGTTCGGCGCAAAGTCAAAAGTTAAACAGCTCACCTTCAAAAGATTTCCTCATTTAAATGACAATGCAACTTGAGAATGTGAAAGGGCTCTCTCCAACATAGAGGGATTTCTGTGAGAGCATTGTGCACTGAGGAAACTGGAAACAACTCTGCAGCTGAACTGAAGGCTTTACTGTTGTCTTTTAATCAGGAGTGCTACAACTAGCCTGAGCACATTTATAGTGATTCTCCAACGCTCTCTGTGTACAAGCCTTTTACTCACACAGACACTTTGATTGGATGTAGTAGGAAAAACACTGGAGCAAATAACATTGAATATAGTTCCATTCTATCCAAGTGCACCAGTAAGACATGATAGTGTGTATGATCCAGCACGCTCGATATAAAGACTCTGAAATTATAGCAGCGAAATTCTTCGCTGCTTGTATAATTTACACATATATTCCTAAACTGTTTGTGTTTCAGTTTCTGTGGCCAATCCCCGAGGAAAACGTCCCATGAGTCGATGTGAGAAAACAGCAGAAGAGCCTCCAGAGAATTTAATGCAAATGAGCGGATAGGCTGATGATGTTTCTAACATGCAACAGACTTTATACGCTATGTCCTGCCTCTGTCTGCTGCATCACCCCTCACCTGAACGGCCCGGAGATTTCTGGGCAGAGAATCTCCCACTGCATCGTTCCTATGTGAAAGAACATGACCCAATTGTGCGGACGGTCTCCTGAGATGGGGTCTAAAAACAGCTCTGCTGTGTCGTGTCAAAATGGCTTGTGAAAACTATCCCGAGCTGTACTCCTGCTCCTCATTCCACCTAATCAGCAAAACTCTACATTATCTGACCACAAACATCTGTCAACTGTCCTCTGACATTGACATTTTGTTCCTGTCTCATTTTACCTGTCTGCTTCCGAACACTTCCCTTTTGGATCTGGTTGCCTGACTGACTCCATATTTCCTGAACACTGAGTAAATATGCCAAACATGCATCACTTTTATCTTTCCTGCTTTTGTTGTGCTTTTGTGCTTTTGAGCCAAGACAACCCACCAGACATCAAGCAGAACCTTGACAAGGCCCTTTTATGTATGGCACCGTTAAGACCTGGCTGTGTAGTTTGAAACACATGATATACAGCAGAGAGCTTTTGAATAACCACTGTGATGCCTCGTAAACTCAGTCTGTCTCCACAGGGTTTCTGAAGGTTTCAACAAGTTATTTAAGACTTTTAGGGCATTGAAAGACATTTCAGACCAAAGTCAAGAAGGACAGATATGAATAATTACTTGACTCCTGGATTGACTTTCCCATAATTGAAAATAGGGTGATGTAGCCAAGTGGAGAATAACCCTGGAAAAGCCACCTAATGTTACAAACTGCCGTCAGATACAGTAGGGATCCATAGTCTTTGCCACAGCCAAGCATGGTGAACTGCGAGAAAATCTGACCAAGTGTTTGTAGACGATCATCATCGGTTTACTTTGGTCTTGTTTGTTTAAATTGAGCTATAATAAAATTACATATTGAATGAACAGATCAATATCATTAAGAAACAACTACAACACACTGGGACATTACAGACTATGCATGCTGCCAAAATAGCAGCCAAGCTCCACTCGTATCATGATTCCACAATCCAGTTTGGTCTCCAACAAACTGATTTGATTGTTTATATGTATTATTTGACATGTGTAGGTGGGAGTCAAGCCTTTGCTGTTGTCTCACAGCTAAAGCTTCTTAATTGCCCCCTGTTGGTTGGCTTCAGTGAAGGTCATAGATCCCACCTCCTTTGCAGATGTTAGACCAAACTAAAAGGTCAAAGTGAAAGTAAAATAGTTTTTTCTAAAGATGGCTTCTGTCAAGAAGTTATCGCTTATCACAGTGATGTTTGTCAAGTGCTGTTTTTCCCCTTTGGTTTTAATTTAGTTGATGCTACCAACACCTCAACGTCAAAATTAACAGATTGACTTAAGATTGGTCGAGTGAGTGTATGGGCACGATCTTGATACCACAACTTGATCCCTATTTTGTTACCAATGAACAAGATGGCAGCATTCGTATCCAATATGTTTGGCATCATTTCTTGATAGAGTGTTTCTGAGGTCCAAACCATTTGCTTTGCTTTCCCCGTTGCGCCTTTGTTTGGTTTCAATGTTGTCTTACTCTAACGAACTGTGTATTGTTGCAGTCCGGTTCATGCAAGTTCACTGAAAAGTGTTTACATTGTGACCTACACTCAGTTTGGGCTTCATGTGATCATCTGTCGGGCCCACCGGGGCCAATTGGCCAAAAACACGTCTGGTCAGGACCACCACGGGAGCCCGGCTCCTCGCTCTCCTTAATGAAGTGCCATTAACAATCAAAGTCTTAACGGGCCTGCAGCTTAACGAGGGGACTTAACGAGCTTCTTAATGAAGCCCCGGCCATCATTACCACAGTGAGCGGTGGCAGCGCTGATTGAAAGCACTGCTCAGAGTCATCTGGAGCAGGAGAGCCCAGCCTGAGGAAACCAAATCCATTTAAGGCTGACCTCTCACCCTTATCTGTCCCTCCCAGATTTATAGGAAAGTATAATAAGAAAAATGCACTTCCCTACATATAATAGCTATGGATATTTTATGGCTTCTGCGGTGGCCCAGCTTTGGAATACCTCTCAGCTACCTGTCAGTGTGCAAAAATACCCAAACATTATCATTACGCAACAATATGTCATATATCACACCCGCTTAACATGAATAATATGACATCTCATAACTCCTACTTTTCATATCCCCGATATACTATCAAATATATCAAGAGCCAAACAATATGAAGCCACTGGCCACAAAAATGTACTGATGTGTCACCTCTGCTTGGAAATGATTTCAGCCTGATAAGATGCCATTTCCATCCCTGGCGCCTCTTGTGAATGCAACTCCCATCCTCCCCAGACTCCTAAATCTGTTCAATTACTTATTATATCATAAGGTAATATGCTTATATTCATATACTCAATTTCACATTTTTGCAATAACCATAATTCATCAAACGAGGAGGAAAAGACTCTCAGCCAACCTCTAAATCACTTAAATAACTAATACCCCATATGCACAATTTCACATTTCTGCTACACAATAAATCATAAAAACACCAGGAAAATGTGTTTTTTTCCCCACAGCTTTGCATTAGTCTAATGAATGTGGATGTTCTCCCCCACAAATGCACGTGTGTGTATATGTGTGTGTGGTAGTGTGTGTGTGTGGTCTCTGTGCTTGTGTGAGACTGAAGGGGAGGGAAGTTATGCACCAGGAAAAAATCACAAACTGTGAAAAAAATCGACTGGCAGCTCCCGTGAAGTGCCAAAAGGCATATAGAGTAAAATTTGGGGCACCACCGAGCCCTGCTTTTGGCACTGGGGTGGAATTCCCCAAACATAACAGGGAGAGTTTGCAAGGGCACCTGGCAGGTATGAGAAGCCCCCTCCCCCTCCGAAGCCCCCGGAGCAGGGGCAGTTATTCATCTTCGGTGTGGCAGCTTCGAAAGCACCGGAGGCCTACAGACCGAGCGCGAGCCCCACAGGCCAGTCAAATTCCACAACATGCCTGGGTGGAGGTAACGCCTGAGGCTGGGACCGAGCCAGCTCTTTCATATCAGCCGAGTCATGCAGGGCGGAGGGCAGAGGGTCAGCCAATCGATTTGGAGCAGGCACCTCCAACTCAGAGAGATGTCGGAAGAAACAGGCTGGTCAGGGAAAACAGGTCAAATTAATTTGGAAGGGCGCTCCCGTATGAGTTCAGAGAGCAGGTTTAAAATTAAACTGTTGCTTGTGGCTAGTTTACCTAATACTGAGATCTCCTTTTGTTTGAGGGAACGAGTGCTTGGCCGCCTGTGTGTTTGTGTGCATGTACTGTACATCTTATTCTATGACCACTTCCAGGTGTGTGTGTGTGTGTGTGTGTGTGTGTGTGTGTGTGTGTGTGTGTGTGTGTGTGTGTGTGTGTTGGCCACAGTAACTTTAAAATCAGAGGTGTAATGACTCTTGGTCTCCTTCTGCCCTGGCTAAACCTCCACTTGGCACAGTCCTTTGCACAGAATGTAGAGGGAGCCAAGGCGTGACTAACAATGCGTGAGTCTGTGTGTGTCTGTGTGTGTCTGTGTGTGTCTGTGTGTAACTCTCAGTGCCGGCGGTGCCTGACCTGGAGAGAGAATAAAACAGTTAAGAGCTAGCCAGGGAGTTTGGGGCGTTTAATAGAGCACAGCAACAAAGCTGAGGCCAACATCTACACACTGACTAATAATTAAAGTCAACAACTCTCCGGCCCCGACTGTGATCAGCTCTGTCATCATCTGATGTCTTCACTCTCCCGCCCATCTGGAGAGCAATAGATCCCCATCTGGAGCTCAGGAGACGCACCTACACTCATGTAAACACAAACCAGTACGTGCACACAGATAAGGCTGGCTCTTCGTTCTCCGGTGGCATCGCTGCAGTGGAACAATTTGCATCTGCTGATAATGGCGTGTGCCCCTGTGTATGTACGTTTATCGACAATCCGCTGTGGTTTGGCTGATGGAAGATTTTAAAATATGGCCCAACCCTAATATATATATATTTACAGGAGACAAACATTTTTCAACAGCTCTTGCAGGTTCAATTACACCTGCTGTAATATAAACAAAGACATTTATAAATGAATGTAATGGTTTTTTCAATGACCAATACCACAGCCTTCCACCAGGTTTTGTCGTACTTCAACTGACTGTGGTCATTGGATATGTGAACTGTTTTCTCGTGTATTATTGCCAACATTAAAGATGGACACACACTTGTGATTTTACGACATAATAATGTATGGTTGGATCATTAAGCTATAATCCTCTTTCTTGCCGTGTCAGACTTACAGTGATTACTTTTGTCCATATAAAGGTGTTAATATTAATCATAACACAAATTTGCAACAAGTTCTTCATTTCCCTTAAGATTCTTTCACTGCAGCTCCAATAACGACCTCCTGCCACGATAAAAGCAGTAATTAAAACCACATTAAACAGCCAGAGTTACCAAAAATATGCAGAGAGTTCCACTCAGGTGTGACACACATATTATTCCACATGCATGCCAATTTCCACGCTGTCATTCAACTAGCCGGCTCTAATCAATGAGGCACTGGAACAGAAACAGAGGCAGAACGCAGCCAGCCTCTGAGGAGCACTTGAGACTTCAGAAGACAGACCTTTCTGCTGTGACTAGTTTTTAAATTCTGTATGAACTTTCCATCAAACCCATTCTCACAGCGGGTGAGTGGGGAAATTCCCTTTTGTTCGGCACACTCACAGTGAAATGTCAAGACGGTATTGAAAACGGTCTCCCGCCTGTTTGTCTTACAGCGAGACACGGCTTAAATATGTCATGAGGAACCGCGGTTAATTGTTTAGCATTGATCCGCCATTGATTCTGCATTGGAGTTTGGTTAGCTTCGATTGCCTCTTTAATTCGGTTGTGGTGTGGACATGTTGCCCTGTTCCTGTTTGATCTAATTCAGTCTGTCTCTGGAGGCCACGCTGTGTGGTCTGCACTTCAACACACCAGAAAAGAGATTGCGGAATCCTTCCCCGTGTCACACACACACACACACACACACACACACACACATGCGCGTCCTAATAGAACATTCATTATTCATCATTATTAGACTTTTTCTTTAGCACCATTAGCTGTTCAGTGCATCTTGCCACTGTTCCTTTCCTCCGCGATACATTATTCAGGACAAAACTGTGCTTTTAGCTTCAGAGTATGCAAATCCCACTTTTTATTACCATAATCAGCTGATGTATGAGAGCCAGCTTGTGTGTGTGTGCCTGCGTGCGTGGCTGGTCGCATGCTTGTTTGTGTTTTATTGCTCCGGTGCTCCACTCTGGTGGTGTACACTTCACATCATATTTTAGCCGAAGGAGACGAGCTTGGAAAAGGCCACTGGAGGCCTAACTCACTGCTGTACATTTAAAGGGCAAATCGCCCACATATATGCCAGCGCGTGCCACGGCCAAAAGGAATGGTTCCTACCATCGGAGCCAAAGGTCTGGGTGTGTAAAGGCAGGAGTGTGTGCTGGAATAAGAATAGAATTTCAAGCACTGTTTACTATTGTTATTTTTTACTGTTGCTTTGGGCAAAGGCTTGTTTTCCCAAAAGTATAGAATGGTTACTCAAGGGAAAAAAATCCTGTAGAGTATTTATATTCTGTTACTGAAATACGTATATACCATGCAGTGTTGCAAAACCTGTGTAAATTGTAACACAGACTTTTGGGATGTAGAGCACATACTGTACTCTCATCTCACCATATGTGTGTGTTTGCACTGGCACGCCTCCTAAGATGCATTAAAAAATTAACCTGTGAGTTTCCCTGTGTCAGCAAACTGAAGAGAAGATTCCCTCCTCTCCTTCCTTTCTGTTGCCTTCTCTGCTGCTCTTCCACTCCCATCTGGCCCTTACTTCTTCTCCACCCACCCCCCCACACGCTTCACACTCCGCTCTCCCCTGCCCTCTTGCTCGTCTCATCCTGACCCTGCTCACTTCTTCTGACCTGCCCTCGCTAAGCACTGCTCTTTTCCATTTCTTCTTCCTTCTACCCACACCAAGTGTTCGTGGTATATCTATATTTTCACTGCACAGCCAGAGTAAACAACAGCAGCCAAAATAACCCAAAGGTTGATGATGCAGTTCTTGCCATGAATCAAGGTTTCAAGAGCTAAATATACCAGAGCTTGGCTTCCAATGGCCACATGTTTTGGCCATTGGCCAGCGGGTCAAGTCTTTGTTGACCTCTTAACTTTTACCATCAAAATTTAAAACTTTGCCTTTTATGCTAATACCTGCTGTTTAGTGTCACCTAGAGATTGTCCTTCAAATAAAATGACAGCAGTTTTAATTTTAGAAAGTGCACCGAGACATTTTGTTCCGTGTTCAAGTTCAATGATAAGAGCCAGAGAGGCACCGTTTGTATTCTGAACGTGTGAAAGAAACGTCAACCGTTCAAAAGTTTTGTGCCTAAACTGAATCAAACATTCACCATAGTCTTGTCACTTCACAAAACAGATGCATTTTCCAAAAGCAATTTGCTAAAGTTTAGGAAGCCACAGACAAATGACTTTGTCAAAGGTGGTCAAAGGTCAGGAAACAACAATTAATCAAATTTATTTTTGCGCTTCTCGGTGAACATATGTTGATTTGTGGCCATGCCAAAACATCACCACATAAGGATTCTTCTTTTTTTTTTTAAATGGATAAAATATCTTTCCATAGTAGAGCTGCAAACGACACATTGATTTACTCAGCCCCTCCTAACTCCAGTCTCTCTCTCTTGCATTTGCCAAAACACACACACACACACACACACACACACACACACACGCACACATACACACACACACACACACCACACGAACCCACTTACAATGGACACATCTGTATACTCAGACTGGGAGAAACAACATCATTTGCTTTTCGTGAACATAAATGATGTTGGTGCTTATTTGCATATAGAGTGGTGAAGTCAGAGCTGATCACAAAAGGGTCACAGGAGACACATTCAGGTGTGAACAGATGTACTTAGCATTGATCACTTGTGATCAGGTCTCATCGGGACAGATGTAAATATGAGATCTGAACAGGGCCTGTGTCATTTTAGAGAGCACGGTTAATTTAAATATTTTGTTGTTTCATTGGACTTAATGCCTGATTCGCAAATGTTAGAACATACGTTGCTCAATGTGTGTGGTTAAACATGCTGAACAAAGCATGTGCTATCATGCCTAACAATTAAAATACATTAATTATATCAGAGGTCTTCACATGCTGGTTGTCTGAATCCAGCAGTATGTCAGGCTGCCTCCCTTCTGCTCCTTCTCTCTCTGTTAAAGACTTCATTTTCAGAAAGAAGCTAAGTTTAGACTCTTATATGCAGCCAGCCAGCTCCATTTAACAAATATGGTTATGATAAAATGCAGACATGACATGCTTAGTGTTGTTTGAAAGCAGGGATGTTTTATTCACATGGCATCTCACTGGTTACACTATTTGTTGTTAATTGTTCCCATGTTTAAACACATCCCTGTCACACAGATATGTTGATGCTGGAATGTCACGTGACAGAGGGATCAGGGCATCACTTTGCATTATTATTATCATTAGTATTATTATTACTATTTGCCCGGAGGTACAGCTCTGCCAAAGAGGGCCAACGTGTCCTTATATGTTTGTTTTTTTGAGTAAAACTTTGTGTTCTCATTAAGTAGAAACTATATTTAGGTTAACCAACGTTGCTGCCTTTAGTGCTGGAATCTGGTCCAAGAAAACGAAAGCTCACAGCTCTGAAGCTTACCCAACAACCCAGATGACATCAGCATGTTAACAAGGGAGTACAGCACACTGACTAAAGCAGATATTAACATGTTTTATTTTGTGCTTTGATATTGATCATGTCTTGATCTGGGATCTAACTCTTGGGATTTTGGTGAAATGAAGCATTCACTGTAACATTTAAGTCAGCTGCCGCAGTCAGCTTCATGATATTGATATAGCACAGAGCTCATCCACAGTCAACAACTAGCTTTAAGTTGAAATCAGACACATTTGGCAACAGTGATGCTGCTTCTATCTGTTCCACTGCCCAAGGGTGAGTTAACCTCACAGCCCTCGCCTCCTTTCCTTTCCCCCCCTCGCTCTCTCCACCTGTCTCTGTAATGTGCCTCAGTCTCTTCTTTGGCCTCCTCCGCCCTCTCCTCTCCTCTCCTCTCGCCCCTGCCCTCCACTCCCTGACTCACGTGCTCCTCCAGGGCCAAAGGGAGAAGTGGAGCGCATGGTCCGGGCCAACGCATAAATTTAAGCTCAAGGTCACGGTCACAGAGCTCACACTGGGCTATGCATAATCATGAATCCCAACTCCTGCAAAGCCTCCTCACTTCCCATATTCCCCATGTCATATCAATGCTCTCTGGCTAAAACACCCTGTATCTCTCCCTTATTAACCTCAGGTACTAAACCAGCTCCAGTTTGTGCTTTATTCTGTGTTGAGTGCATTACCCTCGATGTTAAGGTTGCACACTGACCAACCCACAGTTTCAGGGTTACCTCCAGAATGTGTTTCCTATTAAGATTAAAATAATGTAGACGTACAGTGAGAGGTTCATATACTCCTAGAGATAAAATAGTGCCACTCTCACATACAGGAGAATGGTGCTTTAAATTCAGACGCTCACTTTGCTGATTTGTTCGACATATCCCAGGATGAAACGTGGGATATGAAGAGAGCAGTGAGATTGGAAGTGAAGGAGAGACTGGATGCCTGCATTTCCTTTGAATTCTATAGACTCCACAGATTCTCCTCCTGTCATGCTCGTCTTTTCCCCCTCCAGCCTTGTTCCCTCAGTCATCCCGTCTATTATTTGCTCTCTGTGATCCTGCACCCACTCAGCAAAGAGACACATTTGAATCAGGCCTCCACCGGGGCTTGAAGTAACGTGGTATTTAATGCTTCTCTCCATTCTCTTTCTTTTCCCTCTCTCTTTCCCCTTCTCTATTGTACCTCCCTCCATGTAAACTCTAGATTCCCTGCTGCCTCTTTCCATAACCCTCTCCTTCTCTCTCCGGCCCGTCCTCCACTTCGCTCCAGGCCTCTAAGGGCAGTGAGGTCAGGGTTAGAAATGTGTGTGATCTCTCACTCCTTCTCCTCGTCTTTTTTTGAGTTTAACTGCCTTACACGTTCTTCCTCTGTGCCAGTTGTAAGCCATTAACCTTTCAACCACTCTCACAACCCATCCACTCTGCATATCCACTTGCCATTAATGCTGCCCTCACTGTACTGAACGTCCCCTTTTCTGTTTTAACCCCTCTCCAGTTTCTTCTTCGACATCATCCCTTCTTTGTCCTGCTTATTCTGCCCCGTCTTGTTATCTCCCCCTTCTCCTCCCTCCCTACATCACTGCAGTCACTCTCTAATTGCTGTCTCACCCCCGCTGCGCTCGGACCCACAGGCTAAATGATTTCTACAGGGAGCTTGCGAGTGGAAGCACACACAAAACTTTTTATTCATTATTATTGATGCGTTCCTTTTCAGGCGTGTGTGTTTACAGTTGGTGGTGCCCTCTCATTGGCACAGTCACACATTCTTCTTATTTTTATGTTTTATGCTCTACGCCTCTCTACCCTCTCCTGCCTCCAGTTTCACAAAAGACACTGTAATCCCAGTGCTAGCAGGACTTTCCAGATTTTTCCTTTTGTGATGTTTTTGTGTACGTACATTATGTGGATTTTACCAGTTTTTTTACACAAATATGTCTATAGAATCTGCATGTCTGTGTTTTTCCTAGAACCTGGGTAAAGGCCGGTCTCCACGCATTCCAGGGGATAAGAATAAGCATATGCTGATGTATTAAACCCATTGACTGTATATAAAGATGGACGATGCATCTCCTCTTCCTCCCACATGTACAAAGAATAGAGACAAATCTTATCAAACCAAACTAGGCAGAATCATGAATACTTGAATATACATTGGTGTGATAAGAACTACCTGAAATGACAGAAACCATCTATGAGAACCATTGTCTATGATTACACCCGAAGGAGCAATAGTAGTGTAAAATAGTGTATTATCAATTTAAATATTATATAATGATTATAATTAGGTGGGACTACAAGTTTTGCATTCAGAATTTTTTTTATAATAGAACTATTCCTTTGAACATGTACATCAATTGTAGAATAAAAACTCTGGTTTATTAAATGGGACCTCTGGTGAAAACATTTTTTTATTGATAATTATATTCAATACGACATATTATATAATATGAATCATATTTAATAATATCACTGGGGTGGAAAACCCTTTGAACAGCTACATTGTCAAGATGTCAAGCAGCTCTCCTTACTTCTCATGACACAGAGGTTTTCTAGGAGGTTGCTTATGAATTTCATATGATGTTGAGTAAATACTTTAATTGCCCATTGCTGAAGAAAAGTCTCCCATAAATATAATCAAACATTAGTCTATAATATTATTGAAACGTTTACGCTATAACTTTAAAGGGGTAATCAAACAACTTCATTCTATAAAGTCATATAGTTATGCTAATGGTAAATGGACTGCATTTATATTGCGCTTCTCTCATCGATCAAATTGCTTTACATTACAGATCACATTAATCCACACACAGATTCGTACAGCTCTTGCTATACATAGTGCATTTGTTAATCACTCACACAAACTATTCTTACACTGGCAGCACAGCTCTCTGATTAGTGGACAGCCGAATCTACCTCCTGAGCCACAGCAAGATTTAAAAAACATTATTTATTTTTGATTCATCAGGATCCATGTCACAGATAATTGAATTACCTTCCTTTCAGTAACGCTAGTATGGTCAAAAACACTGGATACAGGATAGTACACGTCCCATAATGCAACTTTCCAGAGTCTGGTTAAACACACAAACCAAGTTTATTACGTTCTGGTGAAATTTTAGGTCTCAAGCATCAGCTGAGTTATTTTCTCTGACTCATTCTCCATAGCAAAGGTCAAGTTTTTGCAACTGTTTGATCTTAATGTGTAAAATTCCTGTGGAGTGCCTCTGTAAAGTAGCCTGTGAAAAATTAGTACCATACTCAGCATCCTCATCGGCCCATTTAGGAGTATTAGGCTATCGTAGAAATAACATTTGTGTAAAATTAATTTGTAAGCTGCTTTTTGATGTAAAATGCATATATTAGTGGATTTATGTTGTAGTTTAATCTACTAAATAAATCGTATATTATTTTTGACATAATACTAAAGCTTATAGTAAATATGACTTTGAAATAAATGCAGAGGAGTAAAAGTAAACAGAAACATGAAAACAGAAATACTAGCACTGTACCTCAAAAAACTGCACTTGTGTAAATTAATTTAGCAACTTTCTAACACTGGCCTGTAGCTAATGAGGAAATGCCTTTGAAGAACATAATGTGAGACGCACACGTACACGTTCTCAAACACCAGCTCTTAACTTCCTGTGACAGCCTCTCTCTCGTCCTTGCATCACACAGCCGACTTTCGTAATAACATGCGCACGCACGCTGCACCCAGAGGCGCCGCACGTAGACACGGGATTTATCAATAACAGAACGGTCAATAACCATGTTATTTATACATCTTTAAATGCCCTCAGGCTGGAGAAATCTTTTAACATCATTTTGCAATGTGGTTTTCAGCAGTGACTGTTGATGCATCGCAATAAGAAAGTGTATGTTACTCTGGGAACTGATTAGTATTATTTAGTATCTAATTACTGTTTCACATTAATATCTAGACTTGTATTATTCATATTGTGCTGTGGTGTGAGTGTAACGTGACACTAATGTTTATTGTGTATAACAGGCATTTTTTAACTTGCTATGAATTATGTATGTTCCTGCTGATGATAATGATATGCTAATGATGATGATAGCCTAAGTCCATTTCCTGTTGCATGTGAATAACATATGCACGTTCACTGGCTGAGTAACTGATACATGTAAATTGATATAAAGGTGACACAGTGCAGGTTGGAGATGCTGGAGTTTCCTCACAGAGAGGAAACTACGATACATGTCACATTGTCTCCCTCTCAGCGAGTTTGCATTTCAAGAGAAGAGAGAGGGGGAATGAAAAGCTAATCAGAAAGGGGTGGTTTTTTTTCTTAATCCCAGCTCTGCTGAGGCGCCTTTTCTCCTCAAGAAAAATCTGTTTCTTTCACACTGCCTCTGCAATCACTTGAAACCCCGTTACAGACCATGTGACAGCATCAATTAAATTCACAATTATCATGGGGCAGACACACTCCAGCGTGATAAAATATAGTAACACAGCATCATCTGCAAGTTTGTGTGTATGCGTGTCTTGTCTCTGTGTGTGTGTGTGTGTGTGTGTGTGTGTGTGTGTGTGTGTGTGTGTGTGTGTGTGTGTGTGTGTGTGTGTGTGTGTGTGTGTGTGTGTGTGACTGTAACAGGGACATGGAGAGAGAGTGCTGATCGAAAACAGAAAACTGAGTCAGACAATTTCACTACTCAAAACGTCTCTTGCACTTTTTTACATTTCAACTCTACAAAAACATGATAACACAGTAAATAAAGTCGTTGAGAGTATAAAGCGATTCAATCACCGATCACAGAAGAAAAACTGATAACCCAGCAGATGCTGATGCTATATCACCTACTAATGCCACAAGCGTGTGTCTGCGTGTGTCTGCACATGGAACGCTTCGACTTCACACTTCCCATGCCTATTGCAAATTGCCCGGGAATATGCAGTGCTGATTTTGGTGCCATTTGGACATGCAATGCCAGCACTATTAATAAAAATTGAATAAAGAGGCGACCAGCACTCTGTAGCAGTCAGTGGGGGGAGCAGCGTGTCTCCTGTCTGTAGATTAATTGTTTAACAGACCTCTGACAAAGCCAACATGCAATAAAAAATAACAGCGTCTAGTAAGTTGTTATTTATCATCGTTATCATTACAACTTATATAAAAGCCACACGCATGAGCAGCAATAAAGCAAAACTATGTAAAACATTGACCATAAAGTCGTCACTGCAGATACAATACAAATACTATTTACTTTGCAGCATACACTGTATTAAAAAAAAGCTCTGCACACAACATCCAGCACACAAACAATAAAAAGTGACAGCTCATTGTAGAACTGTTTGAGGAGGACTCAATAATAACAAGAAATTATTCTGCAGTGGCTCCGGAGCATCAACACAGGCCAAACTGTCCATTCCAAAAAGGTTGGGATCAGGAACTGCACTATTTTCCTGTGAAATTAGCTGATTTTGATAATTTCTCTGACAGATTGAAATCCCAGTGAGTGCTTTAGAATATCCCTAGAAAATTACACTGGGTGCTGCCACTGTGCATCCACAAAGCTGGCCCATAATTCAGTAGCAGTTTAGCAGCAGGGCCTTTGTCTCCCTTTGACATCACAGATTAGAGTCTTGGCTCTTGTTTGCAGCTTCACCAGAGATTTATCCAGACCAAACTGTCCGAGAGCGTACGTAAAAAAACTACATGAATCAATGCTCTGGTTGTATTTTGAAAGCACCCACAGTCAAACTCAGAATCTCACCTTCAGATGGATGTGGTTTGTGTGTCTGAATGTGTGCGTCAACGCAGTATAATCAACTGAAGGAGAGCCACTGTGTTGGATCTGGCAGGTGAAGCTGTTCTGGCCCGTACAGTTACTTTCTTTATGCTCTCCATCACAGCTCTCTTTATTAAAGCGCAATCAAGCCCTGGACGTGGAAAAAAACAGGGAAGCGTGTCCGCATTGATCTCCCTCTACCTATAGTGCTGGCCTACACTGGAGCAGAGCAGGAGATTAAAAATTCATAAGCGTATTTAGATCTATAAGAGCATTATTCATGTTGCCGTCACCATCTAATACAGAAGGGTACTAATCATTTGCATCTCTATTCCAGCACACACAAACACACACTCACACACACACACACACACACACACACACAGAGTCACGATAGCTTACTTGGCACACTCCAGGTGTCAGCACTATCATATGGGCATGTGTGTGTGTCCTGGCATTGTTCCCTCCTTGAGTGCCATACAATGTGCTGGCATAAACACCTGCTTGACACAGCAGATTGGCACTAATGGCTTTACACGCAGTGCCATCTGTAAGCTGGACCATTAGCTTGTGCATCTTCCCCGTGGCCACTAACAGAGTTCCGTAGCATTTGCCTCAGATCATCATCGGTTATGGTGCAAAGGCAAAAAAAACATCCAAATTGAAAATTGTCTAATCATCCAGACTCTCTAGGAGGCCGTACGTGGAGGAGGCAGAGCTCGGCCCATCTGTCTGCACCTGGATATTATAATCTTTAAAAAAACAGAGCAATTCTGCTCGTTTTGTCGGTCGAGTGTGAGACACCTCCCACTGAGCTGAGGCTATAACCACCAATCCAACTCTGAGCACTCGCACACACCGACTGGCTTCCAGCAGCCTGCAGCAGTCACACTGGGATCATTACCATTCATTTGCTCAGCAAACTGGCCGCACAGACTTATGAATTAGCTCATCTACCGCAGCTGGCTACGGAGACAGTTGGCGCATGCTGAGGAGTGAGAGCACGGCCATTACAGTGCGCGGCCCGGAGACACCTTCTGTCCAGTCAACGTGACCTCCTCCACGCTCGGCTGCTCGTTCTTTCAAAGGAGGGAGGAGTTGAGCTCGGGGGGTTAGACGTGCCCAGTCAATGATTCTAATAAATGACCGAGCTGAGCAATAGGACGACAAGCCAGCGCGTTGTGCTGGGGGAGAATGCGGTGATAAATCCTGTCAAACCAAGTGTAAATCAGTCCAAATGAAATAGCATTAGCGGGACCTCTGACCATGAGGGAAGAGAGCTGACAGGTCTGACCTACAGTGAAATGAGGGAACACTCGGACGGCTTTTGCTTTCTGCCTTGGGGGAGGATCAATGGGAGAAGGAAAAAGTAAAGCTATTAATTCTCCTGGATATGTCAATTCCCATTGGTGAGGCCAGATTGGTAGTGATCACGACTAGTCCCTTGGGCAGACGCGAGCTTGGGCTCTTTTTTTCGCCTCAGTACACCATTGATTAATTGATGATTTTACGGCTAACTGGAAACCATCACATCATACTGGAGAAAAAGTAAATCAATTCCAATTGCGCGTTTATAACTCACGAGCGTGAATGGGGGGTTAAATTATGCTAACCACATCTCGTAGAGGATGTGGATCTGAGTGGAAGACCTGAGGTTAAATAAGCCATGTACAAAACTTGAAACAGTGTCTTAAATAAGCATAAAACATTCATAAAATAGGTCAGAGACCGTGTAAATGATGAATGAAGTTCCTTTTTTCCTTACCCGTCCGATGAGCACAGGTTCAGGCCCGGCGTATTCTTCGATCACAAAGAACTGGTTCCAGATCCAGCTCCTCCTGCTGCGAGAGCGAGACCCCTTTCCCTCCATGCGCTCGTGCACTTCCTCTTTCACCTCGGACTCTGCTTCTTCGAAAACAAGGCCTTGGCCATTTTTGGGATCAGCAGCTTGTGTCCCAGTGTTTTTTGCCTTGTAGCTCCATTCGGGAGCCGGGTGGAGCCTCAGGACATGACTGCTGTTGACAAGCGTGTTGTCTTCATCGGCCGGGTACTGGGCTGTGCTGAGTTCTGTTTGAGCAGGGTGAACTGACTCTGTTAATGGGTCTCTATGGGAATCTGCCGCTCTGTTCCCCAGCCTTAATCCCGAGTGCTGCATTGTCAGCACAGAAGGAGGGGAATCATTTGTTTCAGAGGGAACGTACACTGGGTGATATTTCGTCGATGTGAAAGGCGGTTCCGTTTGGCTGATCATTAGTTCTTTCTCCGGGCTAAGGCTGACCTCGCTGCGAGGTGTTGACAGCATGTGCAGAAGGTGTTTGCTCTTGCTATCGCCATTATCTGAATCCTGCAATCGCAAGTTGTCCTGCTCTTTACTTAAAGCTGGCTTGACTTCACTTAGCGGATTAATACGAATGTCAGCACCAGGGTCTCGATTGAGATCTGGAGTGGTGACTGGGCTTACATAAGGAAATGCTGTTTGATTATCAAATCCAGCGTGAGACTGAGTGACAACCACATCTTGTCTCGCCACTTTCTGAGCCTCTAACTGTCTGTGATTAACGTCAATCAAATCTCTCTTCCTGCTCCGGCTGCCCTTGCTCGGAAAGCTCAAGCTGGGAACGCTCTGCATTTGGGAATTGACGATCCTGACTAGGTTTTCTTTAGACAGCAGCTTCAGAAGGCCATAACTACCAGTGAGATTCAGCTTTCGGTTTGAATCTATGCTGAATCCTTTTCGTGGCACACCGGTGGTATAGACACTCATATCAGGCCTGACCCTGGATCTGGAGCCTGATTTAAACCTTGTTTTATTGGCGTGTAGATCTGGTTTGTGGTGGATTGTGAATGCTTTCTCTGACCTCCCTGTTTTCTCATCATTCTTGGTGTTATTCCTAACTTTCTTCACATCCTGGTTTAACTCCTTGTCAGTTGCTAATGTGTGCGGAGTCACTTCTTTATTATAGACGGAGTCAACCTCACGCTTGGGCTTGGGGGCCTGCTTCTCCTTGTTGGCAACAGATGGAGCAGCGTGATTCTGCAACAATTTGGAATGAGAAAAAGATCCAGCGTCACCCGTCTGCTCGTGATTGATCAGGTTTCTAAGAGTCACCACGGGCATCGCATTTGCATCCACACTTGCATCCCGTTGGTCGGCGGCTCTGCTCTCCCCCAGCTTCACTGCGTGCAATCCGCCAACTCCTCTTCTCCGTACAATCTTACTGGCAGAGGAAATCCCAGCAAGCCCCTCCCACAGGCACAGGCAAACCAACAGGAGCAGATTTCTTGTAACCATCTTGTCTTGGTGGTGAGATGTCCTAATTTAAGCGAGGTTTGCTGTGAGGCAGGCCTTGTTTTCCAGGTATCTTCATTCTCTCCCTTGTTTTCTCCCTCGTCTCATGCAGCTCCTCTCTACTCGCCCATCCCGTGCCCTTCACACGGAGCTGGAGGGCAGGTGTCAGTCACTCCTTCCGGGGGTTTTTTCCACACCGCCTGATATCTTCCTCTATCTCGCTGAGCCTCTGTCTGCCGTTTTTTTCTCCACTCCTCTTGCGAAGCGTCTCATTTAGTTCCCCACAGAGGGTTAAACTCCCTGAGAGAAAAGATAAAGATAATTAAGTTAAAACTCTAATCATTGCACTGCGTTAATTAAAAGTGGAGCAGCGTAGACAGGTAGGAGAACTCTCCGACAAGCAGGCAGGACGGACCTTTAACAGAGCGGCAATCACATTTTCACAAGCACAGAGGGCTTTTTAGGCCCAGAACACACATCCTTTAATACCTTCATAATGACCCAAGTGCTTTCTCTTACATTTATTAGATAGACGGGGACAAAGTTATCATCGTACTATTCTACAGGGAAAAAGATAGGATAACAATATTAGAACTCGCTCTGAGCATTTATTAGCTCGAACAACTGTCGACTGGATTTCTGACTGCAGTGGAGAAAAAGGATCAGCTACAATGTGAAACTAGCTTCCCATCACTTTGATGTGTGATTAATTAGCTGGATTCATATTGTATCTTTTAAAGTGACACTTTCCTGTGAACAAAACCATCAAACTCGACATTTGGGTTTGATTCCGAAAAAATCCAGTTCCTAAAACACTGAAGGACTGGAGCCAAAACGGAAGCAGAAAGACTAATGTGTTATGACTTTTAGTTCCGAGCATGGCTCAAGCTCCAGACACAGTGAATTTAACACAGTACAACTTAGGAGTTTTTACGTTCTACACCGCCTCTGGCTACTTAATTCCCACATCTTCAAAACTCCACATTTCAAGTGTTTAAAATAAGCTTTTTGGTATAAATTTGAAGCATTGAGCATCGTGATGAGATCATAACCACTTATTGTACTTTACAGATCTCCCTAAGGAGATACAGAAGACATCATAAGATTGTTCCAACAGGTATAGTGGTATTAAATAAATTGAACTTTATTAGATGTCCTGGTGGAGTGGCTTTCAAGATACCTCAGTTCAATTCAGTATTAATCTTATGGCGACAAATCACCACATACATTATCTCAAGGCACTTTACATAGTTATGTTTACGAGACATTACAATATTATAAATAATTATGAAAACGAATACAACCAACAGTTTCCACAACAAGTGAGTGCTTGGCATCTGTGGAGAGAAAAAAACTCCCTTTTACAGTATTTTACAGTATTTGTGTGTCTTGTGGGTTAAGCAGCCGCAGTTCCATCGTGTCCTGTGCAGTGCATTGTGGTCTGTTTGGGTGTGTGACACACATCCTTTAATACCTTCATAATGACCCAAGTGCTTTCTCTTACATTTATTAGATAGACGGGGACAAAGTTATCATCGCACTATTCTACAGGGAAAAAGATAGCATAACATTATTAGAACTAGCTCTGAGCATTTATTAACTGGAACAACTGTAAACTGGATTTCTGACTGCAGTGGAGAAAAAGGATCAGCTACAATGTGAAACTAGCTTCCCATCACTTTGATGTGTGATTAATTAGCTGGATTCATATTGTTCTTTGATCACCAAGAGAGATGCAGAAGCACTTTGTTGTGCACACCTTGAGCTATCTCAGAGGATCTTCACATTGCACACGTCTGATTTCCGTCCTTTCAACATTGAAGCCTCGAAAGGAAATCCTACAAACAACATGTCAGCAATCAATTAGTGCGCTAGTTTTGAGACAAGATCAGGAGCACTTAAAGGGATAGTTCACCGAAAAATAAAAATTCACTCATTTACTCTTAATGGGTGAAGTGTTTGAGTCCAGAAAACACTTCTGGAGTCTCAGGGGTAAACAGTGTTGACAGTGTCCCAGTGTCCGTAAGCCCCGAGATTCATATTCAACTCGAAACAGTGTCTTTTACACCATGTTTTTAGTCGAAAAGTCCTCTGATATTCTCAATGGAGGTACTCAATGTACACGTACCCTCGGGCACACTGGGGCATCACACACACTCTCGCCCAAAGGCATGCGCGGGGTGCACATTCGTGTGGCTATTTCTACTAGCATCCCCACTTTCAGAAGTGGAATTTTGGGCTTAAAACATGGTGTAAATGATGGTGGGATGTTGTGTTTTTTACTGTTGTTTTATTACTTCGAAAGAAGAGGTCACTTTGGCTGCAACACTGTTTACTCCTGAAGTGTTTTCTGGACTCAAACACTTCACCCACCCCTGCGTTGGCATAGTGGTGAGTAGATAATGAGGGAATTTTCATTTTTCAGTGAACTATCACTTCAAGTGGCATCCCAGTAACAGCAGCTCCTGCATCTGACAAGTCAATAATATGACCTCTGTTTAAGGGTTGGCTTAAGACTTTTCTTTTTTGTTGGGTGAAACATACAGAGCTTCTCTTTCCTCCTCTCCCTCTTCATCACATTAATGTCTCTTCAACACATTTACTGACTAGACTTATTCCCTGGAGTCCTTGCTCTTTATTGATACAGATCCAGCTGATAGTGTTTTCTGATTACAACTAGATCGTTAAGATATACAATGTTCCTGGACACATAAACTACTATAACTGAGTCTTTAATAAATTTACTATTTGCCAGATTGCCTCAATATATACAAAATGTCAGTGTTTGATTCATTGTTTAAACACTGGAGGACTAGAGCTAAAATAGAAGCAGAAACTTATATATATATATATATATATTTAATACTGTTTTAATTTAGTTTAAACATAATTAGTATTTTCATTGTAATTTTTTGTCCTTGATTTATGTTTTAATCATAACTTAGCCATTTTTGTGATATTTGTATTATTTACTGACATTTTATACTGCCATATGTTCAGGTTGGGGAAGGTTAATTTATTTATGTAAATTTATGTAAATGTTTAAAACTGTATAAAACCAATAAATATATGTTTTTAAAAAAAAAAAATAGAAGCAGAAAAGACTAATGTATGGTAACATTTCGTCCCTAGCATGGCTGACGCTCCAGAAACAGTGGATCCTGCATTTACCACAATGCAAATTGTGAATTTTTTCATTAGAAATCCCCCTCTGACCGGTGAATTCCCACATATTTAAAACTCTGTGTTGCAGGTAAAATAAGCTTGCTGGTATAAATTTTAAGCATAAAGTCATTATTTTATTTTATAGAGCTCCCTAAATAGATATGGAGGACACTATTAATGTCTACAGGTAAAACATATTCTAATGGTAGGTGAGCTGAACTTTAAGAGTATAATTGGTGGAGTACCCTTTAAACACTGTAGGACTGGAGACAAGGCAGAAGCAGCAAGAATAATGTATTGTTACTTTTAGCAAAAAAATTCAGAAGACATTTTACAACTGAGAATAGTATTTTTATATTAAGTGAGCTGAACTTTATGAGTACAATTGGTGGAGTATCTTTTAAAGTGACACTTTCCTGTGAACAAAACTATCAAACTCTGCATTTGGGTTTGATTCCCGAAAAAATCCAGTTCCAAAAACACTGTAGGACTGGAGCCAAAACGGAAGCAGAAAGACTAATGTGTTGTGACTTTGAGTTCCGAGCATGGCTCAAGCTCCAGACACAGTGAATATAACACAGTACACCGCCTGTGGCTACTAATTCCCACATCTTCAAAACTCCACATTTCAAGTGTTTAAAATAAGCTTTTTGGTATAAATTTGAAGCATTGAGCATAGTGAAGACATCATAACCACTTATTGTACTTTACAGATCTCCCTTAGGAGATACAGAAGACATCATAAGATTGTTCCTACAGGTATAGTGGTATTAAATAAACTGAACTTTATGAGCTTTCCTGGTGGAGTGGCTTTCAAGATACCTCACTTCAATTCAGTATTAATCTTATGGCGACAAATCACCACACGCATCTCAAGGCACTTTACATAGTAATTTTTAAGAGACATTACAATAATATAAATAATTATGAAAACGAATACACTCAACAGTTTCCACAACAAGTGAGTGCTTGGCATCTGTGGAGAGAGAAAACTCCCTTTTACAGTATTTTACAGTATTTGTGTGTCTTGTGGGTTAAGCGGTGGCAGTTCCATTGTGTCCTGTGCAGTGCATTGTGGGCTGTTTGGGTGTGTGACACTTGCTCCGCTGTGGTGCAGACAGACCCTCCCTGTCAGCACACTCACTGGGGCATGACTGGAGTTTGGGATGCTCCTCCTGGAATACTGTTTTTTACCCTTTTTTCTTTACCCAATTTCTCCCCAACATCTTCAGCTGTCTCTCTCGAGCACTCTCGCTCTCTCTCTCTCTCTCTCTCTCTGTCTCTTTGTCTTTCTCTCTGTCCTCCTCTCTCGCTCTTGCTCTCTCTCTCTCTCACTGTCTCACTTTCTCTGCGCAAATCCTTCTGATGAACTGAAAATGGAGAAAAACAAGATTATCCTCCCCTCCCTCTTCACTGTTATCCCACCTCTCCCACTCACCACCTGTCTCTTCTTCTACCTATCTATCCCCTAAATCTCCCTCTATCCCCCTCTCTTCAACTTGCTATTGTTTTAACATTCCGCCCTTTTTTACTCTGCTGACTCCTGTCCTCTTTTCCTCTCTCGCTTGCTCATCTGTGTCAATCACAAGCCTGTCACCGTGTCCCTCACCCTCTGTGCACTTTCAATGCTTCAATCAATCAGCCAATCTCCGTCCTCGGCCTTGCAACATTGGAAGTGACAGGTGTCTTGCCGGCTACCATCTTGACGACAGGCTACCTACCACACCATAATTGTGCATATAAATCCAGTCATCAAATGATAAAATGCTACAAACCCAGTGGTTACCTGGGACAAGCTGCAAAATGCCGGACAGATTTTTACAGAATAAGTTGTGACTAAACGCCACAGAGGCCGTTATGGAGGATGTAAGGCTGGATTTGGCCGCGTCTTATCTCCAACGTACAGCATGAGGAAGCGATTGGGGTGAATTCAATGACAGAGCCCCTACTCTCTCCCACAGGAACTTATCAGCTGGGAGTTTGATGGCCAGGCAATCATTGCCACGGGCACCTTGTTAACAAGCCTGGGGCAGGAGCAGGGATGCAGGGCAGAATATCAACACCGCACTGTCAGCCGAGCACAAATTTATTACATTTTTGTGTGGGAGGTTCTGTCAATGTGAGGTGTTTTTGTTAAGCGCAAAGCAGGAGTGAAAAAATTGCTTTTTCCCTCTTCATGCTTTTATCTTCTGCACCGTTTTCCACGGCAGAAGTTTCACTCGGTGCGGAGTTAAGGATTTATGTAACACGCTGATCTGTGTCGCAGCCTTTCACACTATGCTGTGCACCTCTGTGGAGAGCGATTGTAATGCCATTACCCTGGGTGCATGGGCCTGTGCGGCAGTAAGCGAACATAATTGGGTGCTCCGATTTGAAGCACAAGGGAGCTCATATTTCCTCATTAGAGTTTTGTGAAATGTTATACGGCAAAAATGTTGTTTTCATCTATGTGAAACCACCTCAGATCAGGACGGGGATTTCACCCATGGCCTTTATAAACAGCGACTCAATTTCGAGTAGAGTAAATAAAGACGACAGGGTGCTGCACACAGTGACTCCAGGAAGCCCTTGCCTCCTAATTAGTTTGATGAAATGTACAGTTGAGGTGTATTCTCACACAGTTAAAACCAAGAGATTGCGACTGTACTGTATTCCTTTGTAAGTTCTGGGCACTTACAGCAAGTTTCTCTGTGCACTGATTAATTGGGGCCATAAATATCTTAATGAATTTCCCCTTACTGGTCCCATCCCACCTAAAACCCAAATGATCTTCTGGATCGTTAGGATTGGAGGCAAATCCTCACCATCGATTGCGAGCTGTCCCTACTTAACGAGACAGAACATTTTAATTACGATTCACCTCCTCGCTTGCTGTCTATCTTGCCTTTTTTCTCCCAGTAACCCTCCTGTCGCACACAGAGAAATGCGCCACCACAGCAGCAGCAGCAGTGCGCCCACACACACCCTCATCGCAAGCAATGAACAAACTCATGTATGCTGTGTGACTTCAAGCCCTGTTGACAAAACACTCTCCAGAAAAGAAGTATTATTTATTTACTTATGCAGTTAAAAAAAAAGAAAACAAGAAAAAATAAACCGCATTCCTGGACACACAATGCCACATTCAGCCATCCTCTCAAATGCACATTCATGAAGACACATTCAAACATCCTTGTGCACACACACACAAGCCTCCTAGCACTTATATCTGTGCTGCAGAGAAAAATAAAGAAAGCTCTGAGGACTAAGAAAGTCAAAGTGAAAAAAAGGGAGCACTCCCTAACACCAGGAGGCAAGTGAAAAAGCAGCCACACCAAAAGAATTATGCATGGAGTAACAAAGGCAAGCTGAAGAACAGAGAGCGATGAAGGAGGAGAGGCAGGAGAAGTTTGCAGGAATGGTTGTGTGTGAGGAGGGGATCAGGGGTGTAGAGGGGCAGCAGGTGGAGGGGGGAGGGGGAGCAGGCCACTTCTCACAGGACCGACTGGGTAGTTTTTAAGTGCAAAGCGCCGTAAAAGCAGCTCCGCACTCGCCTTGAACCGTGGCAGATAAAAGCGGACCTGTCAGTATGTGAGGAGGTGAAAAACAGCAGGAGCCCTGGTCTGCTAATGTATGAATAGCTCCTTCGCCCGTGTCCCCAGCCTTGTCTCTGTCTCGGCCCTGCTGATATACTGACAGCAGGTGCTAACCTCCCTCGGGAGGGTGTACCGCACCAGCCTATGGACATGAGATAATTCCCCCTGGAGGCTGGAGGTGTGTAGAGGATGAGTGGAGGCAGGTAAACAACATAACCGCGTCAGCTTTACAGCACAAACACAGGGTTATGAATTCACAGTTTTGCATGGCTGTGAAATTTAGTCCACTTATGGGTGGCTCTTAGCCTATTGGTGAGATTAAGACTTAAAAGATTCAGTGTAACAGAGCGGCGACAGGGGGCTTTGGATTTGCTTGGCTTTCAGCTAGATCAATGGGGTTACATTCGTGGCAAGAGTCAGAACACTGCATTTCAAAAACACAGAGTATACTGAAAAGAGAAAAATATGACAGATATTTAAACTACAGTCTTGTTAAACGTCATTTTTTACAATAAGATGCAGGACAGGGCGACATATTCATAAATCATTTCATAAGCCCGTCCACACTCAGCCGTGGACAGAACAGCAGGGGCCATGTACGTACTGCTGCTGCTGCTGCTGCAATCTACTGGAAATACTCTATACCTATGAGATCACTGCAGAAGTAGTACAACCCTCCTGGATAAAAGGTAAAAAAAGTTTGTATTTCTCCCTTAGGGTTTGCACTGAGAAGTCTATGTGACTTGAGGCTGAAGTCATACTCTTCCTAGTTTAAACTTTTCAGAGTTAGCTGTATTTGTGCTGTACAGCATGAGTGGGAAATATTCAGCTTTGGTAACCCAGCTAATGCTATTCGGGCCATTGGGGAATTGTTATTGTTTGTTGTGATTTATTTAGCTTTAGTTGTTGTGTATTGTTAGGGGTAAAAGGGGCCTCAGCCCAAAGGACCAAAATTTAGATCACCCAAAAGACGCGGTCTCAGTCTGAATCAAACTGAACCATGGTTCAGACTTTTGAACCAATTGCAGGAAGTTGAGACTGCATTATACAACAGAAGAAGAAAAAGTAGCAGGGGCCGCTCTAAGGATTTACTTGCACTTTTCACCTCCAACTGTATCATTTTTTTACGACAGGGATGATCATTTGACGCATTTTCCCTAGTGCAGAGTATTGCAACTGAAGTTAATGTTCCTGGTATTAATAACCTGAATGATATCAGTGAAAACGGAATTAAGGATAAGAACCAGTTCATTGATTTCCTCCACTTAAATGAAAAGACCACCCACTAACATGACAACATTCCGAACTCTACAAACCAATCATTGGGAAACGTAGAAAGACCCAGCCTAAAGACATGCATGTCATACACATTTCTTTACTACGCTACATTTCAACGTGAAACCTAAACTAACCGGGTCAGATGAATACAATGTAACAATGACATAAATCCTGGGTCAGACCTCAGCTCTTCTACTCCTCACTCAAACTGCTATCATATAACCAAGTTAATATAAGTGTGTTTGCTCAGTTTGCAGAGACTGGATATAAATCTAATTTGCATATGGTGTAACCTATTTTATTTTACAAATGTGTAAATTCATTCATGGATATATTCTGATGCAACCACTTGCAGCTCTACTTCTGTACGTAGTGCGAACGCAATCTGCTCAGCTGCTGCTTTATCTTAAGCTACAGAATATAAACTGTGAGGGCTGCCATAAAGATCAAATAAATCTTGACAGGAGATGGTCCAGAGAATCACAGTTCCAGGAGACGTGCCAGTAGGTCACGACAGGGACAACACTTGTGGTCCATTTCTTACTGCCCTGGCAGAGGTTCAAGTAGCTCCGCTCTGATGTAACTGGTCGTACAGTGACGTGCTGGTTGAGAGCGTGTGAATATACCAACTGTGACAGCGTCGACCCACTGAACGCCTGTGATTTACTGCTGAATTATTTTCATCATTCAAAAGCTTTAAATTATGGATATTAGTTCATGCATTATTGGTATGAAGGCCGGGATTTACATTATTGTTCCATGCATCTGCTCCAAACAGTAATATAAAAGCAAACAATGTTGTGACTTTTATTCAAAATTCCCAATATATTAGAAATGAAAATTGCCCACCACACATCTGTCATCTATCCTGGTTATTTTGTTGGCAAAATCTCAACTAACTCAAGTTGTGTGTGCAGTTTCCTTAAGGCTTTCCCTCTCTGTGTGTTTGGTGTTTTATGATACATCCAACGAGGAGCTGCAGGTTATCTTCTGTAAAGCCTCACAGGACTACTGTGAGGGTAATACTGAAATATTTACAGTGGTATTGGATTGTTCTTACAAAACTTGACAAAATCTGTGTCATGTGTGTGTGTCTTTGTACTTGTGCGCACATTTTGAGCCAAGATCTTAACGAGGACATTGTGAGGAAGTGAAGACATTTCTGACCCATTTTCAATAGGTTGTTTGATGGTTAAAACTTGGCTTTAGGGTTATGGTTGTTATAAGGTTTGGGTTTGGTTAGGATTAGGGGACACTTAGTGTGTCAAGAGGAGCACAGGAAACAAGGTTACTTTAATCACCCTTCCATACTGTCCTAATGGTAGGATCTACATATCCTGTAAAAATAAAATGTATATTGCAGCACAAGGTTGGGGTTAGGAAAGGTTAAGGATGGTTAGGGTAAGGAATAGTGAAGGTTAGTGACGGTTAGGGTTAGGGTGAAGGGCAGGGGACCGTAAGGCATTAAGTTGTGATGGTTAAGGTTAGGGTAAGGGGCCAACAAATGCATTATGCCCATAAGTGTCCTCACTAAAGCTGCTTTCGTGTCCTCATGCACTGAACTCCAGATAATCTCAGGACATTCACCGGAGGGGCAGTATCTGAGAATGAAAATATCAAAGTGAGACAATCCAGACTTTCTGTTGAGTTTCTCCTGCCAGTGTTCCAATAAAAAATGTCCGAATGAGCCGATGTGAGAACACAGCAAGAGATCCTCTGCAGGTTTCACCGCAAGCGAGTGGGCGTGTTGACGACCCTTCTAATCCAAAACAAATGCGAAAATAAAATTTGAAAAAAAGCAAAGGAAAACACATTTAGACACGTAGATACATTTAGGAGGCTGACAAATTGACTCCCAGATTATAACAGGGACAACAGTAACATTAATCATTGGTGATTTATTTGAATATCCCTCTTACGTACATTAAACCTAAATAACATAATTTCTTGGTGGGTAAGAATCTTTATTTCTAGTGCTGAGAGAGCAACATTTTAATGAGTGAGTAAATGTAAATGTATAAGACATGTCATGTTAAACGTCAACGTCAAATCCTTTTTCTCATGTTTTCCTGCAACAGAAATAATAAATCCAAGTTAATGTTGGAATTTAAGTGAAAACAGCAAAGTATAAAAAGAAAAACATTAAATTGGGATGATGTGTGGGAGACGGGAACTGTAAATTCTTCAGGGAGTTTTGTCAGCCGTCAACTTCACAGAAGTGAGGTGATCATCTGCTAGAGCTGAAAAACCCAACTGGATTATTAAATAGTTGTATCTCCCTGTCACAGCACAGGCAAGCCCAGACTAAAACAGGATTGGTCCAACCTGCTCCAGCTCCATGTCAGATGCTGATACATAAAAATCACTGGACCATAACTAAAGTCAATATAACAAGTCATTAAAAAGTAATGAGGGGGGGAAACAATTTGCATCAGCCGTGGAAAAACATGTGTGTAAGCGAAAGAAGTTTCCCCTCATTATGCTATTATTAAATCAATCTAGTCAGGGTCATTTCTATTTCAGAGAAGATACTAAGGTTGATCTCAAATGGAGTCTGCCATTATTTGTGTGACTTTGGCATAGTCCTTCAATACCAAAATGTGAGATAATAATCTATTCATGGCCGATGATCCGGTGTCTGGCTACGTCATACGGACACCACTAGGGCTGGGCGATATGGGAAAAAATGTTATCACGATATGTTTTTCCATATTGATCGATCTCGATTCTTATCACGATATGTAGTTTTTGATCAGTTTCCTGAAGCCGTCCCTCTCCACTGTGCTCAGGGGCATCATATCTGTAGCTAAGCAATAAGTAATAGCGCTCGTTATATTTTTTCCCCGCTTCGATTGTTTTCATATGGGGCAATGGCTGCAAAACACGACTGGATGGACTGTTGTTTTGCTAACATAGCATCGCTAACGTTAGCAATGCTAACGGGAGACGTAGTGGTCTTGCCTGTCTCTTTGTTTGGTGTCGTGCAAACTTGAGCCCGCAGAGTCAAACTCTCTGTGTGATCACTGGGATGGTGCCGTCTCAGGTGATTGAAAAGGTTTGTGGTGTTTCCCGTCCTGGCTGGTACCGACCGCCGGCATATTTTGCAGACCGGCTTCGTCTGCTCCTCGTCCTTTTAGCCGTATCCAAACCACGTCCACACAACTGACGTCGCGTTACGCTTTTTTTCGAAAATGTCTTCGGTTCCGGGTGATGTAGTGATGTCGCTCTCACATTCGGCATTATTTTCGCTGTCCCCGACTTCAGTTTCACTCATTTTTTCTCCTTTTCCCAACTTCGTTCTCTCTTGTTCTCTCTCTCGCAACTGCAGCAGCTCTCACGATGGGAAGGGGGCGTGTCGTGTCCTAACTGCAGACGGGAGCCGGCAGACTCCGACACTGTTGTTGCGCTTACTTTTGCCACGTGAGATCGAATACATGTCACGAGGAGATAATCGAAATCGATCAAAATTTTATCGCGATCCCGAATCGGGATCGAAAAATCGCCCAGCCCTAGACACCACCAATTATTACTGTCACTGAACGATAACAGCATCTGACGTCTCTCTACCTCTAGGGCCCTGTGCTGCTTCGAACAAGTTTTAGGAGCTGATCAGCCTCAATGATCTTCAAGCAGAAAGGTCATGTTTGTGCGTCGAGCACCTCATCCGGTTCGAGCCGATGTCTGGAGGGGCTCGGTTTGCCTTTTCCAAACAGTGAGTCATCAGCTGCCAAAGCGGTTACCGAAATTACACCTGATGCCCATCAAGCCTCCTGTCTCTCTTCCCCTTCCGCCTGACTGCATGTGCAACATCAAAAAACTATCTGATCCTTTCAACACACTGGCTGACATTTCAGCAAGAGTCCTCGGGAGTTGCGATGGACTTTGTCTGCTCGATGCTGCGTGCGTGTGCGTGAGGAGCATGTGTAAGTGTCCGTTCAGATGTGTGTTAGATAATGAGAAAAGACAGAATTTTTCTTTCGAGCAGTTAGAGGAAGTTTCCAAGAAAATTGCCCGTTGAAGGAGCGTATTGGTACAAACTCCATGTACACTCACCCCGTTTCAGAGAGCCACAAAGCATGGGTTAAAAAAGTATTCCTTTATTGGAAAGAGAGGTCCTTTACTGCACATCACTTGAAAAAGTTTTTGTCTATGCTTAGACACCCTTTCCTCTCCACCTCCGTTGTTTAACTTTCAAGGTTGTTTCATTTCGAGAAGCACTGTGGCTGGACAAGAGGCTGGTGGCGAGGACCCGGCAAGGTGGCGCAGGATCATTTCAGAGATGAATAAACACTACACACCCAAGGTTGTCTGCGATAATATGTGATGCATCGCTTTAGAGAGAGACGGCACATCGTAGAACAGCACCAAGGCTGTTGGCCAAGGAGGAGGGTGAATGATGACATTCAATATTCCACCTGAATTGACCAGATTCTCTTTTTCAATTTACATTTAAGGGTCTTTTTAATGTTTAGCTTCCATCGAGGCAGACAATGAGTGCAAACCAGCACGATGGAGCTGGTTTACCTTCATTGGCTGCCTGACAGAATCAATAACCCACTGCTGTGCACTGAAAACTTTCTCTTGATGTTGTCCGCAGGTGTTCAGGGTGTTTGTTTTCACTACTTCTCTCACAAAAAGATAAGAGGTTTTTTTCAAACATGAGTAAACCCACTTAAAAAGTTTATAACCCCTTTACCAATGCAAGTTGAGGAATTTGACAGTGTTTCATTTTGCGCAATAGCAAACAAACCAATGCCATGATGTTCTATATTCGCATTGACAAGGTACGGGTGAAGATGCAGCATCTCCGTCTAGACTGCACCCCCCCAAAAAAAGGGATAAAAGACAGTGATTGCTTGAGATTTCAATATATGACCTAAATGTGGTTATAGGTCATTAGATTTGGGGTATTTTTTGGTATATTGGCTACAAACTTGACACATTATCCTACACTACTGTAGTCTTGTGGAATGCACCAAAGATGCACAGAGGACACTATAGATCTGATCACTAAGACCGCATCTGTGCTGCATGACTGCTTTCAAGGAGAGACTGACAGAGAGCAGCCATTGTTATCCCCCTTGCTTGAATTCATCACACCCCAGTGGCCATTAACAGCAGGTAGATACACTCTGGACGGAGTCTGAAAGCACTTTATATGAGCCCGTTCCTTTCACACATGCCCAGGCCTTGGCAGCTTGTTGCCGCAGTGGCAATGCCAGTAGGCTGATGTTTACAGATATAGCACCCACAGAAAAGACTGGGTTACTGTGTCTATCAAACTGAGTTGAGCCCTGGATGTGGTGCTCCCGGTGCGGTATGGATGCATCTTCTGATCCATCTCTCGTCTTAAAACAGAAAAAACCTCGGATCTAAGAATAAACCGGCTACACTTGGAATGAACATTTAAACTAAAAGTTGTGGATGTAAAACTATGGAACAGATGACACATTAATATGTAAACACCAGTGTGTGAAACCTAAAGATGGGTATTCTCCTCTTCAACAGGTTCATCTGTTTATAAAGTGTTCTCGTTTGCAGTGTAGACAAAATATTCTGTGTGGGTTCTCCTCTTCTACATTTCCATGCACTTTATTCTCGCATTATAGAATTAAAAGTAAAACGAACACTGACTAACTGAAGTGTGTGCGGAAGAGTGCTCTTCAATTGGCTTAGACTCTGTTCTTCAATAAGAACAAATCCCAGTTAAAAAACTTTGGTGGATATCAGAATCCTCGTAACCTGCGTAAGTGGGTTTTAAGAAGATATTTCTTCCTAAGATTGGTGAATGAGGCCCAATAGGGTCAGATAGCTTCTGTTTGGAGAAACTTTTTCAACCAAACTTTCTAAAAGACATTACACCAACCACCCCATCAATTCAGAATATACCGCACAGCAGTGGTCCCCAGCCTGGGAGTTGGGACCACAAAAGTATTCAGAATGTAGAAAAAGGAGAAAACCTGCGTCTCTGAGGACGAGAAGTGCCAGACACACATTGAATTGTACGGAGGACTTACCATCCAGAAAGGTTTGGATACACTTACTGAACATTCATCATTATGACTCATGCAATGAATACTAATTTTCACTTAAGTCCCCTAGGTCCCACTTGAGGACCCCAGCCGGCCCCTGACCCGCTCTGAGCAGACCCACTGCTCCGGCAAATCCAAAATATCACACAATATTCTCCTTGCAATCATCTACTGACTCCTTATCACAGTATTGTCAGAACCATCTATCCCAAGGATGTTGTTGTGTCCTGTTCCCTTATCATCCTGCCATGTTCATGCCGCTGTGTGCGAGTGGAACGTTGTGTGACCACGCGGGCCTGCAAGCCTGTACTGTCACAGTTGTTAATCCCCCTCGACTCAGCTTCATTAGCGTATATACACACCCCCCTCTCCTCTCTTTGTATGACTTTAATGCTCCGTAGGTTCTCTCCTGCTTCTGTATCATAACTGACAGTGTAATTTTGCCACAATCTCAAATTAATTTCGCTTTTGTCTCCCTCTATTTGGGTCAGTTTGTTGCTTTGTTTTTTTTACGGCGGCTCAGGGAGACAGAGCAGATGTGTTTAAGTCACTATCTCTGGCAGGTTAGAGCGCGGGGTCACCTTGGGTGAGGATTGGGTAAAGGAGGTTTTGAAATTGCTTTATGCAGCAACATGTTGCGCAACATCCAGTCGTTCAGCTGTTGTCTCCTTCTCAGCTGAGCAGCGATTGGCTGAAACTCGGCCGGTGCTACAGGAGCAAGCAGCATCATCGTTCCTTCTTTTTTATTACTTTCCAATAGTATTTTTGGCAGCGTTGTTTATATTGGGAACTTCTTCTGTGCTAGTTCAAAGATATAGGACAAGGCAGTGGGTGTATGTTGAGGGAAGATTTCCAAGCCGTGTTTGTCGGTGGTGTGTTGCAGGACGATGCAGGGAATCAAAGTATTTCTTTTAAGGGCGATCATTTTTCTCTGCAGGGTGCATTCCTGTAGTGTTTGGGATGTTCTGGCATCGCTACAGCACTGGGACTATAAATTCTGTTAAAGACACACATGAACCGAAATATCTTTTCAAACACACGAGCGCCTCCCACCGAACCTTGCATCAGAAAGAAACGGAACTGTGAGTTTCTTGTCTGGCCTTCCAAGGTCATTTGTTTCTGGGCGTAGGTGCGGTAATGATCCCACCTCCAGCTTATGAAAGCTGATAGCTGGGTGCATCAAACCTATCCCCTGGAAAAGCATTTACCCAGCTTCAAGGTGGGAGATAGTTGCCATCAGACGGCAGAGACCGTAGGGGGAGAATCTCCTCCACCTTCCTCCACTCTCTGCCTTTGTCTCTAATGTGGAGCAGGGATAGCAGGGGCCGCTGCGTTTAGAAAAGCTCTGTGTTTCGCCCATAAAAACCACATCTCTGGCCGTGGAGAAGCTCCCACTGTAATCCTGCATGACGGATTGAGTCTGCCACTGCAGCGCTCTCCCTCTCTTTCTCTCCCTCCTCGTTTCAAAAAAGAAACTTCTATGGCAGCGGGCGTGTGTTCGAGTGTGTGGGCGCACGCATTCGTCAAAGACAGGGGGATGTGTGCGTGCCGGCACCCATACGTCGGCAGGACGTGCGCGGGTTTGCCTAAGTGCATCTTGTGCATTCCTTCCATCAGCTCTTCCTCCCTCAAAAAAAGAAATGTAGGGTAGCCTATAGGTGTATGTTTCAATTTGATATCAACAGTCAAAGAGGGAGAATAAATAGATGTCAGTGTCAGGGAATGGAAAATAAGTTTCCACTTTTTGAGAGTGAACAGAATGTAAGTGATACCGTCAGAGTTGCACAGGAAAACAGAATGAATCCCAGTGGAGAGGTGTATAGATGACCTGGATTTTGTATCCGTACTCCCTTGGCATGGATTACTGTGCATTGGAACAAATGGCCTCTAATAAAAAAGACATTTATATGCTTACAAATCACTACTATTAGTACCCCTCTGAGCCTGATTTGCTCCTGTCCTTATCTATCCATCCTCTTGTCACTCCAGCTCTCTGTCTCTTTCCTCTTCCTGCGCAGTCACTCTGTGCAGATTTTTTTTTAACATCTCGTTCTGTTTCATAATCTCCCTTTGTCTGTATCTCTCTCTCTCTCTCTCTCTTGCTCTCGCCGTCTCTCTATTTGGGTATTAGGCATTCAATGATCTTTCCGTGGCATGTGGTAGAAGTTATCACCCCATCTCACTCCCGCCCTCACTCTATCTCTATAATCTTCCTTAATCTTCCAGCCCAGAGTGAAGTGAGAATTAGTTTCTCACTCTCTCTCATCAATCTCTCGCACCTCCCCTTCTTCTACTTCCCCCTGTACACCCCCTCAGACATGCCCACCCTATAACTCCCACTTCTCTCTCTCTCTCTCTCCTCTGAATCATCCTCGCCAGATGCTTTCTTAATCCTTCGTCTACATCAGTTTGTCTTCCCTCTTCTCTCTGGTCTCTCCCCTCATTCAGCTTCATGTCATCAACAAAACTGCAGAGGTCATTTCTGCCTTGCCCTCCCGTCTCTCTCTCTCGCTCTCTCTCGCCTTCTCTTTCCATTTTCACATCTCGCTGTTGGATTTTCTTTTTTCACGCCATCTTCTCATAAAGCTCTCGGGACTTTTGTATTCAACCCAGCCTGTTAACCCTGAGCTTCTTCCTTACCTGCTTACTGTCCTTAGTGGGTAGAGACTCAGAGAGAAAACAGATGTTTTAACACCCGCTATGCACAGGCTGCTCTCACCAAATGGATTATGAATAACACGTCAATTTCCTTGAGCCATTTTCCTTGTTGTTAATAGGAATGTTTTGCTTTGCATGTCATTTCACACCAAGTTATTTATCTGATGACTTACCCTAACATCCCCCAACAATAACCCTGGCCGAGAAGGTATTAAATGATGTGCAAAAATCTTTAATATGCGCAGATGTGACTTGCAAAATGTCCCTGACAGTGGTGTGATATTTCAGGACAATCAGGAGATCAGAGAATCACTCGAAGGAATCAAGAAGCACAACAACGCTTGAATTTAAGGTCACATCTATGCAAGACTCCTTTCAATCCACCATAAAAACACAAGAGCTATGCTCTTGAAAAGCTCACGTTTATGACATGAGCAATTGTGTCCTATATATCAAAAGGCAGCTTTTCATTTTTAACCTTTTCATCTTTTGTGTGTTGATGAGTTTTGCCAGTTGTACTGGACTGCACTCCGACTCCCTCTCTACCCGTCAGAGCAGAGAAAACACTTATCACACCCAGCAGTGTTCAGTGTTGGCAGGCTACAGCACCACAGAGAGGAATTAATAAACTGCAAAGTTAAAGGCCGGGAGTGAAAACTGTCCCCTTCAGCCCATCACCTCACAAATCCCAAAATAAATCTTTCCACCACCACATCTACGGTTCCGTGTAGAACATCCGAATCACGATATGATTAGAAGTAAATAATGTGCGATTCCGTGTTGTAATTTTCCGCCCTGCTCCATTTCAGAGCTGTCTGGGGGGGAAACACAAATTTTGTCGAACACACACAATGTTGTTTCCAACTTCCAACCCTCAGTGGAACATTGTACTTAAAAGCACAGAATGAGCTCAGGAGAAGCGCAGCCACAAATGCAATGCATGAGCAACCACCAGGAAAATTAGGTGCAGTTTTCCAAATCCTTATATCTTTTCTTATTTGCTCAAAGTTGAGCCAATAAAAGTAATTTCTTGCCCTAAAAAAATCTTTTTCTTAATTAAGAAAAACACCTTGGCTACAAGTGTTAACTTTCAGGTCTTAATAATAAAGACAACAATTATAAAGTCCATATTCACTGAGCTACATGATGGGTCATATACATAAGCCGCTATGCTACACTCGAATGGTATTTAGATTTTTTAGTCCCGGGGGGGAGAGAGAGAGAGTGAGACAAATTAATATTAATTCCACTATTTCTCATTATCAGGGCGGCTTAATCATGATTAATGTGATCCTGTGTGGAGTGAGCCTTCAGGATTGAAAAACAAAAAGTAGTTACGGCTAGAAATACTTCAAGTTTACAAGTGGACAAAAAAGGAACCAAAGAAAAATTACTTTTCAGTCAGGACCTGAGCACTGAAAGAGTCACTGAAACCTCATTCATCTCTGAGCTATGAGCTGCTGTGTGTAGAACAAACCCGACCCACCCGCCACACTGGCAGCTCTGTGGGAATTCACATTGACACAACGGTGCTATGGACCAAACACTAACATCAGCATGCTAACAACGTGTAGTCAATGTCTGCTTTAAGCTCCCTAGCATGATAATTAGCAGTAAATATGAGCAAATTAACGCTAAACACTGAAGCTTGAGGAGATGTCACCAGCTTTGGTCATGAATTCAAGTTCTGGGCAAAATTGAAATGTTGATCTGTAGATGCTGCTGGTGAAAGGTGAGGACGTCACCAGAGTGGTTGCAATTCAACCAAAAGAGGGACAAAAATATCTGTTTCATGATAAACCTATGATGGTGTATTAGGGATATTATAAAGAAAAAACATTCTGAGATTTCTAGAAGAAAGTCATAATATTACGAGAATAACATTGTAGCTTAGAGGAAAGAAATACTGCTAAAAGTCATATCACATCATTTATTGAGTCATAATATTACAAGATAAAGTTGTTATTTAATGACATAAAAACTCAAGATATCATGATTGTAAAGCTGATATTTAATTAAAAAACTTTACTATTCTGAGAATAAAGTTGTAAATGAATTAGAAAAAAGTCAAGGTTTTGCAATAATGAAGTCGCAATTTAGTAAGAAAAAATTCACTATATTAAGAGAATAAGGTTGTAATTTAATTTGTAAGAATCTTTTTCCCTTTTTGAGTAACCCTAATTCTCCATCTTACAAACCATCCAAGTAGCTGTTGAAATACTTAAAGCTAAAAAATTAAGAACAAAAAATTGTTCTTAAGCCTGTAGAACTATGGTACTAAAAACAAAGCATATTCACATGAAGGCTGAAGCTACAGTAAAACATTCAACTTTTGCTGTTTGTGGAATTAATATGTACAGTAGTAATCTCTTCACAATCACAACAGAGGTTTCTCTACTTCAGATAAATATTCCAAATCCTGTTTGTCTGATAATTTGTCCCCATGGACGTTATACTTGATGCCAAAACCTTGCTGCGAGCAAAACGTGTCTCTCAGTTCCTGTGCACTCTGTTTGTTCCGTTAAGAACATGCACCATGTAGAAATGAAGAGAAACCTTGAGCAAAGCCGTGGCACGCACGAGAGTGGAACACGTTAAGAGTCAGATAAAAGCAACAAAAGGCATTAATGCAGAGAGCATGGCAGGGTAGCGGGTAAAAAATAGAAAAAAAAGAATGAAGATTAGCGAGAGTGGGATAAACAGATAAGGAGGGTGCACACATGATGAGACGCAGCAAAGTTAAAAAGATAGAGGGATGAGGGGAGACACTGACGTTTGATAATCCCACCTCTTCCTCCTCCTCCTCCTCTTCTTTTCTGCCCTTTCCGTTTTTTGAAAAAAATAGAGGAGGCAGAGTTAAGGCAAAAGAAGGATTGTCGATAGGTGAGAATCGCACAGAGACCCAAAAGTTGATAACGGCTGATTGAGGTGGAGATGGATGCTGGATCAGGTTGTTGCTTTAATCAGGAGTGGATTTTCCGTCTGCACACTGTGTACTAACGCGGAGCGGCTTGAGCAGTCGGGTTAATTCAGTGCCAGATGAGTATTGAGAGGGCGCCGCGGAGAGTGTGAGCTGCTGAAAGTAAAGACGGGAGCCGGGTGCGAGTCATTAGCATGCATGCGACAAAGCATAAGAAATCACATTAATTGCGGAGAATGCTAACGACAGTGATTGGCGTAATCAAAGCAACACGGGCGGAAAGGGCGAGACAACAGGAGGTCAGCCTTCCTCCAGCTATTATTCCTTCATGTTATTTCATCCCCGCTGATGTGGCTCCTCAATAAATAACCACACTTTGTCTCACATCCTCACGCCGGTGACGGAAGTAGGCGGCGTCGGCCTATTAATCCTGATGATTGCAGAATACCGCGTCCTTATAGTCTAATTTTAACAACTCTGTCATCAATCGTCGGATTTGAAACTGACATGATTCAACACCGCAACATCCCACGTCCTTCCTGCTCACCAGCCGCTACGATTTTTTAGTCCTCCTTTATTTATGTAATGCTCACGTGTGTTTAAGTAGCATGCATGGTTCAAGAACAGCTACCGCAATAAAAAAAACTAGACTGCAGGATGCGTTCCCAGCGGGGCGGCGGAGCCATATCCACAATCAAAGCAATTAACCTGCATACGTCTGCTGGGATCTCCAGCTGTGGGCGAGACTGAGTTTAACACTGTAACCTCCCAAAGTCTAGCTGGTAGAGGGCATCTGTTCAACAAATCAGCAAAGCTACAGTATGTAATCACGTTTCACACCACGCTAATCACTTCAGCCTAATTTATCACTGCTATGAAAACAATCTTTTGCGCTATTTAGGGAAAGCGAACGAGGAGGAGGAGGAGGAAGAGGAGGAGGGGAGATGGAGAGAAAAAGGGAAGAGGAGGAAGCAAACAGAGGGAGAAGATGGGGGACGTAGGAGGAAGAAACTTTGCCAACATGTCCAAAAGGGCCCTGATTTGTCCCAAGCTCACTAATTCAATCTTGGAATTCCGATGGAGTGACTGAGCTGTCTCCCCCTTGCCCTCCCCACTCGTCATCCTCCTCCTCCTCCCTCCTTCCCCCCTCCCCTCCAAGGCCTCATCTTCACCATTACAGAGCCGAGCTCTCAAAGTCCCTAATCCGGCTTCTGATAGCAACACCCTGCAAGGAGGGAGACATCAACACCATGCAGGGGGTGGGGGGGGGGGGGTAGCAAGATGAGTGGCAGAAGATGGAAAGCTGCAGAACAGAGGGGAAGACATGCAGGAAGAGGAGGAAGAGGAGGAAGAGCGTTGAGGGGAGAATAACAGGGGATTGTGTGGCAATTGAACTCCAGTCTGTTGGTCGCATCAAATTTCTTTTTAATTAAAAGTCTAAATCCTCCTCACTTTAAAGCCCCTACTTTATAATTAACACTCTGATCTTGCCCCCCCCCCCCATCCACCCCATCCCCAAATCGAAAAGAAAAACAATTAAAAACTTTTGCGATTTTTACTTCAAAAACCCATTAATTAAAAATCGCCAATGAACAATGGTGCAATATAGAGGCAGACCCCCACTTTGCTCATTAGCCGCTGGTTAATTGATCCTCATGGCAATGTTTACCAAAGGGAGGCTAAAGACGAAAAACATTATAATTTTTACCTTGCGTAATTGCAGCCTTTAAAGGAGGGGGGTGGGGGGCCAGAAGGGAATTTCTGGATGTCTGAGATCATAAGAAGTGTGGATTTCAGCGGATCTCCTCTGTGGGTTTCTTGTCTCAGGGGTTTGCAGTCGTTTCACAGCACTTATAAAGGGTTATGGGATATTCGATATTACAAACCTAAACAATTTACTTAGCAGATTAAACACGGTGCGTATAGAGAACCATGAAGCCAGGATGCTGTAATATCTGGTGGTCAGATATCAATACAGTGGAGTCAGTTGTGTCCGCCCTCTACTCAGACCTCAGACCGGGCCAAGACACCCGTCATCCATCAAAACTCCATTACCCAAGATCCATCAGAACGGCTCCCAACACCAAGGCTTCTATTTTTCAGAGGCCCATAAATACACTCGCGAGTTCCTCAGCATTAACTTTCCTTTGGCCCCCTTTCTCAAAACAATTTGGAGTTTTTATCCCCACCTCTCCCCTCCCTCACCCCCCCAAATGGGGTCGGGGGGAGAGCTCATGAAAGGCTCTCACAGGAACATGGGTGAGACGTATCATAGTGTCTCTCAGCTGGCCATAAAAAATTCAGGCCAGCTGTTGCTGTTGCCACCGGAGAGCTTCCCTGTGTCACCCAGCCACCTCAGGTGCAGCGCCATGCACCTGTCTTTTTCCGACTCTCTCTCTCCTTGTTTTTTTTTTTCTCTCATTCCACTCTTCCGCTCCAGACATTATCATTACCTTATCAATATTCAACCCCCTACCTCTGGCCTGCTCTCTCCTAACTCTCCCCAGATTGCTTTGTCAGAGCCCTATGCTCCTCACCCCCCTCTTTCTTTCTTACAACCACATTTCAATTTCCTTCCTAACTCCCCTCTTTTCTTGTTTATGTATTAATTTATTTATTACACGTCAACCGGAGCAGGATTTGACCCTGATTAATGTATTCCTTTTCCCACAACGAGGCAGAAACAAGGTGCAGATGCAAAAATTGATTTTTTTCTCAGTTACGTTTTTTTTCCTCTCTTTTCAATACCAGCAAAGAGAGAAAGAGCAGCCGAAAAGCACGGCGCTATATTAACATGAGGGATGACGTCGTTAGCGTGATCCCTGGACCTGTCTCGACGCCTTGTTAGCATGTTTGCCGTGCACCATGACAATTTGATTAGCAGCTTCGGACGTGGAGCCATCGCACTGCTAAATTAAGTCTGTCAAGAGGGGCATGGCACAGATTGGCTGCCCTCTAATGTTGACTCGCAAATTCCTAAAAAGAGCTATGAGCACACTGTGACACAGATTTATGACTCCACTAAAATGACATGAAGCTGCACTTCTCCCGATACACTGTGTGCTGTGTGTGAAGCAGTCGGCTTTCTTGTCCTGCATTGATGCTCCGGAGCTACTTTAGAATTATTCTTTGTCTTAGTGAGTCCTCCTCAAATGGTTCAACAATATACTCTCACATTTCAGAGTTGTGTGCTGGATGTTGAGTGCAGAGCGTTTTATAAACAGTCTGTGGTGCAGAGGGAAGCTAGAAAAACTTTCAACCTACCTGGTTTATCTACACTGAACCAATTATAGCTAATGTTTTTCATAAAGTGAAACACGTGTGGTTTATAAATATGTTTGAATGATTTACTGGTGATATTTTGTCATGTATTGCATGTCGGCTATTTCAGAGGTCTGTTTAGCAATCGCTACAATCTTCAGACCCAAGTTCACAACTTTAAACAAAAGATCTCTGTAATTCAGCTGGAGATGAGGCAGTGCAGCAACAAAATCAATGTTGTGCTTTTAATTAAAAGACAAATTGCTGAATAGGAAGTGACTCGATGAATGTTGTTGTTGGATGGAGATTAGTACTTTCAAAACCGTAAAAGTCTGCATCAGTCCGATATAGAACATTTAAAAAAAGAATCTGCTGCTGTAGTTAATCCATGAGCACACACCAACCACTACCGAGTGCTGGTCGCGTGTATATTTAGTTCTTACTGATACTGAACATATTGTGTGTCAAAATCATACTAAACTCTGCACTGCACTTCTACTGGCAATTTACAATAGACATAACGCTTTGGAATTAGTGGGAAGATGCATCAACATTGTCTCAACAAATGTTCTATTTTAAAAATAACCTCAACAATATCCCCTTCTCTTAAAAAGCTGTATCTAGTCAACACGAAAGCTTTGGTTGCATGTGCCAAGGTTTTGAGATCTTAGCCTCCACCCACTACACAGTGGAAGTAAATGGAGTTGTGTTCGTGGAGCTTTGAAAAAAATATCACCATCTATGAGTCTTTCCGAGAACTATGTCCTTGTTTGTCTGGATAATCCTCAGACCTCACTGTGAACTGTTTTTATTTGGACTGCTCTCAGCAGAGGAAACAGCTGTTATCAAAAACTGTTACACGCTCGATGAGCGATACAGAGTCCAAGGCCCCGTCACACACCAGCGCTCAAAATGGGTTATTTTGCAACAAAATCAATTCACGCCCAGGGATTTGCTGCGATCAATAGATTTGCTTTTAGGTGCAAAGTAAATCTCTGTAAATGTTTGTGAAGTTTGCCTTTGATACGTGACTTTGCACCACTGACCGACAGCAAACTGATTTCGGGCTGCTGACCTTGGGAATGGAGAGGCAGAAAGTCCAAAATGAAAGAACCATTCACATTTATTGCTCAACTTATCAGGAAAGTTTTGCAAAGAGTTACGAAAAAAAGAGTCATCGCTGCAAATATTTATTTTTTTTTCCATAAATGGTGTTGACTTAAAATCCTGTCATGCCCTGTTCAGACCTGGATCTAACATCCATCCTGGGAGATCTGATCATAAGTGGACTGTCTCTTCACATCTGTTATTAATATGCATTTTGAATTTATCTCCTGTGACTAATTGTGATTGAAGCTCACTTCCCCACTCAAATACACACATAAGTCATCTCTGTTCCCAGAGTTCAACTATCCTTGGTCTATGTATTTGTGTGTGTCAGTGCAAGGGAGAGATAGAGTGAGAGAGCAGAGTCTGGAGGGCCCAATGAATCAATGTGCTGTGGGCAGCTCTGCTATTTGATATGATTTTTACCCTGAGGGGGGGGAAAGAGACCATTATGTGGCAGTCACAGTAAATATTATAGTGGTCGCCACAAATCCATTAGCGTATGGCCCCAGAGAGGAGTAAAACCACTTTATTCATTGTGACGTCAGCTGAGTAAGTTGTCTTTCATGTGGACCAGGATCATTTAGCTTTAAAAAGAACCTGACCTCATAATGTGTTTCAAGGAATCAGACCTCAGGACAAGTTGAGGTTGTATTTGAGCTTGAATCGACAAAAGCTCTCAAATCTGATTGTCTTTCAATGGTGCCACATTACTACTGGTTCTGCAGTGGTAAACCAAATATCCATGTGAGTCGTCACCACTACATCGAGCGTAGCACCTCATCAAGAGAGGATAAATCGTGACATGCTTCTTTCTAGAATGAAGGGAGCTCAACTTAATCACTTATATCAGAGAGATATTTTACTGTATGTGTTGTTTATAGTTTTTTTTTAGGTTCAAAACATAAAGAACAAAACCAACTAAAAATGTTTTGCCGTAAACTGTCTTATTTTCTCCATCTGAAATAAGCCTCTTAGCTAAAGTACTGTGAGACAAAACTTAAGCGGACATATTTATTCATAACTCGTCCTCGTAGAATCCCCATCCTGGTCTAAGTATCAATATCCCAAATATGACTTAACCAAAAAGAAAAAGAATCACACAATCTCAAATATCTCAATCCTAAATAAATAAAAACCCACTATCTTCGTAACAAAGTGATCATTTTGAGTTATTGTGTGATCTGAATAAACCAGAAACACTAAAACCCTCTCCATTATCTCCTCCCTGGGCCTGTGTTCCCTGCTCTGTGCTTCCCTCTCCTCCCTGCCAGTCCATTCTCTGCTTTACACTCCTCATTTCTTCCCTTCTCTCCCCCACTCAAACAGAACGTTGTCAATTATTTATTCATCTCTCCACTCAATAAAAATGTCCTAATTGTCCATGCTCCTCTCTCGCGCCCCGTCACGCTCGTCTCAGAGCACTCTCTGGCCCACTGCCTTTCACACTTTCCACCTCATGTCTCCCAGTTTTTTTCTCCTCCTCTTACCCTGTGCATTTACACTCCATCCTTCACTGTATGCACCCACCCTCTGCTCTATTTTCCTTTTTTCCAGTTTCTCTTTCTTCACTTTATTCCTCGCTCCCTTGCCATCACTGCCACCCCGTCCGTCCTTTTTCTTTATTTCCAACTCTCCCACACTGCTCCTGAGTGGGAGACTGGCTGCCAGCGGCCTTTTTCATTCAATTAGGGCCTGAGTGTTGCTGTTATTGTTACCACTAATAATGAGAGCCCTCCGTCTAGCTTGCTGCCAGGCTGTCACAGGCACGATCATCAATAGGCACCATTCCTCATCTCCATCTCTGGCAATCACTGGCTTTATTATTACCATCTGAGGGGATGGGGGGGCACACACGCACTGCGGCGCACAATCTAATGGACAAGGGTGTGTGTGTGTGTGTGTGTGTGTGTGTGTGTGTGTGTGTGTGTGTGTGTGTGTGTGTGTGTGTGAGTTTGCGTTCGGACAGAATGAGACAAGTAGGGGGTGGATGGATGGATGGATGGATGGATGGATGGATGGATGGATGAGGAGCCTGAGGAGCAGAGAATGAGAGAAATGGTTTTGGAAGACAGTGGAGGGGAGTGACAGTGAAAATTTGTGTGTGTGTATGTGTGTTTGTGTGTGTCTATGTGTGTGTGTGTGTGTGTGTGTGTGTGTGTGTGTGTGTGTGTGTGTGTGTGTGTGTGTGTGTGTGTGTGTGTGTGTGTGTGTGTGTGTGTGTGTGTGTGTGTGTGTGTGTGTGTCTGTGTTGATGGTGGGTAGTTATGTGTTTGGCTGGCTGGCTGGTAGGTGGGTGTGTGAGTGAGTGTGTGTGAGTGTCTGTGTGTGTTTGTGTGTGTGTGTGTGTGTGTGTGTGTGTGTGTGTGTGTGTGTGTGTGTGTGTGTGTGTGTGTGTGTAAGAGAGGATGCTGGGTAGTTATGTGTATGGCTGGCTGGCTGGTAGGTGAGTGTGTGAGTGAGTGTGTGTGGGTGACAAAAAGAGACTAAGCTAGAGGGAGTGATGAGATTATTATGCGTGAGTGTGATATGTGCATGCACAGCGTCTGCGCATGTGGGTGGATGTGTGTGTTTGTGTGTGCGTGCATGCGTGTGTGTGTGTGTGTGTGTGTGGAGATTGCTGGAGTGGCAGGCAGGCAGAGATGTAGAGTGTGTACCAGGAGAATGAAGGCCCCTCAAGGCTGTTGTTGCATTCTGAATCCAGGACACACACTGACATGAATGTAACTGGTGGAAACTAGCTGGGTTTGTGGTTCCGTGGAAATGGAGACACACTAGTCCTCTTACTATCCGTCTCTCTTACTTTGTCTCTCTTTATCTCGTCCCGCCCTGCGCCGCCTCCATCCACTTCCTGGCTCCTTTCTACTCTCTCCCTGCTGCCATTTTCTCGTCTTGTTGGTTTTGCCATGTGTGTTGTTGAACCCACTTGTGTTAAGATAAATTCCCCTCGGAGCAATTAGAGTACTCTCTTACTTCTGTTCTCATTCACAGTACCACCTCCGCTCTCTCTTCCTTCTCCCTGTCGTCAGTTTTCATCCTTGTCACCTCAAATATTTACGCAGCATCTCAGTGGGTAAATGTAGTGCAGTGTGTATATTCTCCTCTTTTTCTGCTTAACAGCATTTCACATGATCCTGGACTGTCTCATCTTAAAACAAACCCCTCGGCTAAAGGTTTGAACATCTCCATCAGGACGACATGCGTCTCCCTATACGACCTTCTGAGGGCAACTATCAAAAGTTGATGTTTTTTTCCCTGTCTTTAAATGACATTGTGGTCTTTAAGTTTAAGAGCACGACATATTGATTTTACATTAAGATTTTGTAATGCTCTCATTGAAAACCCTGCGCTCACTCTCAAATATACCCTGCTTGTGCTCAGATTGTCTGCGCTCCAGTTCTTTACTGCGCTCGCACGATTTCTCCTCTCCTCTGACTTCTCTTCTTTCTTTCGCCCTTTCATCCACATTTCGGTCACTTTTGCTGTAGGTGCTGTTCCCATAAAAAACTGGGGGAAAAGAAATAATAGGCGGCATCTGTTTTGTTTTTATAGTTACCAACAACAGTTTTCCCACGGCATAAAAAACTCTAAACCTTGATTAGGACTAAATGATGACCAGGAATTGGCTGAACTCCTGCTCTGTGAAGGTTTCGTCATCTTAAAGATCGACAGAAAGCCGTTGTAAACCTTGGAGGGGGCGAGTAAACACCCGTGCAGAACTCTCAAAGACATAAAGCTAACACACACAAACACACACACACACACACACAAACACACACACACACACACACAAACACACACACACACACACACACACACACACACACACACACACACAAACACACACACACACACACACACACACACACACACACACACACACACACACACACACACACACACGCACACACAACAAGAGAGGGACAATTTCATTTGCAGACAAAGAAAAGAAGGAAAAATTGAAATGCTCTAAAGATCCTGACCTTAGCATGATAAGGTTATTTCTGCTCTTCCATGTCAGAGTCAATGTCATAATAACAGAATGGTTTTAAGGAAGGATCCAAGTGAAGACTGCTGCACAAACTGCTGGATCATCAGGGATAAGGCAAGATTAAATCCTACAACTGCACTTTTTTATTACTTCCTCATCTCCACACTGCTTTCTACGGTAGTAAAATCCTCCCGCAAGAGTGAAATATGCTGTAAAGAAAACAGGATGAATTGCCGCTGCTCGTTCTTGTCTTTTTCAGTAAAGAGCTCCAGCATGCACCCAGTTGGTTTCCTAACTGTGGGTAATGAGACAGCTCCATTGCTCACACAGGAAGGTGCTGAGTTTTTTTCACATCCAACCTGTCATTCATGATAAATAGCAGTGAACTGAGTTGAACTGTGGTGGTCTCCCAGGTCCCAAATCTAAATATTTCCAGACCAGCACAGCAACTTACTTTCGTGGAGGCGGGGGGGCAGCCGCACTGCAGCCGCACTTCACCATCCCTTTTTACTGCACCTTAGTGGAGAGAGCACAGGTGCACGGGTTAATCCCTGAACTGTGCACTGTTACTTCTACATTCAATTACCTCCGGTTAATACGAGCGTTCAGCCTTCCCTGTCAGCGGCGGCAGAGAAGCCATTTCCCTCCTAATTCCATTCGGAGGAGTGCGTCTCTTCGAGGAGAGCCAGGTATTAAATGCTCAACATAATTCTGAGACTAGTGAGGCAATGGAAAATTATTTCGTTTCATAAACATGTTCCGCGCAGCAGCCTCAAGCTGATTGGTGTCAATCTGATTGATGGAGTGCGAGGGCAAGTTAATATGTGAAGCCACGAGGAGGAGAGCTGCGAAGGAGAGAAGTTGCAGAAAGAGCCAGAGAACGAGTATCTGCCTTCTGAATGTTGTGCTCTTCTGGGTGTGAGCATGCATACACAAGCGGATTAAATTGAATGTCCCTCTTTAAAACAGTGCACACATGCATTTGCACTCAAGTACAAATGACTCAGGGAGTACACTATGTCTTCTCGCCCAAATATACTTACACACACGCGAAAGCGACACACAACACTGCGTCTCCCTCTGTGTTTGTGGGCTGTGTCTCTGGGATAAGCGATGGGTCCATGTCTATGCTGGAATGAACCCAGAGTTATAAATACACACTGGGAAATATATCCCTGAAACAAAGCACCGATACCGAGGCAATGCCTCTATTTATTGCAAAAATCCCTCCCACAGTTTATGGTGAAGGAGATAAACACAGGAACTCAGAATCTCAAAACTGTCTTTAAAGTCATTCACTTGTTGTAAATAACTATATCGCTGCAGGGGAGGAAAGCAGTGGCTGTCTGCCTGGTGACCGAATGACCTATCAATACATTCTGATTTCATTTTGACACAATCTGGAGTGATGACAACAGTTTATGACCCTTTGTCATTTATCCGGGGCAGCTTTTTGCTGAGCGAGCATGCTGCTTTTTAGTAATACCCTGCTTCACATTCATACAATTCCATATATTCATGTCCGTGAGCTGCCCAGTACAACCACAGACACCCACTGTTGGCCACTCAGCAGCTTCGCCGGAGCATTACTCATTCACTCCCCCTACTTCACCAATAGGCTTTCATTCACCACCGATTTCTCCATTTCAAAAACCATCTTGTTCACATTCAAAACCTGTGAGGTGGTAATACATCAAGCGGCGGCGGCGGTGGCTTCATTGGGGCCGATTGCGCATTGCGGCTTCACGGAGTCACAGTGCATTACGGCGGCAGTTCCATTAATTGGAAAAGTGTCTTCTATTCGGGGGGGCACGATTAAAATGTAGTGTGCTGTGTTTTCGCGATAAAGACTTGGGGAGATGGAGAGATACGAGGGAAGCGCGCTCAGGGGAAGGAGAAGAGAAGAAGAGGCCCCCAAGGCCCGCCACGCTGGGTCGCAATCCAGCGCCTGCAGGGCCCCCCCCCCGACAGGAGGTGGAGCATCGTTCAAGCTGTGTGGAAGCAGAGCTCGCAGGCCTGTGGGAAACAAACAGCACAGAGAGGGTTCTGCAGAAAGTCCCCAGTGTGGTGTCCCAACAGTCCTCATGGCAAGAGGTGGTTATAGATTTAACCTATAGTATCATGGAGGACATTTTTAACTGCAGAGGAGCAAAATGTTCTGACACAATAATATCCAGTTTCACAGCGGAGAGGATATAAAAAGGAAAATCGGAGTTCCTCCTCTGAGAGCTCTCCCTGCTTCTCCTCCACAATGCTGCTGCTCGCCGACTGCTGAATATTTATACACTTTAACACAAATGATCCCGGCTCTGCCACGTTACACTGCTGGTGATACTCTACATGTGTGTGTGTGTGAGAATAAAGATGGGGACTTTGTGTCTTCAATGGGGAAATGTGTGTGTGTTTTTTTGGGGTATTCTCTCCATACTTCTTGTTCCTGATTCCATGGTTTGTTTGTCTGACAGGCCCTGAGATGTATGGAGCTGCTGTGAAAATAGGCTTGGCTGCGTGCTCTGGCTACACTCCCTTCTCCATAGCTCCAGGGGGCTTGGTTACCCCTCTCCCGTGTCACTCTCTGCACCTCGAGGTGTTGGATAGTTATCCATCCATGCACCACGGCTCCCAGCTCCCCGAAGGCCCGGCTGGCTGCATACAGGGGCCAAGCCCTCGCTGCTTTTGAGAAGGGAGGGAGCAGCAGAGCCGGGCTGGAGGTTCTCTTCCTCTGGGGGGGGCTCAGTGGGGGCTGAACCGCAGCCAGGTGGTAGGGATAGATCACTGGTAACCACAGGGTTGGTTAGAGATGCACAGCCCCCAGACTGAGCACAGCGTGGCTCCGCCGCATGTCTTCCCCCATCTCCAGCTCCTTACAATCAGCAGCGCACTTCAGAAGCCATTGTCATGATGAAAATGGCTCCCCATTTTCACCGCAACTTTGTTCAGGAGCAGTGAGCTGAGCGGAGGAGGTAGAGTAATTATAGGAGGCAGAATGAGCACTCTGATTGCAAAATAATGTTTCAGGGAAGAACTCTGTTGCAATAAGAAACAGCAGGAGAAAGAAGAGAGTGGGATGAAGTTCTTTGACAAAAGCCAAGCAAATACAAATGTTGTCCTCTTTTTAACCACAGCTGTACAAATGAAGTGTTGCAATTTGCAAAGTATATTTATGTAAATTCTTCTGAGACTTGTGAGACTTTGAGCTTTTTCCTGTCAGTGCACGTTTATCCTTTTATCTGTCCTCACTGACCTGTCTGTCTTCCACAAAAAACAACATGGCCCCTCAGGACAAGTTGAGGTTGTATTTGAGCTAGAATCGACAAAAGCTCTCAAATCTGATTTTATTTCAATGGTGCCACATTCTTACTGGTTCTACATTGGTAAACCAAATATCCATGTGAGTTGTCACCACTACATCGAGCGTAGCACCTGACCACCAGAGGATAAATCGTGACATGCTTCTTTCTAGAATGAATGGAGCTCAACTTGATCACTTATATCAGAGAGATGTTTTACTGTTTGTGTTGTTTGTAGTTTTTTTAGGTTCAAAACATAAAGAACGAAACCAACTAAAAATGTTTTGCCGTAAACTCTCTTATTTTCTCCACCTGAAATAAGCCTCTTACCCGGGAACACTGTGAGTCTAAGTATCAATATCCCAAATATGACTTAACCAAACATACAAATGTTGTCCTCTTTTTTAACTACAACTGTACAAATTAATTGTTGCAATTAGTAAAGTATATTTCTGTAGCTATATAAGTTCGTCTGAGACTTGTGAGTCTTTTAGCTTTTTCCTGTCAGCGCACGTTTATCCTTTTATCTGTCCCCACTGACCTGTCTGTCTTCCACAAAAAACAACATGGCCCCGACTGGTTTCAGGCAGAAAAAAGCCCACAAAGTCACAGCTCGTCCATTTTCCATCTACTGGGACGCAGCAATCATGTAGTAGGAACAAATCAAAAAGAGTCTTCACCTGGTGTGTCGACTACATCTCCCAAGTCTGGAGACATGAGACGCACGCGGCACAACAACGCTGCTCTCCGCCAGCCATCGATCTCAGGCTCTGAGACTTGGCTCGAGAGCTATCAACCTTTTAAAGTGTCACTTTCAGAGGGAAATGGATTGTCCTGGTGGGAGGGGGGGGGGGAAGAGAGAGAGAAGGAGAGGTTGAGGATAAGATATCAGAGGACAAACGACTGGTGTAATCAAATCACTCCCATAAGCTCATCATCCATAGTTGAACAGCTCACTTCAGTATATGAGTGTGTATGTTTATAGATCATCATATTAAGGTGTTCTATCCTGTTTGCTTGGTGTCTTAACGTACATTTTTTTGTACCTGCCAAGGGATTGCAAATCCAAATAATCTTCAAGATACCTCCGTAATATGAGAGTGGAAATTTATGTTGAAAAGAATAGTTCAAGGGCAAAAAATTACTGAAAAACTGAATGTGTAAAAATACTAAAGAGGTATTTGTATGTATGTAATACAGGTACATACAAGCAGATACAAATGTAGTCACAAACATAGACTCATTTTAAAAAGTAGTTTCAAAGAGAAGGGGGGTTCTCAACTCTCCCACTCGTTGATTAAATGCCTCCAGTAGTCTATAGGGTAAAATTACCAGTCGTCTGCCATGCTGTGGCCCATGGGAGGCATATGTGCAGGTGCATGTGGGCGTATCACAGCTGACATTAAAACACCGTTTCCCGACTCTTATTATCCACAGATAAGCTTTAGAGACCATGAAAGTGTCTACAACACAAGCTGTGTAAAGTGTAACTAAGCAAATGAAAGGAGTTCACTTTCATGGTTTCCATACCTGCATGTGCACATGTACATCCGAGCCTATGTGGGTGTACACAGTGTGCTCTGGCTTGCACTTTAGATGTTTGTAGCTTGCCACTCTTTCTTTGAACTATTGACCTATATACTGAAAACTTGAATAATTCATACTGAAAAAAGCCATTACAATGCTTCATTGATCTGTTCTTTTATGTATAAGATTGTTTGACAGCGCAGAACCTAAGACCGGTCCTTGTTTCCCATTTTTATTCTGTGCTTCCCATGACTTGCAGCGCATAAACAGAAAGAGTCAAGAAAGATGTATAAGTTTATTCAATTTGTGAAGGAGAAGAAGGAGGAGAGACTGACATCTTCTCGGAGGGGTCAAAGACCGGAGAGCACAAGTCAAATTTTGCATCTCCATATAGATGTTGAGATATTGGGTGATGGGAAACGTGGATTTGGCAGTTATTGTGATGAGAGAAATGCTGGCATGAAGCAGAATAAACTTTAAAACATTGAGTGGGAGAATCAAGGTTGCTTGGCTCGGCTTTGGCTAATGGAAGAGGATATTAAAGATGTGGAGTTGTGGCGTCGTGCTGAAGAGACGAGACCCTCTGGCCACGGGAACCAGTGAAGGACCTGACAAACAACCACACGTCCCCACAAACATACACACAACTCAATAGTGCCAGCTTAAACTCAGCCACGAGCAACGAGGACTGTACTGCATGAACACACACTATATATCTCCAGAGGTAAGACAGAAATCCAAAGACCTGACAAGACAAGTCAAAGGGATCCCGCGCCTTGAGGCAGCAGGGAAGAGAGGATGAGAAGAGGGAGCAAGAGGATGAAGGATGAAGGGAGGAGAAGTATTCACGGGGGATCGAGAGAGTGACACCGGACGAGATGAAAAGAGAAAGGGAGGGAGAAATTGGTGAAGGCAGCCAGAGGAAGTGGAGCCAGTGTGGGCGGAGAGATGAAAAATAACGGCAGTGGAAGAAAAAGTGAACGGAGAGGTGGAGGTGCGAGGAATGAACAAGTGTGGGAGGAGTGGGAAAGACACGAACACTGAGTGTAAAAAAAAATGAGAGAAAGAGGAAAAAGCGGGAGCTACTTTTGGAGGTACTAAGTGAGTTGAGGGCTCGGGAGGAGAAAGAGAGATGTGTTTTGTACGTGTGCCCGGATGAGAGCGAAAGAGACAAGGAGATAAACTGTCAAGAGGAGCTGGTGAATCCGGAGCGACAGAGAGGGAGCATGCATGCATTTAGCTGTTAGTCTCGCATGTTTCGGGAGGCCAGGCCGCGGCTAAAATATCCGGTGAGAGATGTCTGAAAGAAAGAGGGGAGAGAGGGAGGGAGGCAAAAGAGGGACAAAGTGAGTGAGCGAGATGGTGGCGGTGATTCCTTGATGCTATCTGGGCGCAGGGAGATGTGTGTGACACAATCTTAAATTGGAAATCGCTGTTTCAATCTCGCCTCACTCTGTGCCTACCCGCTCCACTGATAACAAGGGCGGCCTAATTCTATTAAAAATATCCCGTGAGTGCAGGGGTGGCGGAGACGAAAGACAGTGGGAGAGAGAAAGGGGAGAGGGGAGGAGGAAGGGTAGGTGGCTGGGGGGGTAAGTGACAAGAGGAAGACTAGAGACCGAACGGGAGAAGAGAGAAGGCCGACTGGCGGTGGAAACAAACCCGAAAGCACTTGGGGAGAAAGTTTTGCCCGACTTCCACCGTATCTCTGCACTCCATCTGCCCATCATCCCCCCCGACCGCTCCATATCACCACATCAGGCCCCTCCTTCTATCTAACTACCCATCTTTCTATTTATCACTCTATCCATCTGCCGACTCTTATCACTCCCCACAGGTTAGTGTTCCCACTTAGCGCAGCTCTCCTTTTCCTTTTTCATCTTGCCCTCCTCTCATCTCATCTCATCTCTCTCCTCCTCCTTATTTTGACTTTTTAAATCGGTGCTCTACTCCTTCCTTGAGCACCAACTTAGCTAACCTCGCAATGAAAAGCTCGTCTGACAGCGAGTTGCACTTTCATCTCGCTCCTCAACCTGCTTGGCAAACCAGCGTGCTTGGAAAAGTGCTTTGTTTCTCTCCTATATGACTAAAGAAAGAATTCAGCAGCTAATCAACAATCAGCAGGTAGATCAATCGGATTTTCCCAACGGCTGTGAGGGAATTTGTAGCCATTTGACTCGTGCTCTGCAAAGTATGACTTTTAAATAGTCTTTGCCTCCGCAGCAGTCAGCCAGTGGAGACGACACATCTGAGATCATTGGTAAGACAAAGGATTTGATGGAGATGGGAACAAACTAGAGCCAAACAGCACACGCACACTCACACACTCAAAACATCATAATTTCTGCTATTATTTCTCTGTGGAGAAAAATAACTGGGAAAGAAAGCAAGAGAGAGAAAGTCAAGAGGAGAGTGTGTACATGGGGGTTGTACTATAATAAAACAAGTAAACAGCTATGACTCCAGCAGCCAAGCAATAAAGTTTCAGGCTAATGAATTAATCAGACACTCATTAGTTTCTTTCTGCTGAGGTCTGAGCCAGCCTCTCTTTTCTCCTTTCTCTCTTCCTCAACACACAGCGAGCAACGCACAGGCAAGGAGTGAATGCTCATTCAGCTGTGGAAGAGGGTGTGTGTGTGTGTGTTTGTGTGTGTGTGTGTTCATGACTCTCTGCTGAACCGCGGATGCAGGTGTGCACGTGGGTGCGTGCTCGCGCCCATTATGCTTTGTAGCTTCTGCTGATGATCGCCTGTCATACTAATAAACTCAGTCTGAGGCTCTAAATATGAGAAGGAGTTGTGATGTGGAGAGCACAAAGGCAAAGTCAAGGAAGAAAGGGGAGGAGGGGCGGTCAGGGAGACAGACGGGGAGAGATAGAGAGAGAGAGAATTAGGTGGACAGTTGGGAGACAGTCAAAGCTGAGAGATAAGATACTTGGATTAGTGAGGAGAGAGCTGGAGAGTGCGAGATGAAGAGGTTAAGATACGGAGGGAGGCAGTTGTGTAATCTGAGGCTTTAAAAATGAGTTGGCTACTGCTGTGGTCACAGGAGCTCTAAATTGAGATTATAATGGAGGGGATTGTGGGAGAAATAGGTAGCGATACGGAGACACTAATAATGACAAAGATAAAGAGGTCTGCAAGGCGAGGATCAAGACAATGGCTGTTTACGAAATCTGCACGAGCGACTGATTCCTAATCCTCCTTTAAAATATCACATCATTTAGCCCGAGAGGAACAAACCGTCCGCGAGACACAAACCCACAGAAATGCATAAATAAAAACTCGGTGTTTGTCTTAGATAAAAGTCCTCTTCTCTGCGGCTGCCTTTGTAGACAATCAGGCTCAGAGTTGTAACCTGTAACGCGGTAAACGACACAGACTGTTTCACTGATGCATGCAAATTGAATGGAAACTAGGAAAAATACAGATCTTAAAATAGAAAAACAAACGAGACGGAATAATGAATTCAAATTGCCATCGCCATAAAGACAATTACTTACAGAAGAGAGCGGCCACTTAACACCACTGATTTGAGGTCTGACCAATAAAGGTTGTTTTAGCCAGAGCTTTCACAAACAATCAATACACTAATAACCAAGGCTATGGAGTCGGGTGAAGACACATAAATGAGATCAGAGAGGTTATTTTAGCAGGATGAGGTGAAGCACCTTTTAAAACTGACTCATATAGATCTTCTGAACAAGATCTTTGAGGGTTTGTTCATACCTAGGGTTGCAAAGGGGCGGAACATTTCCGGTAAATTTCCTGAAACTTTCCTGAAACATTCCATGGGAAGTTAAGCTCGGGAATTTGTGGAATTTTGAAAAAAAAAAAAAGAACTATGCAAATGAAACGCTGAGCAATAAAAACATCATTCAAAACTCTATTTTAAAGATGTATGGAATGCAGCACACGCTTCACGTTGAATTTCAACCCTCCACTGTGCATTCTTCCATCACATGCACAGATAACTCCCAGCATCCTTCACACTACAGCAGGGCTATTGAGGCCTGCTGTAGTGTGCAGGACTAGTCAGGTAAGTTTCAATGATATTACTGGGGAAAATATATTAGCATGCTGATTGAGGATTGTTCATCTGTTCATCTAGCCTATTTCTATTAATTTATCCATCAATTGTAAAATATGTTTACAGACGATTCCAATTGTTTGGCTCACTATTTATATCTCTGGCATTGCATTAGTGTTTTTTACAAACTTTTTTCTCATCTTATTCTACAGAACAATGCCACGTGCACTATCTCATGTGTGGAGACATTTCACCCCTTCCAATGTAGAAGGAAAGGCTGTGTACATTAGCAAATACTGTGCAAAGACCTATGTTAAGAATGACACAACGATGTAGAAGCATATAGTCAAGTGCCCAAAGTTTCCTCAGGGCTCAAATCAGCCTATAACAAAACAAAATGTTTATATCTATGTCTGTATATGACAAGGTAAATACAGTTAGTGTAAATTACCCACAACATTGCCATATAATTCCCCTTAATTCCCGTTAATTCCCGTATATTCACGTATATTCATGTTAATTCCCATGGAAAGTTTCCAACTTTGAATATTCCCAGAATTTTGCAACCCTATTCATACCTAACATGTGTGGTGCAGTTTCCACGCACAGATGCATGATTGGTTTGGGTTCACTAAGCTGGTTTGAAGTTAGTCAATCCCACTTTCCACAGGGATGAATCACCCGATCAAGGTCAATTTCACATATCTAGTTTTTTCAACCAAGAAAACGTTTTATCGAATCAGATTTGACTCTCCAATAGAAACATTTGACTATATGTTCCTTGTGTCTTTTTCATATAAACGCTGGTAAAAATAAATCTGTTGCCACCACGGGTGACATTGAAGGCTTCACATCCCATTTCCACACAGTCGGAGAAAGTTTAAGTTTGCCACATAGAACAGTTATGAAATTCCGAGTGTCTGCCGAGTGTCTCTCTGCTGTCAGCGCTGACAGCCGGTCAGAAAGGCTAAAAGCAGCATGGTGGACAGGAGTGAGTCGGGAGTTCCCTGCTTGGTGCTGTCGCCGTTGCTCTGCCTTCCATTTCCGTCACTGGCTCTACTTTCATCACAGTTAGCTTTGGGATTTGGTCATTTTAAGACAAGACTAGGTTATAAAGTGTCCAGGCTGCCACACTGATGCTGCTGCTCTGCTCTGTGTACTGTGAAAAAAAGATAAAGTGACTCGTATTTTGTGAGTCTTCTCGGCATCTTGACGGATGCATTGACGCATCAAACTTTGAGGGAGGAGCAGGGCCGGCCCTAGCACATTTGGCGCTCTAGGCAAGCTTCACTCCTGGCGCCCCCCCCCCCCCCCCCCCCCCCAAAAAAAAATAAAAAAACGTTTTTTCATGAAAACGGAATTGCAACTCTCAGACGGTATTTTGCCCTGTAAGACTGCATTTATTTCAAATAAACGCAACAACGATCGCAACAATGAACAATTTTTAATTAAAGAACAAAATTACCGAGATAATGTTGAACAATATAGAATCCAAACAAACAATAATAATAACAAACAATACAATAATATATCTAAATGTAAGAGTGTTAAATAATCAAAATATAATATTAAAAATAAACAAATAAATTGTATAATATAAAAAGTGCAAATGAACGTTGTCTAAAAAACTATATACATTTCACTCCCTTCACTTCAAGTGTTACAGTGCAGTCCTTCTGGCTTTCCTTGCTGCGAAGTCATCAATTACATCATTGTATTGAATCTGACCACCAACTTCATGGTTAATGCTGATGACAGCCAGACCACTGAAAGGTTCTTGACACGTTTCTCTTCTTCTTCCTTTCTTTTCTTCTTAAATTGCGCCCCGGATGGCTTTTGCCTCTTCATTTTTTCTTTCCCTGAGCGACGCAACGCTGTGGAGGTGCATTGACGAGCAGACCGTCCCGATCGATGCTCGTAACAATATCAACGTCAAGTGCGGCGGGCGCGCGGCCGCTGCGGGCCAGCAGGTGCGCGGGGCCGCTTGCCACCGCTCATCGTCAAGGGCGGCGGGCGCGCGGGCAAGTGGATTGTTTGCTGAAGATGTGAGAACACGTTTGCATGAATTTCAAAAGCTATACTTCTGATGAATTCCTCTCTTAAGTGCAAACCGTCAAAAGAGTGAATTTAGCCATCTGTTTTATGCTGTGTATTTATCATCATCAAAATGTCATGATCATCTGGTTACAATTGCAATATGTGCATGATGCAGATGTGCAAACTTTCCCTTTAACAATAAGAAACTGACAATAAAAAAACTGGGTGTGTTATGTGTGTGTCCACAGTTGTACTGTGACTATATAAAAATGGTAAAATATTCCTTTTTGATCCCGTTTGTCATTATTAATGGTTGAATGGCATTCTTGAATAATAATGCCAACAATTACTTCAAGCCTTTGTTAAATCAGAAAAGATTTATTCAATACATGTTATTATACTCTTTGTTACCCTGAGAAGCAGTGCAGTCAGACCAGCCTACTCCAGAGTGGACCATTTATAGAAATGCTAGATTTGCCAGAAATTACTCACCTCTTTCAAGGGGCACTCAAAGAATCAGAGGAGCAATGAGGACTCTGCAAGATCAGCTAATTCCCCCTTACTGAACACTTATATGTACATTAACGCTCAGTTAAATAAAAAATATCAAAATAGAGCACATAAGGAGGAGGATGGGGTGGTGACAGAATCTGCAGCAGCAAATGTATCCACAATTTCATAGCTGTAGATGTTGTAGTGACTGATTTTGTGTTATACACCTTAGAATACAGATGTATAACACAGCGGTTTCACCCCCACGCACCGCGTATATTCTGGGTCCTAATGATGTGTTGGCGCAAGATGGCAGTGTTGGCACCGGCGATATTTTGGCTTAATTTCTACATAGTGGGAGGAAGAGGAGACGGATCGTCCATCTTTATACACAGTCTATATGCTATAGTATGAAGCAGCTGTCAGTCGACAAACACATCACAATTTTAAAGCCTTTTCTGAACTCATACTATGCTAGTGTTTTCAGTCCTTCAAACTTCATGTTGAATGCATTCATTTGTGAAAAGCCAACATGAAAATGGATTTTAGCCAAGTCGAGATAGACAGACTATCGAAACTAACATCTAAAAAACCAAGCTTGAGTAAATGTTGCCAGTAAATAAAGAGCACTTGCTCTGTCTGATCGATGACCAAGCCAGACCAGAAAAGTAAGGATGATTGGCATTTGCCATGGATTTGATCTATCTGGTCATCTCCATACCTGTCGCCCTGTCCCCCTGTTGCAAAGGGCGAAAAAAAAAAAACTGATCAATAAAGCCAATCAATGGCTTTAAAGATTTATCCTAAGCTCTGCTCAGTTCTCAACAGGCTGTCATTCAGCACCGGCTGCTCAGACACATCTTAGTCCAACAGGAGACAGCTATTCACTTTCTGCTTTCAACTGTCCGTGGAAAGTAAAGCACTCCCTGTCGTCCATTCTGAAGCATTCTGACAAGAGGCAGTGGTGTGTTTTCGAGGGGGGGGGGGGCTGAGCGCAGTGATAGGGATCGAGAGGGAGGAGGAGAACGCTTGGTGGCGGATGTGGCGCTGCAGAGAGGCTTGGCGGTAAAACCAGGCACTTAGCAGAGGCTTCGCTCAGGAAATCATCAAACAGCAGTTGGTTAAGGGTCTCTCTTGTTCTGTTGCAGTAAAAGGACCCTGATGATATGACACCAGCCCGGGCTGATGAATGCGACTTTTGGCTCTGGTTATAGATAGTCCCCATTTTGTTCGACACGGGCCGCCTTTCTTCCACTGGTAGCGAGCTGAATGGAGGCTTTGGCATTTGAAAAGGAAGCCGAGAGATTTGCTGGCGGATTAATCCTTTCATTAGGGAAAGTGAGAAGTTAATTGCGGCAACAGCTGCATCTCTCATGTTTACGGGAGTGACGGTTTAAACACATCCCTTTTAACGGAAAAAAGCAATTATCAATAAATGCAGGGCAATCTCGCGATGATGAATTGAGCTCAAATTAGCCTTTCTTTGCTGCTGCCGCACACGCGGGGCACAAGCAGCCGTGTTGGCTGGCAGCAGGGGGTCTTTTCCAGAGTTGAATTGTCACACAACAAAGATAAAACACTTGACTTTCTGCGATGAAGAGTTCCAAGGGAGAGTGATCAAAGGTGCTCCGTAGTCGTGATTTTCGAGATGATGAGGAGAGAAGGGGGAGATGAGGAGAGAAGGGGGAGATGAGGAGAGAGCGCAGGGGAGGCAAGGGGGGGGGGAGCGTGAAAGACTGAGGGAGAAGAGGATCTTGGTGTGTTGGTACACTGAGGAACAACAACCTCAACAAAAGAAAGATCTTGCCAGAAAACAAGTCACATAATGCCAGCGATTGGAAAAGCTGAGACAGTGTGGATGTCAACATCTACAATTTGAGTTTTGCAAAAGGAGTCTGTAAGAACTTTCCAGGAGGGGAGAGATAGCTGTGGAGGAAGTGGGGCAGGCAGGGGGGGATGAGAGATGACGGAGAGGACAGAAGGTAAACGTAACACGATCATTGAAAACAAGGGCAGCGGGGAGTCTGACTGTGAGATGGGGAACGAATGACGTGGGGGAGGACAGCGACGGAGAGAGGAGAAAGAGGAGAAAGAGGAAACAGTGGTGTTCAGGAAGCCGGAGTAGTGTTCACCGTTTGAGGCGATCAATTTCCAATCCCCTCAATAATAGATGTGACTAGCGCGGTGGGCTGTTATCTCTCAGGCTTGACCGACCGGAATACAATCCCCACTGGGAGCCGGTGCACACACCTGCACACGCATGCACAAACAGACACACACAATCAAAACATGTCCAATCCTGACTAGGGTTGCAAAGGGGCGGAAAGTTGCCACGGGAAGTTAAGCTCGGGAAATTTGGGAATTTTGAAAAAAAAAAAAAAGCAAATTAAACGCTGAGCGATTAAAACATCATTCAAAACTCTATTTTAAAGATGTATGGAATGCAGCACACGCTGCATGCTGAGTTTCAACCCTGCACTGTGCATTCTTCCATCACATGCACAGATAACTCCCAGCATCCTTCACACTACAGCAGGGCTAGTGAGGCCTGCTGTAGTGTGCAGGACTAGTCAGGTAAGTTTCGATGATATTACTGGGGAATATATATGAGCATGCTGATTGAGGATTGTTCATCTGTTTCTCTAGCCTCTTTTTCCATTCATTTATCCATCAATTGTAAAATATGTTTACAGACGATTCCAATTGTTTGGCTAACTATTTATATCTCTGGCATTGCATTAGTGTTTTTTTACAAACTTTTTTCTCATCTTATTCTACAGAACAATGCCACGTGCACTATCTCATGTGTGGAGACATTTCACCCCATCCAATGTAGAAGGAAAGGCTGTGTACATTTGCAAATACTGTGCAAAGACCTATGTTAAGAATGACACAACGATGCAAAAGCATACAGTCAAGTGCCCAAAGTTTCCTCAGGGCTCAAATCCTGTTAATTCCCGTTAATTCCCATGGAAAGTTTCCAAGTTTGAATATTCCCGGAATTTGGCAAACCTAATCCTGACACGTACTCTACGCATAACTTGTGGGCTAACCCTGAAACACACGGAAAGAAACAGAGTTATTGGAATTTAAGGGAAAATGGAAATTGTTGTTGTTTGCCGAGGCCTTGATATCGTCTCCATGGTCACAGACCGATGCATTGCTGTCGCTGAGGCGCTCATTCATCTCCTGACTGTCCATTTTGCACATTGACATAAAGCGGCTCCCACCTCTGCCTCTATTCTCCCGTCCTTGTGTTGTGCCCTTTTAATCTCATGCCTCATCTTTCATGGCACCTGTTCAACACACTCGTGCACATTTCCGAGGCCACGTTGCACTGACAACTTGCGCTTTAAAGAGCCGGTATCAACACACATGCACACAAACACACACACGCACGCACACAGTAGCATCAGGTAACATAACAGCGAGCATCAAGTGGAAGGCAGGCATGTGGAAACCTCAGCATGACAGAGCACAACAGGAACAGGCTCTCACTCAGCCCATATCTGTCACGACCACCTCGTGTCGCTTTACCCAGATGTGTCACACCAGAGCCCGCACACGCACTCCTACACAACTCCAGCTGTTCCTTCTGCAAAAACGTGTGGAAGAAATTGGTGTGTGTGTGTGTGTGTGTGAACCTACAGATTGAAGGAGAATCTGTTCGCATGCGTTCTTTTATCTTTGCTGACATTTTCCATATTGCGTGTCACAGCGTATCTGTGCAGGCGCATGCAAAGAAAGGGCGACGAAAGCAGAACAATGGGAATATGTTAGAGTGCGTGTGTGTGTTGTTGGTAGAAACCAGGAATGGTTCAACAATTGAAAACATGTCAGCCCCGACACACTCAAAACCCATTAAAGCACATGACAAGCAGTGGGAGAGCAGAGCTGATACTTGTGTGAAACACTGGATCCGTGTGTTAAGGGTGCATCCAGTGAGTCGGATTTTGGCAGAGAAAACAATCATTAGGCGTTTGCTGGGGTTTCGATTGCCCAATCGAGAAAAGAAATTGAATCCGTAAAGTTTCCAGACACTCGAAGCCGTGAAACATTTGAGCCAATTTGTGGGAGTCAGCTGAACGTCAGCGGCACAGTCATCATAACAGCCTGTTATAATAGATGACAAACACTTGGACAGAAGGCAGAGTGGATCCTGTCGCAGGGAAAAGCACGACACGGGTAACCACCGGCAACAGGTGAGCAAACACCTCAGTCATCAAACAGGAGATAACCTGGTAATTACTTTGTTTGGATACATCTATGATTTATTGACATGAAGATAAGGAGATGTGTCAAGTAGCTGAATGGCAATCTGTTCCAGTAGTGGGAAAAAGGAGTTTGTGTTTGCTGTTGGCTATTAAATGACATCAAATTCACCATATTAAAGCAACGGGAGCTGCAGTAAAGTTCTCCTCGAAAAACAAATGAATACAAGTCTTTCATTATGCAATAACACAAATATTTAATTAGGAGCTCTTCTTTAATTACATCCAGAAAGAGGAGCTTTTTTTCCGACAATACATACTGTGTAAAAACTAGCTAAAAGTTGCTCCTTGGATTGAAAAGGTCGGGAGAATTCTGTTGCTCCTCCACAGGATAAAACAGCTCTATGTTCTTCTGGTGCATTACTGTCCCCACGGAGCACTCCAGTATCCAGGCTCTCTTCTGCCTGGTAGCACGACTTCTTCATATTCTCAAGTTGAACTAAGACGATTGGACGATACAGGGACTCACTATTTCTTCTTCAGATACAAAGTGTTAACATATAATGGGACAGGCTTGGGCTGGCTGATTATCCTGCTAATTCAGAAGTGCATAACAGGTTTTTTTAATTACTAGTGTAGTGCCCTTTGTAAACCTGACTTGGTATGGACTGATCTCTTGTCCTGTGTTGAAGTTTCAGAATTATTCCTTGTCCTTGTTTGTGAATCCTCCTCAAACCGAGGCAAACTAGAAAACTTTGTGTTCATCCTACCTGGTTTAATTGCAATTAAAAATTTTAAGTCAATGTTTTTCATAAAGAAAAACAAAGTTTCCGTTATTGCCGTTCACATTTGCTTGAGCATGGGATCCACATACAGAAAGACTGATAGGCGATTGTGGAATGTAGTAGGTAGATTTATAAATATATCTTTGTAGCTACCTTGCTACATTGGAACATGTCGTCCTTGTTCTTCCCAAATTTGTCGACTGTTTCTCCAACTTGCTGAAAAAACTTTGCTGCAGACAACACCTGATCTATTTTCCTGAACAAATCTGAGAAGCAGGCTGTGATTGCCTGTGACTGAAGTCTGGAACCAGGCTGGGGAGATGGTTGATGCAATCTGTCTGGAGTCTGAGAGGAACAGGCTCGATTTAGCCAATGAAGTGAAAACACCTGTGTGGGTCCACCGTGACAGAGTAGGGGCTACAAATGTAGGTGTGAAGCAATATTAAACAAAGCTGTTCTGCATTTATTGATTTGTATTCTTGGTTTTAGTTTTCCTGACAGCGCCTTTTTTACGCCCTGCATTAGAACCAACACTCCAAGCTCCACTGAAAGTATCATCATTTGAACTCTGCCTCTATTGAACAGCCTTGCGATGGATCGGCAACCAGCCTGAAATTTTCATTCCCGACCCTGGGCAGAAGGAAGTTGGCCTATTAAATGAATCATTGCAGATTTGTTAGATTGACAAAATACCGACTGCTATTTGATAATGGGACCAGTTATGTATCCCTAAACATTGTGATAGTCTGTGTTTCATTTTGCAACATTGTGTTTGAATGCTTTCTGCAAAACTAATTTGAAGAGCAATAACTATTCAATCTAAAAGAAATAAATACAAACACAAATCTATAATTTTTAAACTTATTTTTCATGAATCTATCAGACCAACATTATTCAGGCTTTCATTAATCTTCTTGCAGCATGTATAAAAATAGCTGGAAACATTGTACAGATACAATATGCTGGGGGGTGGGCAGGGAGGGTTTTGTATTATGATAATGAAACGAATCAAGGCGTTTCTAGGCCAGGACTAGGAGCAGAAAACTGCTTCCCAAGAATCGGGCTCGACTCCCCAGTGAGCCGCTCGCCTGGCGTGTAGCAGCCGTGCACGTACAAAACAGGGGGAAAGAAAAAATTACAGTCCACTTGAAGAGAGACGAGTGACAAGACTGTAAAGAACAAACAACCTTTCTGCCTCACATTGTGTACGACGCAACAAGAAACACATTCTCCATCCGAAGCGTGCTCCGTCAAGCTCCAAACATGTTTCCTGCTCGGGAGCGCTGTGAAGTCCCTGCCATGTAGGCCGAGCCAAAACAAATGTAATGTCAATGCAATAATAAACGAGCTTTGTGTTTGAGTGCGACCGTGATAATTAGTCTCAAGACGGTATGTTAGTAGAGAGAAGGCTCATAAAATATAGAGGCCATTTGGCGAGCACTCAAGAACAAATCTGTATTCTAAGAGCGGGGGTTGTTACACTAATGTTCTACACCGTCTAAAACTGGCAGAGGCAGAGTCAGAAAACTTTGTGCCGAGATGCTGACGGTTCCCAGCAGCAGGCGAGAGAGAGATTCCTGAGTCAGCGCACGTACATGCATGCACACACCCCCGCAGACACACATGACAAACGCGGAGACATGCCACATAGTCTTTAAAAAATCCTTTTAGTTGACTCGATTTCCCCCATGGGCCCGGGGAGATTGTGCGCATCACCATTCCAGGTTCCCTGACAAAATTGGGGTCGCCGCTGCACGGCACGAAAACTCAAGGTCACGGAGATGATAATGATGTTTATGAGGTCTAAATCCACAAAATAAGATTTTCCTCTGTTCACCCCCCCCCCCCCCACCCCAAGTGCCAACCTGCCGAGCAAGCAGGCATTGTGACGAAAAGTCTAAGGTCTGTTCCGCAATTTCAGCTGGAAGCCCGTGTCACATTGAGCGATGGAGGCGAGGAAAGGAGGGGGACAGTGCACAGGATCCTGAGAGTCCCAGGACTCATAGTGGATGTGCCAGTTGTAGGCGGGTAGGAACAAAAGACACATTCCCACCGTTTAATGCAGTGAATAAAAACATCTGCAGGGAATGCAGGGACATTTTGACAGCACTAATCAATTCATGTGAACCTGAACCAGAACCTCTTCTGCTTGCTTAGGTAACCGAAGAAATCTCTGGCAGCTGAGACCACGGGAAACATTGTAGCAAAAAATCACAAGGCGTATGTAGCAGATATTTTTGCTGCTCATTGGGTGGTCCCAAAAGCTCCTGGTGGGCTCTCTGGTTGAAGACGCTAGCTGCTTGCACAAATTGTTATACGGTGTGTTTTCACAGCTTCAGTTCAAACGCCCCCCCTCCGTCGCCAGAGAGGGGGGTGTCATGGTCAACTGTCTTGGCCATCTCCTAAAGGAACTGGAAAAAGGAGGAAGAAAAGACTTGTATTCCTTTGAACGCTTAAGGCTGTTTTCCCTCTTGTCCTTTCATTTCTGTAGCATTGATTATGCTTATAAAATCAGATTTTTTTTGTTTTGATTAAAGCATCAAAACCACAGCAGCTCAGTTTAAGTGTGATTTTTTCCGGAAGGGATACTTGCCAGGCCTAATTGAAGCGCTATTTAACAGCAACAAACAAACAGCGAAAAAATCTGTGAAAACTCAATCGCTACAAGAACACACAGCTGAGCTGCCAAACACATACACTGCTTTTAGTAGATCAGTATAGATAATGCAAACATATAAGCAGTGAATTATATATAATGTATTGAAGAAGCAGCCATGTGCATCAGAGTATGACTGTGGCTGTCCGGAGTTAACACAAAAGTGCTCACACACACACTCCCAACGTAAATACGCTCTACCTCGACCCCAAAGTGCTGCTACAGACCCAATTACAATTAATTTCTTTTCTCTGTGCTCCTCGGGGGGCCGGCGTATCGATGATTCATTTTCTATTTTATCAAAGTAACAGGAGTGCCATTAAAAAGAGATCAGTCAGCCACCAGGCACGAGGAGGCTGCTTCTAATTGGCCATTCATCAAAAAGCCTTCTCAAGTAGATCACAGCGCTGGAATATCACGCGTGACAACTGAATCGCACTACATTAATTACACCACTGATGAACCTCATGCTCTGCCGCTCGCCCCTGCGATTCTGGAGAGGCTGGGAAACGCGCAGGTGCACACACACACACACACACACCTGGGCGCGTGTGCACGTGCACCAGGATACACTCCAGGAGAGACCCAGAAGGCAGCTGGTTCTGAAACGTGACGGGATTCAATCGATCACACCAAATAAAAGATCTGGTTTTTAATCGATGTAATTTGACACTGAGTTGAGCATGAGCGATCTCTTCCTATGCTTCTGTATTTTTTGCTCCAAAAAACCCGTCACTGAGTTGCTGCCAATTCATCTACTCAATATTACAAGTCAACCCTTTAAAAAGATGCTTTCAACCACTTCACCTCACAGCATGTCCGATGTGGTTTCATAGAGGCAGAGCACTGGTTTGAAAAGATATCATAGTCACTGTCTCTCCGTCGTCTGAGTTCAGCTTAGCGGCAGGACACCCACAGAGGAAGGGTTCTGAGCTCCAGCTCTCTCCTCTCACCACGTGCAGGGAATTCTCTCTTTCATCCATCTCCTGATGCACTCTAACTAGACAGTTTTCGGTCATGTCCCAGAATTATGCTGGCTATCTAGCTTCCCCCACACACACACACAAAAACACAGACAGCTGCAAATCCGCTGACAATTCATCCATCTCGGAATCTCTAATTTTCTGGTTTGAGCACTTTGGTGCCTTATTCCTCTCCTCCGGCTGCTGGATCAGCTGGGGCCGGTTTTATCACTAAGCAGTTGCCCAGAGGCCAAGAAACGGAGAGGAAACCGCTGTTAGTATGGTTACTAAGCAGCTACGGGGTTAAAACGGGCATAAAAGGAGCCACATGCAAGCTAGTTTGCATGTAAGTGCACGCACATACATTTATCTGCACTGTTTCCTTTAGGCACAGGACTGATGAGGAAGGAATCTTCAAAGTGACGGTGCGAAACCCAGATGGCGTTTGATGTGTGGATAATGATTTAGGTAACGCTACGCAACACTTTCTCCACATCCAAGCTCAACAGAAGCCCGGAACTATTTTGTAGACTAGAGCATGAAAACTACAGTAGAAATTGGGAACTTTACGCGGCACAGGGTATGTAGTTCTGAAGTCTTCGATGTTCAGATTGTTCCTAAACCAGCCTTGTCTGTGTAACGTCTTTTCATACATCAAGCTGCAACAGACACATCAGGAGAGCAGCGCCCCGTGGGAATCAAACTTGTGCCCCGGCAGACTCCTGTGCACGTCATCTCCTGCACAGGAACTCTGGGCTCGGCTCTGCAGCTTTCCATTCATCATTGTCATACAGTAATTCAGTATGTAATGTGCCACGAAGTCCCCAAGAAACAGAGGACCAGACACACTGTCTGCACGGGCCATGCTAAGCCCAGGCGGTGTCCTGTAGGACCAGCTATTCAACACAGGAATAAGCCAATTATCTTCATGGAGGAGGCACATTTACAAAAGGATTTACTCAATTCCTAAAGGACCCCTATGTCAGAGGTGGCAGCTTATAATGTAGGTTCCTCTCCGTCATGGCCACACATACACACACACACACACAGATGTGACACATGCAGCCGTGCAGATGCACATCAACACCAGCTCACCTCAGGCACACGCACACCTAGTTTCCAAGAATTACTGGCGGCCTCGGTAACCATGAGCCAGAACACCGACGTGATAAATAACACACACAAACAAAACAAGCCACCTTCTGTGCAAGTAAATTTGATTATTCACAAGCAATTGTTCAGAACTTTGCACAAAGCTTAAATGTCTAAGCTGTGAAAAATAAAACCTGACATCGACTTTCATGATAATATATTCCTTGTGCTAAAAGCGCTAATTGTAGCTTCCTACAGTTCAGAGCAGCTCAGTGGGGTCTGACCCTACTTGGGTATTCCACCCTCATTATCGTTTACATGTAATGCTAATGCAGGCCGGGCTGGGAGGATGATATTCCTGTACTTTGATCTGATCTTCACTTGTACACCTTAGTCCTCCCACCACCATGACTCATGATCGCAACAAATGTTGTGGGAAATCTTAATTCTTGCGATAAGTGCAATATCCAAATAAAAGAAGCTGCAATGTTTTGAATGAGTTTACAATACATCACAACATATTATTGAAGCCCAGTGTTGTGCTACACAAATACCAAAGATGCCTAGAAATCATATTGTCCAGATGTTAAGGAGCACTGTATGGCGCAGACCCAGTTAATAATCACATCATCGAAGAAAAGTTTTGTGAAAATTAAATTCAATCAACATTCCCATTGAGATTAGAGATCACATTTTTACAATCATACTCCCTGTCAAAATAATTTGATGATGAAAAGAGTTTTTTTTGTTGTGCAGTCCTACAATTCTACTTAACAAGGTTTGAGTCTAGATTGAGTTAAATGTGATGGATTTCTGTACTTTAAATCCACTGTACTATCGAAGGTAAGCGTAAATCAATAGATAAACCACAAGACCCATTTGAGTGCAGCCTGATGGGTCTGACATTGCTTCTGCTGAGAAGTTAAGGCTGAATAAATGCTACACTAGCTCTTTTGAAAGTTTGACAAGAATGAATTTAAGATAGACTTAGTCAAGTTTCTTGTAAAATGTATTTAATTACTCAGACACATTGCTAATTGAAATACTGTACATACAGCAAAAGCTATTTATTCCCAAATTGTGTTTATTTTACACAAAATATTAATACTTTCAGGTTAAAAAAAATGTATTAATCCCTGTTTGTGCTGCTACTATTTAATTTTAAGCGACAGGTTTGGAAGTTCCTTCTGCCTTCTCTCCTCTCATCTCTCCGCCACGAGCGCATTACATGATGGTGTATATTGCTCTGTGAGTGACCATCAGTTGTGCACTACTTTTCAAGATGCATTGTGGGAAACAATGAGTGCACTATAGGGGATAAAAAACTAAATACACCAATACAAAATGGCAAACTCTACTATATTTGAGGCAGGAAGTGCTTTGGACATCCAGACGTATTAAGTCATATTTATGTTTCTCATAGACTATATCACATGACCCACTTTTCTTATTAAAGCACCTCTATAGTTTGGATTGGCACTAAACTGAAATTATGAACAGCTGTGATAGACAATATCTGGTTCATTGTTTAAGAAGTACAATGTCACAGGCCAAGAACACTACGACTTCAGCAGGATACATCGAATCACCGATCTTAAAATGATTCTACTGTTTATGCCACTGTGTACTCTTATAGTCCGGATGGATTGAATCTGTAGTTATCCTTAGTTAACTTGTGTTTCTATGTTGTGGATATAAAATGCATGATTTTGTCGAAAGAAAAGAATGAAATTGGAATTCACAACGGAGAGAAACACTTCTGTCCCAGCGGCCTCTTCCACTTCCCATTCCACTACTGTGTTGATATTAACCCTCAAGCAAACTCCCTCTGAGACAGCAACTATAGAGTCAACTCACCAAACTGTTGAAGTAATGGAGTACTACTGGGATTACTAACTGAAATGTAAGACCAGAGGATGAAATTGTAATCCTGACAATACTGAAAAAACAATTAGGACATTGTCTTTATATCTTATGTAAATGCATCTCTCTGCCTAATACTTATTTCTATTTCATTATTTGTTGATGATTTTATTTTACTTCAAGAAGCCCGAGAGCTTCGACATTAACACAGTGTTCTTCCTCCACCTACGCTTTCATAAATTTGACATGTGCCAACATTGAAGACCAGTAGGAAAATGCTCAGTGTCATTATCAAGCTCTCAATTCCTGGCTCAAATTCAACTTTCCATCAGAAATATCTCGAAATATTATTCATTTTAGCTCACCGCAGCACTACTGCAGCCATATCACCAATGCACACACACACGCAGATACACACCCACACACACACACGTACAGCCAACAGTCATAAGCTTTTTCGTTCCTGTCAATGTCTGACTCTCTTGCCCTCTCTCCTCCTCATTTCAACACAGTGGGGTATAAATGTAAATACACACATACAGTCCAGAGAAGCCTCCCTTCTTTCTGTATAACAATGTCTCCAGTGGAGCGAGCTGTCGTACTTCTTTCACTGCCGTCTTCATTCATCCCTCCATTCCAAAGAGCCATCCACCACCGAGCTGGGAGTTGCCTCCCCCCAAGTCCAAATCTCACTCTGAAATTCTGTCCACTCCGGCAGTACCACAGACCTCCTGCTGGCCGCCAGATAAAGGATGCCCCTCCATACTTTCAATTATTTTCATTAGGGAGAGAAATGAGGAAGATCAGAATGACGTGCGGCTCCTTCAGAATGTGTGGGTGTCATTATATGCATCCCCACCTGCCAGCAGTACCACATGCACGCGGGTAAACAGCGATGTTGGTCTGAGAACAATCAGACCGTGACAGACTCTGCAGCACCATCCCACAGGCATCCACAGAGGAAAAACACCGCACCGCCAGACAGAGCCATTTCCTCTAAATGACCGCTCCCCTCCCCTCCGTTTCTTCCATCACCACCAGGGAGTGAACAGCTCCATGTCTCGACGTAGCACTGCTCCGCCTTGGGGTCAGCGTGTCCTGCTCTAACCCACATTTGGGGGACACTCGGGACATGACGCTGCACTGGGGGACAATTGGGGGAAAAAGCGTGAAGGATGTTCAAGTTAAATCCCACACACTTCCTGGGAGATGCTCGCTGTGAAACCCTCGGTGAATTCCCCCTTCTATAAAAGTTGGCATCAGTAATCAGGTCCTCACCTCCTGTGATGCACGACCACCATCAAAGGGCACTGACGGAGGGAATACTACATCATCCCTCACATCTATATGGAGCTTAAAAGGGAGCGTCACATATATGGATGAAAAATTGCTCATCAGTCCCTTTTCTTGGGTACGTAATTGGAGACGATAAAGCTGAGATTCAGTTCTGCGTAAAAGTCACTGCAGAGTCGCAGGCTTTTCAGTCCCCGTTCAAAAGACTGACACCAGAGGAAGAGTGCTCTGCCGAAAGGTTTTTTTTACAGCTCATTCCACTTTCCCTGTGCCTGGAAAGCAAGAAGAGGGGAGCACATGCCTGATCTGAGGCAATGTTAGATCCTGGGAAGCATGTTGTTTCACTTTGAAACAATCGGAGAAGGGAATTCTGCCATTACATTGTCTCTGTGTGCAAGGGCCCTGGGGAATGTTCATGTCTTGAGCACTAAGCATTTATTTCCTTGTTCTCCGTGAGGATCCCTAGGAGGCCGTGTTGTTTGATTCATTTCAGTGAATTGTCAGCTAATGAATGGTACGCGTCCGTCTACTGCCACACACTCCGTCGGAAGACAGAAGCCCCCGTGGGCCTGCATCTCGGGGGTTCTCCCATTCTCATTAGGAGGGAATCAAAGGGAAATAGAGACTCACTGATCATTTACCCTGATCCATGTGTGTGTTTCCCACGGGGGGGGTTGGATGTGAAGCCATTATTTCTGACCATAGAAGGGTGATCAGTGCGTTTAGAGGTGTCTCTGACAATTTGAGGGGGCCACACGGTTGATGGAGTTTGATCGAGTCCTTAAAGAACGAATTGCTGGTGGAGTCTGGAACTGTAATCGTGAGTAATCTGTCTTTCTTTTCCGGTGCGAGGTACTTTAATTTAATTCAAGGATTCAGCTCCTCACTTCATCTTCTCCTCTCTTGCTTCTCTCCTGAACTCATAACCCTTTTCTCTGCCAGCGTTCTTCAATCCTCCCTTCTCTCTCTCCCACCATCTATCCAAGACCCCCCCCGGGATAGATGGAAGGATACTGTCCCATCTATCCCGGACCCCTTCCTCTATTGTCAGCCTCAATGCACATTGATGTCCACTAATGTCTCTCTCATGTCACAACAACACTGTCTCTCCTTCCAGCGTCTATTCTTCAGGCACTTTTATCGCCTGCGTAAGTCACTGACTCAATGCGACCAGCTTCCACTACCTCGCCCATTTCTCTTCCCCTCTACTTTCCTCCTACCCTCCACTCATTTTACAGGCTTACTTCTAATCTGTCCTCCTGGTCTGTCCACCTTTCATCTGCTCCCCTATTCTCCATCTCCACTCCTCTCCTCCCTTGATGTCTCCGTCTGACTCCCTCCCCCCACCCCTTCCTCTTCTCTCTCCTGGACCTCCCTATACCACTCTCCGGTGCCCATCTGGGTTAATGCAAGAGTTATATATCTGATGTAAACAATTACCAACTGAATGCTGACACACATATTACTCTGCTCCCCCTCTCTCTTAACCACATAAAGAGCCTGCGTCCGTCCAATCACTAGTTTCCCACGTCCTATTTTCCCCCGTGAAAAAAAGAGAAAAAAAACCTGAGGACAGCTCGTCCGCAGAAAATTACAGAAAAGTGCTCCTGCAATCAAAGACACTGACGCACTCTGTGAGAGCAACACAAGCAGAGAGACAAACATATGGATGAAAACAGACATCATAAAAGATGCACGTACACAAAAACAAATGAGAGTCATGGTGTTCGCACACATTGAGCTGATTTTACCCATGTACCCTGGTGCTACAGTCATGTATAATACATGAGCCCTTCCTCATATACATAAACATGTCTCGCACTGATCAGAGCCATTAGTCGCTTAAGGCTCATCATGTGCGTGCGCCCGTGGGTGTGTGTGAGGCATTCATGTGGAGCATTAGTTTGTATCTGTATGCCCAACAAGGGTCCACCAGAGCACAGACTGTCCACTTGAGAATTGGCCCAGCTGCACAGAGGACTGTATCAAAAGCTCGCTGCACCATCAAGAAATTATATATAGATATGGCAGACCCACTTTTCTTTGCTCTTACAAAAGATATAGTACACAGCCCGGCTGCCACAATCGATAGGACCTGAGAAAGCAGGTCATAAATCCCAGCAAATGTATTTCCCAGAAGGGCAATGGATGCTTATGGGGGTGTCACACGCAACACAAACATTATCACACATATTGTGCATATTGTGCAATTTAAAAAGGAGGAGTATTTTGCACATGGCACAAAGCGCATCGCTAACACCTTTTGGATATGAAGCCAAATACTTATTATCAGGGATTTGGAGGGTCGCGTTAGGAATGGACGCAATTAAGCCGGATTTTCTCCAGCGACTCGCAGCCGATCAACCTCATTAGAGACGAGACCCCCCCCCCCCCCCCCCCACACACACACACACACACACACACACACACACACACACACACACACAACCACCACCACCACCACCGACCTCTGGTAACAGCCTCTTCCAGACAAGACAGCGGTGCGTAAAAACGATTGCCCCTTTCCAATTTGCGCCAAAAGAAGTGACAGCGACCTCCTCTCTGTATACCTGGTAATACATTATAGTACCATAATAAAACCCGGACTATGAATCAGCTCGGGTCGATACACGGATCCATACGAGGATCAATCAGTGGAGACAACAGTTATTTAGGTGAGATTCCGCCACGCACGGAAGCGCATGGAAGTGCGTGCCAGCGGACAGGTCCTCCATCTCTCTGATCGGGCGGCTTCCAGTGAGGAGCCCCCCCCCCCCCCCGTGTTAATGATGACACTGTCTCCACCGTGATGTGTCTGATCACCTGTTATATACAGTCTATGGTTATTACACATGAGGCAGCGAGAACGACTTTTAGAAGGACGGGAAAATCCAGTGGAGGGAAAGCAGCGTCGGGATCTCGCAAATACGCGCGGAGTCAGAATCCGCCGGGAGAGCAGACGCACGCGTTGAATGACCTGAAAACAATTACAGGAAAGAACAAATTGATATTGAAGTGTATCCCCGTGTCATGCGATTTCAATTCATAACGCGATTTGTTGTTGGTGAGTGAGAAGCGGTGATGCCAAAGAGCGAGAGCCCGGCCAGGCAGACAGCGATGAGACGCGATTCCCAAATATCAAGCGAATGGGGGAACTGGGTCTGATCCCCGGTCGGTCTGACCGCTGCGAGGAGGACAAGCGTCACACAGGATCCCAGGGACACACGTGTTAGAGTCAGGTTCCGGCTGGATTTACCTCGGGATGTCGGATCTCGCTGCGATGGACTCAAGTTTTCTTCCGTCCGTCGCCCGCTCGCTGCTGCCCGTCAGCAGGTCACACAACTGAGAGAGCGAGAGAAGGACAAACGGTGAAAGCGTCTCTCTCTCTCCCTCTCTCTCTCTCTCTCTCTCTCCCCCTCTCTCTCTCTCTCTCTCTCTCTCTCTCTCTCTCTCTCTCTCTCTCTCTCTCTGTCTCTCTCTCCCGCTCACTCACTCTCATCTCTCTCATCCAATAACAACGTGAATTGGAAATCTCAGGACCTTCTCTCTCTCTCTCTCTTTCTGTTTTTCTCTTTCTTGGAAGTGATTCATATTCGTCAAATGTCTTTCATCCATCATAATCACCACAATCTTCATCATCATCATCATCATTATGGCATCCACAAATCAATACATAACTATCTTATATAAGATTATGTGGTGAGGCAGAACTTAAGCCTGAATTCATGGTTAAGAAATATAATATTAATTCATGATATCAGTTATAAAATACTGTTTTGATGATAAGACACAAACACCTAATACTGCATGAAATATTGAAACCTATAACTCTTGATACTGATTTCTAATGAGGCACAGGTTTCTAAATGTGATTAAGGCTTAAATTAATGGTAATAATTATTTGCTAGTGCTTTATAGATTAGGTACCATCCCTAATGAGACACACACAGAAATTAATCTCACTATATGAAAGGCCAAAACGTGTTAATGTCTTATTGTATTGCTGATCTATAAATAATTAGTACATTAAAGCATTAAATGAAGGTGTCACTCAAAAAGCATAAAGTCTTTATGAATGTAACCTTCCTTGAAAGCAATTGAGTGTTCCTGTTATAACATACACTGTCATCTATGCACGTTTGAATTTGCACAAAAAGAACACCCTGAAACCTCACCTGACTGAGTTCTGATTTCTGGTGATATACTCATAAAAAGACAGGCACTAGATCAATAGTTTCTCCAGGATTAATCCATTACTCTGGCAGCGGGATGGACAGACTGTGAAAACCTGGTGTTTACTCAGAGTCGCCTCCAAACTAATTGAAACCACACAGAAGTCGTCAGTGTTGCTGCATCTTTTTGAGACAGAGGAGCAAACTGTCTACAGTCAACTTGACTCACAGTGGTTTGTAAATCAGAGCGCAACAACCAACATGTAACAATCTTCATAAGGATTCTCCATCAAGTTTGTGGTCAAAACGTTTGGCTTTGAGTGTGAAGACATCCGAATGGGCATATTTAAATGTATGATTAGGTTCTAAGGATGTGGAATAGGGCAGGGTGGTGGCGCAGTGGTTGGTATTGTCCTGGTTCCTGTCCCAATGCTTTGCATGGTCTCAGCATATAGGCTCTATACAGCTTCCTCCCACAGTCCAAGTATATTGATTGGAGACAAAATTGTCCGTAAAGGTGTGAGCGTGAATTGTTGTTTGTCTCTGTACGTTGGCCCTTTGATGGACTGGGGACCTGTCTGGGTTGTCAGGTTGTAACCTGCCTTGCACCCAATGTCAGCAGGGATTGGCTCCAGCAACCCTGCAATTATAATTAATCGAATGCTATTAGGGCCACGAAATCCACCTCCACCAATTGATTGATCGGGTCAAGAGAAGATTTCAGGCAACAACGATTTTCTTTGGTTAAATCAACTATTTTAGCTATGCACAATATGGAATATTTTATAGAATAGTTTTACACATCTTCAGTGATGAAGAAGGTGGATTCAGTATGTTTGTTAAAAATCAAGGATCTTCCTTGGTGGTTAAAGTTAACACACATTTCATTATTGACAAAGTGAGTCATTTCAAATGGTAAACCACGGATTTTTAAAATTCATAACACTGTCCCCATGAATCATCACCAATCTTTTTCCCACACGAACCATCATCATCATTAGCATCGTCATTATCAACACCAAGTCATCATCTGATTGCAGGCCAGCGATAACAGTATTGTACTTGCATTAATCAGACCATCCTGATCATCGTCACAGTCCTATTTCAAAAAGCCATTACCTCCATCCTTATCACTTAAGAACAAATTATACCTCATCATCTCCACACACATACCCACACACATGTGCACACTCATTTTTCATTAGGCTGATATGCTCTGCTCAGTCATTACACGTGCTGCGAGTCCCATATCTTCAGCCTACAGTGGACCTGTAGACCGACTCCACCAGAAACCCTTTGAAGAGCAGGGACACCGAGGGAAGAAGAATGTGTATGTGTGGCCATTAGAATAGTACAAGAGAGGCAGTGCTGCTTCTCTATTATAGAAACACGGCAGAACAGGGCCAGCTAGACGACGGAGCATGAAAGCACTGATTTATCCACTGGCAAGAGAATGTGTGTTTTTTTTTACTGTGAGGAGGAAAGGAGGAATAGAGAGAGAGGGTAATGTATGCTTGCCCATCTCTCTCTAGTATTGAACGTGTGTCTAAGTTATTAAATGTAACATTTACAAAGGCGTGTGTTTGTGTTTGGTACATTGTGTGCACACTGATTGCTGCATCTTCTTCTCCTCCTCGGTCCAGGGTGCATGGCGGCCGTGCCGTGCGATGCCACAGACTGGAGAGTCGCTTTTGCCATACATGTGTTTGGCAGGTAAAGGCGGTTGGCCGGGCAGTAACACCAGGATGGGTTTATTGTACATAGTACCAGAAAATAGGCTTTTAGGCACAGTGTTAAGAGACAACTTGGACTAGATACATAGTTTGTTGTATTTACAGATGTACAGTGCAAAGTTTGGTGAATGACTCAGACTTCACTTTTTAAAAACCATGTTGTCATCACCATCGGGCAAAGTTTTCTCCCATTCAGTGAAGTACTGTAGCCTGACATCTGCTAGAAGGAGGGGTGCACATTTTCTTTACAGATTCACGGTTCCAAGATGATGAATCTCACCATAACTTTAGCAGTTTTAGGCAAATGGATCGCCATGATATCATTCACAGAAATTTGAGGACGAAGATGGATTCTTATTACTTTGGTGAACCCGTGACATTTCATAGAGCTAGATCAAGTAAAATCTTAATTTTGTCAATTTTTGCGGGTTTAAAACCAAAAACCAAGAAAGTTATGATATTTCCATAAAACGTCAGCTGTACTTTGTGTACTAGCTCACATTACCATGCTAACAGGCTACATGTAGATGGAGGAACAGTAAACACTATAAATATTCAACAGAAGGCCTGTGTTACCTTCGTCACTGGGTGAATATCAGCATACTAATGTCAGTTTTTAGCCCAAAGTACTGCTGCTGGCAAACAAGGTCAGGGTCATGTCTAATGACTAACAATGATTAAGTCAAAAAGCAAGGGGAACTTGAATCAATTAACTATAGCTTTCATAGCTATCACTGCTTTTCCCTTGGAGGGGGGGGGGGGGGGCTTACACAAAGTAGTGGGTGGGAATTTAAAGTTGTGTCAATAAGGGATGTGTCTTGGACTCTGTAATTGATGCTTCCTACAGTCTATCACTAAAATGAAAATACTTGAAAAGAATAAAATGAAACGAGGAGAGCCCCAGGACTAAGATCTTACGGGATCTTAAAAGAAAATTAACGGGAACACTCTGTCCCCAAACACTAGTCTTACAGTGAGAGACACGACAACAAACAGTCCACAATTAACTTTAAGCAGTGGCTGCTCATTGTTGCAAACTCACTGTAATGTCTGGAGTGTCATGAAGTCACAGTTACACGGGTCTTGAGAGGGCTTTTAACTTGAAACAAGTCACATGGCGACACCCGTTCACAGTGAGAGGAGATTATTTGTCTGGAACTACTTTCTACCACAGAGTGTATATGTGTCAGGTTTTTCACCACAGCCATAGATGCTATCTATGATTGGAAGTAATAACATGGTCTCGAATGTTTATTAGAAATCTCCCTCGAAATCTAAATAACTCCATTTCTATCTGCATCTTTTTTGCGGCATGTTAATCAGGGTTAGAGAAACGAAACTGATGTTTATTTAAATGACAGTATCACAGATAATTATTCGGTGCGTTGTTTGAACTCAGAAAGGCCGTCCGATAAGGTTGGTGTCAGGTTAAAATCTTAATTGCTCTCTTCTGTTCTCTCAATCAGGCCACAGCTACTGCTCATCCCCACGGGAATCTAAAGAAAACATAGGAATCAAACAACGCCTGACACATACTGTACATCCTTGTTCAAAAGCATGTGTCAACTTGATTTATCCTCCGCCCTCTCAATCTTCTTCCTCACACGTTATTCCTGTGCATGCCTGCGAGTGTGTATGTGTCGTGTGTATGTGGCAGGCTGACAGCGTGTGTTTTTGAAGGCCACTGTCATGTGCTGGGAAATGAGGTGCGGGGGGGGTTTGCTCCCTGCAGCAACTAAGGAGCTTTGATCCTCGTATATCTCCCAGTCATCTATCAGTATATAAGATCCACAGGGAACACAGAGGCAGGCCGGAGTACGCCCAACACATACAGGGGGCTGCAGTGATGGTGCGTTGAGTGACAGGAGGGCAAAGCAGCCGTGGATGCATCAGATAGACGAGCAGGTGGGTAGAGAGATAGTGTGCGCAGGTGTGCTCACTGCAGGAGCTTCACAGACAGACGGACGGGAGGACAGACAGCCAGGGTGACAGATAGGATGACGATAACAGACGGCAGGACAGATGCATGATGGTACTCCGGGAAACAGTGAGACACCGGCCGGGTATGGTGTTTAATAGCACAGCACACAGACAGACGCGGACAGCTGCCGCACGCCACAGTCCGAGTCGAGACGGACAGATGCCCTTCTCTCGGCTGGAACGACGCCGCACCTCACCGCACGCACACACACACACACACACACACAGACACACACAGACACACACACACAGGCTGCTCTGTCCTTTCTCCACCTGTCTGCTCCTTGCTGTCAGAGAGCCAGACAGGAGGTGATGTTTGTTCCCTCAGGCCCTGTCATTTTCTCTCTTTCTCCCCTGCTCACTTATGTGTCCTCTTCCTTTTCTTTTCCTTTCCTTTCCTTTCTTTTCCTTCCTTTCCTTCTCTTCCCTTTGCTCTCCATTTTTCATTTGAGTGTGGCATTCACCATTTAAAGTGCTGCTGCATTCAGAATAATACCATGGGCAGACAGCTCCGGATGGACTGTGGTCTGTCCGTCGGTGGCAGGGCTCCAGGTATGAATGTGACAAGGGCTTAGTGCCAGGGAGAGAGCATGAGTGATTGTCTGAATGCAAATGACCATTGTTATTTCGCTTTTCTTTCCGCCTCCTTTTTTCCTCTCTGTCATCCATCCAATTGGCAGAGATTCTTTCAGCAAATTATTGTCAGCCTTTGAAGAGCTGTTGACGACCAGAGAAAGAGAGAAGGACATGGACGGGGAAAATAGGATGGAGGAGAAGAAGTCTGTCAGAGAGCTGCTCTGCTGCGCTGAATGTGTCCCTCTGTCCTTCACTCAGACCTGTGTGGAACATATTCAGAGAATAGCGGTGTAAAGTGTCGGATATACCGAGTGTTAGCGGCCCAGCTGGTCACATTTGTACGTAGCGGGATTGTTAAGTCCAGCTGGCAGTTGTATTTTTCCACATGAAGCCAAATGTTATCAAAACTGATATTTGCCAGCAGACTGTTTTCATGTATAGAAATAGAAACTTGTATTAGTTAGAGTTTACACAATCTCTTACGAGCCACATTTGTCAGCGTTAGAGAGGTTCGGCATCGGCATGAAATTAAAAGGGCTCCTTGTCCAATTTGCAGTTTTCGTGCAATAAATCAGCATAAAAAGATATAGGATTCAATAAAACATTTGTCAACCTTCACGCAAAGTGTTAAAGTGTAAAATTAGCCTCACATACAAAAGTCCAATATTTTCTTTGTCGTTTTTCAATCAATACTGAGTTAACAGTAGTTTTAAGCTCCTCTTGTGATCCACTTATAATCAGTAACTAAACTGACTGCAGTTTAATTACTGAGCAGGAAGTGTACAGTGAATATTAGAGCTTTTTCACTGGAGTTACCTCCCCCATCGCCATATCGATCAAATAATTCAAGAAATCTCTATTTGTGTGTCCTGCTCGCATATCTACAATACCATCCATCTTATCGGCTTCACACTTGCAATGTGTAGTGTTGAAGGGTCCAAGGAAGTGTAATGCGTTTGGACATGTGATATGTTCAATATTAATCAAATTTAAATAACTAGGCCACCAGCGCTGTATAGCAGTGGCTGTCGGGACTTATCAACATAAGCGCCATTGTCAATCACGACAGCGTGTTCACGACAACGGCAATGACAACTGATTCTCTAGTTCTGGGTTCAGTGATCTGAGTCAAGCTTCACCAAACTTTGAATAAACTGGTGAACAGCTCTCACAGCAGCGGTGCAGAAGCTTCAGGGTTCTGTGACCTGAGTACAGCAGCAGGTCTTTATTTGCTACCGCACAATAACTGCAGGTTCACTTTTACAGTTTCAGAAAAAAAGCTGCAGCCTGCGTCCCCACAGGCCAAACAAACAGCTCATTCCAAACAGGCAGGTTGAGAACAGGCACTGTGCTAGTATGTATACAAATGGAAAAAAGATTGTTACCTTAAGGTAAACCCAAAGCATCTTTATCACCACTTGGTTTCTGACTGCAGTATAGGTCATAACACTGCCTCCACAATGTTAGTGGACAGAAGTTGGACCCAAGTAAAAAGTCAAAATACATGTCAAATAAATTGTTATGGTTTCTGTCTTTTTAGGTACTGCTTATCTCACTGATGTATGTTCAAGTACTTATATTTCCGCTAGATTTTGATTAAAATTGTTGGCTACAAAAAGAGGGTGAAATGTAATGATTGACAGCTGAGACTGATGATTGGTTGGGTGAGCTTATTGGTAGGACGTCGCTACTGCGGCTCTATCCCCTGATCACTATTTTGGCTTAATTTTTGAAGAGTGGGAGGAGGAGATGCAACACTTATCTTTAGGTACAGTTGCTGATCTAGACACAACGTTGATGAATCAAAAAACTAAAGTTGTGGACTCTTAAGCCCTAAAAAATGTGATAGAAGATGCTGAAATGCTTTAAAAGGGGAATGGTAGAGTTGTGCGTTAAAGTCAATTCTCTCACATTGGATGCTACTTTATTTTTCTATTGTTAGTGTTAATATTTTGATGGATGAAACTCTAATGAGTCTAAAGTAGAACCAAACCTTTACCCATTCAAAACTCAACTCTTGTGTTCAGTGTATATTATACCCAAACATAATGATGCCTGGTTGGCCAAAGGGTTTGTCTGGACTCATCCAATGAGTGTTAGCCCGAGACAGAGGAGTTGTCTCTAGTGAAACAATCAGACGATCACGTAACCTCCACAGCCCGTCAACTTAACAGTTCTGGAGCAGGACCTCTGGTATTTGGATCAGGCATGAAAAATTAAACACAAGTAGGCTACGGCTGTTATTTCAGTACGTCAGATACAAATTTAAGAAACATCTCTTCTTTGTGTGCTGCTCGTCTCAGGATTAGGTTGAAGCTAACTAAAAAAAGAAAGTGTTTATGCCTCGTCTGCAAACAAAAGATGATTAAAGGTGTCAGCTGAATCTATGAGTTTTACTTCTTTTAACTTTAGTCATTAAAAAAGTGAGATTTGGTTTCGAGAAGCAGTTGAGGTACTAGATTTAGATTTGATAAAGGCTATTGACCTGAAACCCTGTCAAATACATTTTGATCATGTATCAGAAAATACAAATATTGATTTTCTTTTTGGCTTGCAGTTTTAAGCAAGGTTTGGCTCTGTTTGTAACAGCATCAGAGTCACAGGCATCTAATGAATTCCAAATGCAGCCAGAGTGGTCAGGGTCATCTAAGAAATGCTTAAATCCAAATATGCATGTATTGGCCATATGCCGACAGCTTCTGGAGTCAAATAATCACTTACAAAAATTGCGTAGCTATCTACTGGAAAATGATGTTCATGGGAGCAGAACATGTTTAAAACGTGTTTGATTTGCACATCAATTTGTTCTCGCTGTTTTCCCTGGGGAATGAGGAAGCTTTTACTTATGTCAAAGTATTTCTTCATCTGTATTATTCCTATTTAGCTTTGCCAACCAAGCAGTATGGTATATTTTTGTTTTATTATTGTTTTAATTATTTGATTTCCATTGTTCTTCTGTATTTTGCAAATTTTAAATTATCATTCAACCCTTGGACAACAAAACACAGGGAATTCTGATTCCTAAAGGGTGATGAGTTAATTACAGCTGTCTACTCTTTTGTATTTTTTGATAGGATTAGGATTAGACTTTATTGTCTCCCTCAGGAGAAATTTGTCTGGAGCATTCAAGGGAAAGAACAAACACATAACAGCAGCAGCCTCTTCAAAAATGTGCACAGATATCATTCAAATTCAACTTCCAACAATATTTTAATTCAATGCAACCCCCCCCCCCCCGCTACAAAAAACTCATAATTGTACATATACCACAATGCCCCACATCCAATATTGTATTTATGACACCAGCCTTCCTCCTACAAACATGAAATATATATATTTAAAAAAAAAAATACATTTACACTTGAGCTGTGAAAATGTGAATCACTTGACCAAGACCTTGATGGGATTCATGCAACCTCACAATCTATCGTTGAAAGTCCCAAATACGTCAAGTACACAGCAGTGGTATAAGTAGTATAGCTGTGCTCAGGATTATTTTGTGATAGTGAGCATCTGTTAGACGGAACTTAAATTACCCTTTTTTTGTCTGAGCTGCAAGAAGCACAGATGCAATGTCAGGTCTTTTTTGTTGTTTTCTTTCCTTTACACTCACAAACCACACAGAAACTCTCTTATAGTTATATACAATTTTGTTACATATGCGCTGTATAATGATAATCATATAGTAATAATCAAATTCATGCTGTGTATAATTATTACAATAATAATGACATCAAAAAGGAAAACAACGATAATATGCAGACATTAAACAATGTCAAGGTTAATGTGCCACAAACAGTATTAAAGTCGATGTACGTATGTCTTTAGATCCATGCTTTCATCTTTGTGTGTCTGTTTGTCTGTGTGTGCATGGGTGTGTGTGTGTGTGTGTGTGTGTGTGTGTGTGTGTGTGTGTGTGTGTGTGTGTGTGTGTGTTTACGTTAACTTCAATTATATCTAGTGATGAGAGCATATTGGCAAAAAGCCATTTGCTCTGTCGAACATTGTATTCTTCATTTAAGAAAACTCACTAACACACACACACACGTTTGCTTAGTCAGACATGTTGAATGTTATTGGTGCACAAAAATGAATCATATCTGTTCAAAATTATTGACATTATGTTGGACCCTGACAACGATCACTAAACCATGGTCAATAAATTACAAATACAATTGCATGTGTGTGTGTGTTGTGGGAACGTTCTGTCATATGTAATTTTACAGCGTCTATAATACCTTGCAATAAAAGCGAATTGGTCGTAACCCCTGGAGAACATTACAAACATATTCACGAACAAAGAAAACAACATAAAACTCACGGAGATCCATAAAACACACAATGACAGACAGACATACACACACACGTTGACTGAGTCATACGTGTAAAAAGTCAGCAGTGCCAAAAATCGATAATTTGAATTATATTAGCATTATGTTGGGGTTAAAGCCGGACACCATCAGCAATAAGTTTCATAAATAATTGCTTGATGAATATAAGCAGTGTCAGTGAGCATATTAAATTGCAGCGTGCATGCTGCAGAACAGATATGCCAATGCAACCAGATGCTATAGCTGCCCACCACCAACAAAAGTCAATCTGAGCCTATAAGCAGAAGATGTTGCCCTCAGCGGAGCACAAAAAGCAAGTAAAACACCACGGCTGCTTTCTAAATCAGACTAATTTAGGCCGCTACAGGCAAGCGGAACACTTTCCAACACCTTGAGGGGCTACCTTGTAGTTGATCTTATGGCAGGTTGATCCTATGGCAGGTTAAATATCCTCTTCCGTCAATCGAGCATGCAAAGAAATCTAATCCATCAAAAGTCTTCTTCAAGCTTCATGTCATGATTTTAATCCAGCAACAAAAGCTTATGTGCAGCCTGTACTAAAACTGAATGGAGGGAAAGTGCTCATTTGCTGAGGGATTTATGTACAAGGGAACCTGCGGTGTCTTTTTCTGTTTATTTTCATTTCTAATTATTGCCTCCCATCCATTTTACGTTGAATCCTTTCATGACCACATCAGCTCAGATAAGCTTCGCTTCAAGGTTGTTCAATTTCCTACTGAAACAAAGTGAGTTAATGATGTTTTTAATGGAGTGTTCAGTAATGTGAGACAACTGGTGGAATTCGGTATGCACTGTTCCCGAGTCCTGTTGCTAGGCGCATTTCCTTGGGACCTTACTGTAGGACGGTGGTATATTAGTGTCATAAACAGATTTAAAGATGTCAGGCCACTATTAAATCTCTCCATGTGATAACGACTAACAATAATAAACAGCTTTAACTTTTATGAACACCTGGAGCTTGTCCAGAAGTGCTCTATACTCAAGGAGCTGCTCAGTCTCAAAGAAAGAGCTCACTTTTTCTAAGCTGACTCTTGTCAGCGAGTCAATTAATCTGCTCTAGCTAACAATCAGATCGCTTAGTCACCTCCTTAGCTAGCAGGATCACGCAAAAAACTACTCAACCATATGTCTATTATATTCTCTGGAAGGGCGATAAATGGCCTAAGAAAACACCAATTAAATTTTGGTCAGGGGGCAGATCCAGGAATTTATTTTCAAGGATTTATAGCAGATTAACTAAAACTAAGGCGGTCACTGATTCCGAGTTGCAGGTACACAGAGTGAAAAAGTTCTTGCATGAAAGAGAGAAATGTATTTCATGCGCATAACTGCAGCTGAAACCATGAGGTCTGGCCACCCTGTTGGATGGTGAAACCTTTATTGACGACATGGAAATTAGCGCTGCACACAGCTATGGAATTCAAGTTAAAGATCTCTTGTGTTATTCTGAAAAGTGTAGAAAAACCTTTTGGTTCATTATGAAACTTTGACAGGAAACATTTAAATATAGCGGACTGCCTCAGTGCAGATAATCAATGGGAAACATTGCTTGGACATGGAGCTCTCAGAGCACACTTCTTGTTTATTATTCAGCAGTTATTCACGAAAAGTACTGAAACTGATTTGCACCAGACCAGGCAGATCACGTTCCATAACACTGCACTTTAAGCCAATTTTCGACATACTCTTAAATAATCAGATCTTGATGTAAAAAATCGGACCTATTTATAATGTTGAGATCTGAGTTTCTACAACTTGTTGGAGAATCCTGAAAATAATTCCTATCTGGTGAAGAAAATGTTGAATCTTGCAATTGTTCCGCTTGGCAGAGGTGTACCCTCTGCTGAGAGCTAATTGTACACTTAGCTAAAAATAATGCATTCTGATGCAACAGTCCTGCAATAAAAACCTGTAATAAAACGTTCTGCTTCTGTTTAAACAGTGTGAGGTAAACACTGCGGAGGCTGCAGTTTGTGGTGGTTGTGTATTGTATTGGTATAAACAGACAAGGTGTTTCTACTCCACCTATATCAGAGATGGAAGGCTGAAAAACAGAAGCACCTTAAGTTGTATACATTACAGTGTAAAAGCAGTTATCATAAAGTTAAATCAACATCTCTAAAAAATATTTCAAACACAACTGAACATTATAATCATTAAGAGAGGGTTTCATGCAGAACCGTGTATATAATAAGGAATCACTGAGTGTATTAGCTATACATAAAGCAAATGTTGTTGGAAGAAGCCTGAAACATCCCCATTAAACCAAGATGATTGCTGATAAATGACATGTTAATGCAGATAGTTACAGTACATTCCAGAAACCTAGTTTTTATAAAACTGAGATCATGCAATCTCCATCTCCAGGGATTGTTGCAACTTTT